>NC_092859.1:68365083-68596720 GCF_032062135.1 Pyxicephalus adspersus
ATATATATATATATATATATACATATGAGCAGCTGTCTCTCTGATATATAAATCAGAGAGACAGCTGCTCATTTACAGTCAACCTATGCAATGAAATGCAGCGACCTGGGTAAAATTATGTGGAACTGAACTAAAAAAATGAAGGTTTGCTATGTAGGGAACATCTGAGAATGGTAATTTGTCCTTCCTGGTGGGAGTGCCTAAGCATTCTTTTTATTTAAACCTTAGCAGCATCATGGATCAGAGGTAAGTGCCCTGGCCATTGCAGTGCTAGGTCCCAGGTTCGAATCACAGCCAGGACACTATCTGCATGGAGTTTGCAGGATCTCCCCACGTTTGCCTGGCTTTCCTCCAGGTACTCTCATTTCCTCCCACATTCAAAAAACTTGCAGTTAGGTTAATTGGCATCCCCCAAAATTGGCCTTAGACTGTATTAAAGACATATAACTGAGGTAGGGACATTAGATTATGATCTCCTTTGGGGTGAGCTATTGACATGATTATGGAATTTGTACAGTGCTGTGTAATATGATGTGCTATATAAATACTGAGTAATAATAATTAGATGGGCTTTAGATGAATTTAGTTTCACATGAAGCATTGCTGTCTCTGGTTTCTTCTTTTAAGATCAGAGAGATTTGGAATAGGAGTTGGCAATGGCAACTACTGTGCTGCTCCCTGTTCTTCTTGCTGGAGGCTCAGACATAGGGAAGCAAACTTCTGCTTTTATCAAGGTGACCACCTCAATTCAGTGCAGAACCAGGCATGGTGCGTCTGTAATGATAAAAGATCAGCTGAAGGCAGACCGTAGGTTATATTGATGGCTAGTCATTAGCCCACTGGCTGACATTTTTGGGTACAGTTTCCAGAGTTCTTTTGCTCCTTAGGAGATAATAGCAATTTGAAATCAGCCAGACCTGACAATTTGCAGGTACTGAATGGGACTGACAGCATAGACACAAGTTTACTAATCAATACTTTATTATTTAAATTTAAACATGCAATATAAAGTAACATCCTACACACTGCATATGATCGTTCATAGTCCTATGTAATCTTTTTGTGGGTAATTTAACCAGAATCTATACATAGCAACTGGAAGCATCAGTGAACCGACTTTCTTCAAAAACTTAGTTTATGTCTGCCATCTAATGTTCATCTGACGGTAGATGATATTTTGAAATGAATGTATAGTAAATGTATTTTGATTTGGAAATAGAAATAAAATTATAAGAATTATAGGAGATGGAACTGAACAGATTTGCAATGATATTATATCATCATTTTTCTCATAATATAAATTGTGACAATATAAATTAGTGACAAATATATTGTAATGTCTGAAGTTTTATTTTGAGTAATATGCAGACACTTGTGAATTATAGTGAGCTAGTTACATGTTCTAAAAATATTGTTTGTTATTTGGCATTGACTGCACTGCTAGAATTTAAGCAATTTTTTCAACTCTTGATCACCCAGATGGCATTGCTTTTTTCTCTTCACTTCTAACTTTAAATGTTTAGTTTACCTTTCTTTAGGTCTCAGGTTCTGAGAACATTATTATTAAAATTTATACTTTAGCTGAATCAATACAAATATCATATCATCTACTAAATTACCTTAAAACAAGAACCCTGTGTTTCAACCTGTATAGCCTAGATTACCGTGTGAGACACATAAGCAGCCTGCAGCAGCTTTCCCAGTAAAACACAATCAGAAATTGATACATTAGTTTAAAAAACCTAAAACAAAAAGATTGTAGGCTGTTAACATCTTTGTATCTAGGTTTCACTAACTATACTCACAAAGGGGTTATTGGCTTTTTGTGTTCCAACTAGAAAATTTCTCTGATATCCCAAGGTAGACCTTGAAAGAATTCTTGCCTTTTACTATGTTGTTAAAAATTCTTTTTATAGCTCTTTCTGCCACTTTTCCCCTCTTTGAACAGCCATTGAAAATACCTTCGATGTAGATGCATAAAAACAAAATCAAACTCCTTCATGCCTTAACCTCCTTGGTGGTTCATTTCTGTCCAGATTTATATGTCTAAAATGTTTTTCATGAAAATTTATTTTACAATATATCATATTTGTATGAGTATAATAAACACAAAATCATGTCAAAGTAATACATTAAATAAGAACAGTTTTGCAATTTAATTTTAAATATTATCTATATAAAGGAGCTCTTGTAATTGAATTTAAAAAAATGTTTTTTTCAAAGCACACACAAGATTGATTGCCCAAGGGGTATCTGATGCACACAAAATTACTCTGATATTTTGTTTGCAGTTGCAGCTTACCTTTATGCAAATGTGCAAATCACTGAAATATCATTCTTTTAAAATGTCTTTGTTGCATTTTAATGCATTTTGCTACATTTATAACTTTGATTAAAACTTTGATTTTGCATGTAACTTTTTGGACTGAGTTTTTTGTCTCATGAAAGTAAAGATTACTTTAATTATCAAGGCCCGTGCAAGTAAAAATACTTTTTTTTCTCTGAACATGATTGGGTATCCATAGTGGCAGTGCTGCTTCACTTGTTATTAGGGACTATTTAACCCCTATGATTGATTAACACCACAAGAAGTAGATCAAAAAAGAAACAATAGGTGTTAGCTGTTAAAGAAACCAAAATACAAAACATGTCATTCTGTAACAGTCCAAAGATGGGGAACACTACTGATTACAAAATAAAACATGGTGCAAACTTGTAAAATGTCATACAGTAGGAGACTGGAAAAAACTCATCCCCACACCAGAAAAAAAACTAAACACATTTTGTCATAATTCTAGGATTACAAATTCATTTTCTATATTATAACTGCAGTAGGAAGAAAGTAGAAATGCTATACATGCGTCATAAAAGTTTTAATAATAGGAATGCAAAACTTTCCAGCCATCTTTTCAAGCATCATATGTTCATATTTTTGAATATAGCCATTGTTTCTTTTGTATGAAATGTTCCAGGGATAATTTTATGCAAATGCACTTATCTCTATCAGACTCATTTATAATTCTTTTGTAAAAAGTAGATTGAATTAATACAGAGCAATAGCTTAAAGCTATTGTTTCCATGCAAAAGAACTTGAGAGACTTTGCTGAAATTACTTGTGCCATTTTAATGCATTGCCTTCATATAAAGGTGGTTATGTCTGACACTTTGTCATTTGCCATTGTGATAAGGTTTGCTTTACTGTTGTTTGGTAATTGCTATTAATATCATGAACAACATAAGTTAAAGTATATTGCTTCAACTCTTTAAAGAGAATCACTCCTGCAGTGTTAGAGTTGTTCAACTATATCCAAACCCAAGATTTAAAATGTTATAAACTGTAACAGTCTTGTAATCAGTCCTTAGATGTAGTCGCTGTATAAGTCTTCCTTAAAGGCTCTAGTTTTCTTTATTTTTACCTGATTTGTACTAGAGTGACAATGCTCATTTGTTGTACTGAGTTTATAAAGTGTGTTACCTTGAAGGTGACAAAAAGATCTATTTAAGGTTGTTTCAATTTGTGACCAAGGAGTTGAAACGCCTCTGAATTAAGGCCCTCATCTCCCTTTCTTAACTGGTATCTGCTCAAATAGTCTGACATTAATCAAATGTGAATTAGATGTGAGGATACTTTCTGCCCACGAAAGAACCAGTGCTGCCAGTGTTTGTAGCCTTAATGACTTTGGCCCCCACCATGGGTTTTTTCAAGTATGCCACAAGCCTCATTACATTGTCTGAGAAAATCAGTATCTGATTCCCATGTATTTTTGAAGAAAATGTTTTTGGCATCTCTATCACTGCCTGCAGGTCATTTAAGGGTCTTGTGGTGAACTCCCTTTGACATCTTCCCTGAACTGCTTCTCCCTGGGGATGTGCACTCCATCCCCATGTACTGGAGTCAGTGGTGATCTTCATTTAGAATAAAGGACTTTGTGGTTTTCTTGAGTGAGATGAGATTTCAATCATCAAATGAGGGGTGATTCAGCCATGTACAGGTGCTGTTGTGTTTGAGTGTGCCTGTGCGCAAACTATCCCGAAGATTGCCGTAGTCATCAATCCCAACATGGTTAGCCTAACTGACAAGGACTTTTTTTGCCTTGGATGTTAACGTTATGATCCTCTCTACCTTTTCTGAAGTAAACAGTGTACATTGCTTGGTATAATTCTGGAGGTATTCCAGAAAAGTAATGGGTTGTTTTGGAACAATCCATGGAAAGTGATGAAAGATTAACTATCCACCCCAATAGGAGCAGGAGGTTTACTGTTTGCCAAAGATTTGTGGAAGCTTCCCCCGATGAGTCTGCAGACATTAAAAAGCCTATAATTTATGATTTGTTAGGGCTGACTTAACCTATGCCATACTTCTGTAAAGATACAATGAGCCAACGCTAGCACAAAAGGAAGGGCTTGAAATTCATAGTTCTGACCCTTCTTTCCCTATGAAATAAGTATCTCAGCCTTTGGGGGATTTGCTGGATAGAAATGCGCATGTACGCATTGTTGATATTTAGAGATACCAAGAATGCTACAAGTGGAATCAGGTAATGTAATGTGTATATGATTTCCACCCTGATCATCCTATATCTTATAATCTTGCTTCTTCATGATGATGATCAATGTGACTTCAGATGATCTTGCTTGCAGAAACGAAAAACATATATTATTGCATGTAGCTCTCAAGGTTCCTCAATGGTCTTGTCCATGGCTGCTGGCATTATTAAGTAGGTTGAAATTCTTGTAATTAAATACCTTTGAGAAGCTTTCTGAAGAAGTTCCAGCTTGCACCCTTCCGTTATTAAACTTATGATAAAGAGTTGCCTATTCTTATTGGTAAAATTAAATACTAAGCCTCTCACTACCTTGGCCTGTAGCTTCATACTGGCTTGGACCCTCCTAAGGAAGGTTTAAAGAATAACCTCCTTTCCCTTTCTCCTTGAAAAAAGACCATCTTTTTTTTTTAATTTGTAAAAACGTTGTGACAGTTTTGAGGTCACTTCTAGTTCTCTTTGTGAAATTTCTTTTTAATGTATCCATGCCAGCTGTCCTCTTCTTGTTATCTGCTAATGTCTCAGAAATTCTTTGTAGTTCAAGTCCAAAGACCTACTTACATCTCAGAAAAAAACACAATGCCTGTTCATGGAAGCAACATCCCTCAAACACTTTAACCAAACTGCCTAACAAATAAAAATAATGAGGACTGTATGATGGCAATCTTCCACACAAATCAGAAAAGTTAAAGCTTTAGAAATCTGATAAAAAGTGTCTGCTACTACGCTTCACTGATATTTTGGAAAAGTTGTTCTACCTCGAAATCAGAATTATTGGCAACACAATTTTTAGCTATTATGGGTTTACAGGCAGATGCAGAAGCTTTCTAATTTTTTTCTTATTAGACCATCCATCACCCATCGGATTGTTTGGCTGGCCTATATCATGAAATGACACATCTAAACTCTTAGATACCCTAACCAGAGAGACATCTCAATTAGGGCATTTGACCTGCAATCTTGCTGACTTTTTTTAATCTCCCTGGTGGTATGAATAATAAGTATTTTTAAATGTCAAAACAGTACATTTAAAAATACTTATTATTTTAAATTCCCTGCTTGGTCCTGCCATCCAGCCACATGCTCTCCCTGCCTGGCCCAGCCAGCATCTACTTCTCCAGGCAATGCGTCCCCAACGTTCACACCTAGGCCGGCATCTGTGTAGCCTTAGCCTGGCTGCCCGGCTGACATTGCCAGGAGAAGCAGATGCATCGCTGGAGGGTATCGCTAGAGGACGCCGCTGGCATTACTGGAGGATGCCGCAGGAGCATGGGGATCATGTAAGACTTGAAACTCTCTTGCAATTCCTTCCCGAGTGTGGCTCGAGGTTACCACTTTTGGTATGGATAATTCTCCCTGAGCCACACTCGGCATTACGGTAAGCAGGTTAAATGTGAATCTTCTTTTTATGGATTTAGAAGATACTAACCTATATTCCCTTGTTCTAGTCATCTTCAAATCCCTGCAGTCTTTTGTACAGACTATCCTGAGCTGTTGTCATCCTAATGTCCTCCAGAATATGTTCAGTTGTGTATATACCCCGGTGTCTAGATCCCAGCTCATCCCTGAGACCTCCTTATTTTCAGAGGAAAAAACAACAAATTTTTCTAATTCCCCCAATGCAGACACAGCATCATAGTTCTTTTTCACCCTCTCCTAAACTTCTATTATTGCAGAATTTGGGCAAATGCATGCTCCCATTAGGAGTAAATTGTTAATGGCTTCCGTACAGGCCTATGTTACTCAACAGAACCACTGCTAAAACATTCCCCCCTCTTGCGCTGTGTCTAGGGACAGCAGAATCCCCTGGTCTGCAGAACAGGCCTTCGGTGGGCTGGGTGGCCTGCTTTGAAGTAGACCACTGGTGAAGGAAAATATCAAACAGGTCTTGTGCATGCAGGAGGCAGACAATACAAGAACTGACGGGCTGGGCTTTAAGGAGCTTTTTACCTCTCTTGTTCCTGTGTTTCCTGCAGGGCGACAGAACCATTTTAGTTGATCAGTTGAAAAGGAAAGATACTGGATTTTCACTAATTGAACAGATATAACAAAACTCTTTCAATTATATACTTAACAGACTACAAGGGATCAAATAAGGAAGGGTTTACATGCACTAAAAAGCCCAAAACATAAAATGACACCTTTGAAATGTTTCCTGTCTGTTCAAATTCTAAGCAGAGCTTCCCAAACACAGTCTCTTTTAGCAAATACAAAAGCTTTAGTGGGTAAATGGGACTTAGCATCAAATACCGTTAACGTTCTCTTGGGACACATGGCTTGCACTTGAGATATATTTGAAATTCTTCTAAGTTGCTTTTACCTTTCCTTTTAGTTTATTGTCTGCATTCACATTGAATTGTGTGGAAGAATGAAAAGTTTAAAAGCATTTGTGATAATACCACAAAGCAGGGGAGTGTAAAACAAATTTCGAAGGTGAAAACTGCTCCATCAAATGTAAATAAAAAATCAAGTACTCTGTTCCAAATCTGTTTCAGTTTCTTAAAAATGCAAGTCTGTATACACTAACCAAAAAGGCTTTGGTCACTTGTGGAACTCATTGACAAACTTTACATATAAAGAATAACAAACTGCAGCAGACGTTGGAATTGCCATTGCAATCCATTTGAATGCTGTGTAGGCAAGAGGCTGCAGTACTGCATGACACAGATATATTTTTCTTGAATTGCATCCTAATTACATATCAGCTGGTTGGAGTATTTTAAATGTATATTACCTATGATATTGGTATATGATATATCCAAGTAGTAAGTGCAGTTAGTAAATAATTTTCAGTAAATGATTGGTATTTATATTCAAGCAATTTGTATAGATACTATATGGAACTATATAAAATTCTATCCTTTACTGGCTTTTCTTTGCATGTCAAAAACACCTCAAAAACGCCAATTTGTGTGTTCAAACATGTCTCTGTTATTTCTATTATTAAATTGTATTTTTATAGCGCGAACATATTACACAGAGCTGTACATTAAATAGGGGTTGCAATGGCGGATACAGACAGTGACACAGGAGGAGGAGAGGGCCCTGCTTGTAAGAGCTTACATTCTAAGAGGTCGGGAAGCAGCATACACTAGAAGGTAGATATAAATTGGCAGCCAACAAAGGGATTTAAATATAGAAACCAGGCTACTGTTTAGTTAGATTAGGTTAGCTGCACAATGTAAGGAAAAGATGGCTGTGTTTAAAACAGACAATGTAATCTACCTTGTTTACATGTTTGAATAATGGAAATGGTAATTTTCTCTCACCTAAAACAAGATTTAAAGAATGTATTAAAATGATTAGCCACCATGACCAAACAATAGTTAAACCTAAAGCTAACCTTCAAGAAAATGTACAGATATTGCTGAACTGAAATGCGTTTTGTATTTTGTCATTTAAGTGTTGAATGGGAAATATTAGCTAGGCCTGCCATCTGCTGGTCAATGTCTTGTACAGCAGCTGGCAATATAGGATTTTATTAGTCATACATTTTTCTGGTTGTGCAAGGTCATTTGTAAAATAAAAGCAATAAAATTAGCTAAATATAATATTTAAAAATAACACATATTAAAACCTATATAAATAAATAAAGGATATCATTTTGTTTTAGAACATACTGAAATCTGCATTTCCCCCGCCATGCCTGCAGAGGAACTTAAAGAACTTTGCAGGTGTCCTGCAGCGATGATTGGTCCAAGAACCCTACACTGCCACATCCCAGGAAACCGCGACGTTTGCTGTCAGTACCAGCATACAATATATTGACAGTGCATATTTGACTGTGGAATTGATTTGGCACACCGATTTAAATCATTTCAGTTCATTCCAACAGTTTTAGAAGTAACTAAAACCTACACTTAATACAGATGTGTAAAATGAGCCAGCAACAGAACAATTTGAATGAATAGGGCCAGGCCCAAATTAACTAGTAAATAACTGCACAGGCAGAGAATTGACTAGTAAGATGAAAATTCTGCAGAGGATTCAGCAGTGTAAAACTATCCAGCAACAGGACAATATTAATCAAAGAAAATAAGCCTAACCAGTGCCTATCTTACAAACAAAAATGAGCCTCAGAAACGTGGTCAGTAAGAAATAAATAGTGCCCTATGAGCTCCACAAAACGACCTTACCAACATGAAATAAAAATCAAGAAACACCCAAACGAAATAAAAACTCGAGAATACCACCCTCTGCAACAAAATCCTTGAAGTGAAAAAAAAAAGTTTGCTAAAGACAAGACTGTGGACTCCCCTTTCGGGAGGCTGGAGGTCCCCTTTAGGTGATGTATATAACAGAATTTACAAAACTGAATTGCCCCCATACACTGATAAACAACTATGGACAATATTTGCACCATGTTAGAATATGCTTCTTTGCAAGGAGGCTCTATACCATCCATGAAAGTGAACGTAGGTGAATATTACAATGCATTAGGGTCACACTTACAACTGCTGTTCATGGGGGCGATAGTTCATGTTTACTTCAAACTGTGGTGGCAGACTACCTGTGTTTGTGAGGCAGAGGGTAAATAATTTTTGTGTTGATGAGGTTAAGAACAATTGTCACATGACTATCTGAAATGATTATTAATCTCAAATCAGTAATGAAATGAAATTAAAGAATAATAGGTCTCCCTTTAGGAAATAAAAAAGGAGCAATGGAGTTGACCGACCATAGAGATAGCAATCAAAAAAAGTATATTTTCCTGACTCAAATCTTTACTTCTGCATTTTGCCAGCTTTATATTTTCCCTTAAAATGCCTATAGAGCTCTAACACTATGGCTTCTCTGTGACCCCCTTCTTTTATGAGGTGGCTGGTTTACTCAAAAATGTGTCCTATTTATGTCTGCTGGCCATCATGAAGGGCCAAGTATTGCGTTATATTTAAAACAAAATTCTCCAACCGAAATCTGCACAAAAATTTTTTCGGGACCTTGAAATTTGTACCTGCAAAATTCAACTTGGGCACGTGATGGCTTCAACTCAAATCTCATCTTTACCTCTAACTAGCCCTATAAAATACTATAAGCTCAACCATTTCCTTACAGGTACTTACCTTTTCTGATTATTTCTATGTGTTTCTGTTCAGGTTTCATAGGACATAAGGTAGGGTGGAGCTGCAGGGAAAGACCTGGGAGAATATTCAGGATGGGTGAACAAGAGAAGACTTATCGACCCTTCCTTTAGTTAGGGTACTTTGTAGATGGGTCTTTTGTAAGATTTGTCATGGCAGTATGGCTGATTGGGGGGTCTTTTGGGGTCTCTGTAATAGCTGGATGGATATGAAGGGTGGTAGGTCCACTGGCTGTTGTAGTGCTTCCCTTTTTTATGTTTGTTGTTCTCCTGGGCCATTAGTCAATTAGAGCTGTTCTCAACTCAATGGGGTGCAGCAGGGGACAAGGGTAGAGTTTAGTCAATCTTATTTATGCTAGCGGACACCAAGGACTGCCCCCCAAGGATTCTAAAGCTGTCTTGTTATTTATTATGCATGTTTTTTTTTTGTGATGGTACTAGTATTATTTACTTGCTGTTAATTTAGTATTTAAATAAAGGGCTATTGTGGTCATTATAAAATCATATTGCACAATCTGTGCTTTCTTTGTAGGGTGAAGTTCTTTTCTATATCTAAAGCCAAATATTTTTTTTTTTAATAGAACAGGAATGTTCTGTTGAGTAGTTGACATTTGCTGTCTTGATACACAAAATAAAACAACAGGGAATCTCTCTAAAGTGAAATCGTGTCCTTATTTGCAGATTACCCCTTTAATCTTTGCCTGGTCTTCCTTTCCAGAACTTTTTCCTGCATTGTAGTTCAAGTGACAATGGCCATCTGGACTAAAAGAAATGATGAATCTCCCCTAGTTTCAAACCTTACAACTAAGGTATACATAATACCAAAATGACAACTATTAAAACTCTATACAATAGGATTCATCTGTGGTGGTTGTTCTACTTTTATGTTTCAATGCTGTAGTATGCTTTAGATCTTAAAATGAATTGTGTTTTTATTTGAAGGTTATACTCTTTACTTTAAACACACAAGCTTTTAAAAATCCTCCCTTAAGGTCTTTAATTTTAAAGGAATCATAGTAAGTAGGTGTGAATTAATCTTGTCTGATGTTCTCCATAAGTTTTGTGCAGCTATAAATAATCCGGTATTACTTTTTCCACTGGCAATTGTGTAAGTGTAAATGTACAACGGACACATTTCTCTACGAACTGACGTGTTTTTTAAGGGAAAGAATAAAACAATATCATTAGGAAAACTTTAGAAATCAGTTCTAGTGATTTATTTTTGAATCATGCCCATGTAGTTATTGACCAAAAAAGATCATATTCTATTTTATCAACTCAAACATTCTCTATTTCAAAATTTTGATTACCTTTAAATCTCTGAACTAATATTAAATTGTAATAGCACTGTTTCTCACCGCTGCTGTACATCTGTGTTGCATGGTGTCGACCAACTTCTGGCACCTGTGAACAGGTATTCCAGCCCAGGATGATTGGACTTCATTCTAAAATTCTTCTGCATTTCTTGTTTTTTTTCATTGAAACAGAATTTTTTAAGTTACCCCACAAGTTTTCTATTGAAAAAAGGACCAGTGATTTGGCTGGCCACACTATAGCATTAATCTTGTTGGTCCAGAACCAAGACAATGCTGGTTTACTGGTGTTTTGGGGGTCGTTATCTTGAATTTTAGGGCCTTTCCTCTTTGGCATATGACAGCATGATCTTTTCAAGTGTTTTGATGTATTGAAATTGATCCATGATCCCTGGTATGAAATAAATAGGTCCAACACCATAGTAAGAGAAACATCACAAAATCACTATGCTTGCGCCACTATACTTCACAGTGTACTGTGGCTTAAATTTAGTGTTTTGAGGTCGTCTGACAAATTGTCTGTGGCCCCTAGACCCAAAAGAACAATTCTTCTGTCGTCAGTTCACAAAATGTTGCACCATTTCTATTTAGGCCAGTCTATGTGGCTTCACATAGGCATCCTAATAATGTGACAGTACTCACAGGTATCTTTAAACTTTCTTTGATCTGACCATTGGCAGAGTCTTTGCCAATTTGACTATTCTTCTATGCAATTTTAAAGCATTTGAGATAATTTTATGTGAGCAGCCTATCATTTTCTGCACTTCTTTCTGAACAATGTTTGGAATGGCCAATTTGGCCTATTTTCAGAGAGAAATGCAGTGTAACCAGCATGTACAACATTTTCTGCCTTCCTTACATACAAGGGTCATAACTGACATCCTTTTTTCACAGAATGAATAACCTCACTAATTTATTTCCACTTCTATTGTTTTAACCAGCATAATGTTCCCCTATTCTTTACTTCCTGTAAAGTAAACAATTCAGTGTTCAGTTTTCAGGACCTTTACTGTTTAACATTTTTATAAATGATATAGAGTTTGGGATAAAAATTAACATTTCTGTGTTTGCAGATGACACCAAACTATGTAATGGAATTATGTCCATACAGGATGTCTATATTCTACAAGCAGACTTGGATGTACTGTTTGATTGGGCAGCAAAGTGGCAAATGACCTTTAATATAGATAAATGTAAAACTATTATTATTATTACTTCCTCTGGACCAACTGTGTCTCATAGGGTTTTATATCTGGGATATGTTTATTTCCCTAGTGGTGGACTTATGTCTTGATGGACTTACGTCTTTTTTCAACCTAACCTACTATGTAACTATGAATAATACAAATTTGATTTGGTTTTCTTGATGATTTGTTTTGGAATAGAGTGTGCAGTGTTCCCAATGCATTTGTGTTTATTGAAATAGAAGCTATTATAAGGTTTTTGAGCTTAATTCAAAGCTTAAACACACTGCTAATATTCTGACACAACTGCATTTTTATGTTATTTACTTTGATAAATGGAAATATTGCATATGTATATCATTTAGATAGAGTTTTAGTGTGTTTAGTGTCTTAATCTCTGGTAAAAACTCTACGGTTTCCCCCTTCCCTACCACATAGATTACCATTAAGTCAAAATACTGCTTGTCCTGATTTGCTGTTAATTTCAAACTGTACTTAAAGCTCTTGGCTGTAATACTGATCTATGAAAGCTTGTCTGACCCAAACCACCTCCTCCTTGCTTGGGAATCATCTGCAGGTACTTGGATCCCATTTCTAGTACAAACTTGTCAGGATGGGGAAGAGCCACAATTTTGCTAGAAATTTGCCACTTCCACAAGTGTTCAAATATGAAACCTCTACACCATTGGTCACCAACTGGTGGTCAATGAGAAAATTTTGGTAGACATTATTTGCAATTTTTATGTTTTATAAAAATAAAACAAAAATAATAATAAATAATACATTTTTATGTTCTGAATGACAATTTTTGCCTTTATATTGCACTAAATTTACAAACTGTACCAGAGAAGGAAAACAAAGGGAGGTGCAGCGTCACATCAGTTGTATGAGCAAACTGTTGCTCAGCTGTACACTGCCCAGTATGATTTCGACAACAGTCAACTTGCAATACTGATTCTCGTCTGATTGTTTTATTTTATTTATTTTGTTGATTTTTCAGATGCACTTTTAGGTAAGTATGACCTTAACTGTGTATTTTCTTTAACTGTTATATTTAATGGCGTCAAATAGTTTGACTTTGATAACTATCATTTCTGGTTTGGTCTTAGATTCAAATAAAATAAACCCATAATGAGTGAAAAAAAGCAAACAAATATTTTGCAGTTCTTTAGTAATACCAAAGATAATGCAACTAATGATAATAGTAACAATAGTAATACTTCACGTAAGCGTGAGCTGATCAATGAATCAGAGCCTCCACAGTCCTCGACAGGCACAATTAGAAAGATCATTTTTTTACAAATGTATTTATCTTTTTTTTTTAAATTGATATTAATGGTCCATGGGATTTAAAGTTATGAATTTAGTTGTCTGTGAGGTCGAATGGTTGGGGACCACTGCTCTACACCACCTAGCACCTACACCTAGTACCCAACACACACACTGCTTTTGTCAATACAATATTTTTGTTGCAGTTATATTAAATGACCCAAGACAGAACTGACTTTACAGCACAATATGCCTGCTGACATTGTCTACCATGCAGTGGCTTTTATTATGTAGTAAAAAGGTGGAAAACGTATAAATGGTGGGTAAAATGAATTTTCCCCACATTACCTTAAGTTAGGGTAATTACCCCCCCCCCCTTATCTTAGAAAAGCAGTCCATGAGCTCCAGTACAGTGACTAGTCAGAGATCCTAATGTCTGCTGCAAGCAAGATAAAGCATCTTCTTCTTTGTTCTCTTCCTATTCCAATCTTTGTCCATCTTGATTGGCTGAGAGTTCATTCAGTCCCAGGGGAAGCTGGAGTGCACCAGGTATCCCAGCTACTAAAACTGAACTGAGCATGTGCAGCTCTGCAAATTCCACAGTTAAAGGAAACGATCAGCTAAGTAAGAATTCTTAGTGCAGAAGGGACATCGCCTGTTTTTAAAATAATTGCAAAATTTTAAAGTAGAACTTTAGCCATTGAGCCAACAACAGATCACTGCTGTTCACCATGGGCCTAAAAAAGCCATAAGTCTGTACCGGGGAAAATTAAACTGCAGGGAGACTAATGGCAATATTGGTGACCATTAAAAAAAATAAATAAACAATTGGGGTGAAAATTTTCAACTTCATTAGTAAATCAGCCTCAAAGTAATAAGGCTCAGCATAACAGCCAAACTAAAATTTTCAGAAGGAAAGCTTCTGAAAAGCGGGACTAAACCTAAAATATAAAAAGTCACTAGGTAGTAAAAGCAGAAGACACTTGTAATTTGAAACGTTTTACCTGCTCATGGTGGCTTTTTGATTTGATTTTTTGCCTACATTACACAGTGCACATGTCATGCAGGGTAGAGCTCAGCTCTTTCCCTGGCAGTGTAATGAATGAGGCTTTTAAACATGGCCTCACCATTACGGTTGTATTTTACAAAAATTATATTTTTTGCAGATAAAGAGGATCAGAGGGAGATTTTCACCATGCCTTTTAAACTCTAATCCAGTGGAATAATAATTGCCCTGCTATCTGTATTAAGCCTGGACATTCCATTCCCTGGAGATTGTTACTGTAAGGCTGCAGCCTCACAGAACATTTATTATATATGATCATTAACAATATACTTCATTGGAAAATGTTACCCTAGCTTCACAATGTAAATTAGCTTCAGAATGTTTTAGATGCATGCTACATGCTAGATGTTTTTCATCCAAAAAACATCCAGGTCTGCCTGTCATTTAGTGTGAACCAGATGTTTAATATCCAGCAATGCGGCATGCTATGGAACCTCCAATCACTTATATCAACCTGTTTTATGAAGTGATTCATAGAGAATTCCTCATAACCGAAAATTCTCGGGAAGGAATCAATGAAATGTTACACATTGACGTGCAATACACGTTGACACCAAAAAACAATAAGCGTTTGATCCAAATTCATTTGAGCATGTGGAAATGGAACACTTAGAAAAGTCGGATATCTGCATTATGCAGCCATGATGCTAGCAATTATATGATTTCCTCACATCCAAAGAAGTAATCTGCCTCTTCAAAGGATAGAATATTAAGGTTTTTTTGTCAGACATGTGCTAATAATTTGTTGGCAAAAGCAATCAAAAGGAGTGCAGTAAATTGTTTTTTTTAAGTAGTGCTTACAGTTGTTTTGTGAACTGGTTACACATTAAAATGTCTACTTCATTAATCATTTCTTCCAACACTGTGGTTTTTGGAATTGACTTTGAAATGACAAATGGGAATTTGAAATGACAATTTTAGAGCTGTTCTTCAGGGATCAAAACTTTCATCTAAACAAAATCCTTAATAGCCACATAGATTATAAAACAACTTTGTGTGCACCATTCTTATACAAACCTAAATATTTCCAAGTAAATGTAGCAATGACTTCATCATTGGTGCTGCACATAACATGTGTAGAGCTCCTGTAATAATATTCTTGAAAATATTTTTTTGGGGGGGTTCTTTGTTTTGGAGATTCTTTTGTTTATTTATACATTCAGTTTCTCTTTGGGAAGTTCACTATTCAGAGTATTTTGCACCCAACTTGCAAAGCCTTGTGGTAGATGCTACAGACTAACACAGTGTCCATGCCTAACACAGCTAATGAGGACTGAAGGGAAGTCACAGGAAGCTCCAACAAGACAACAAGGTTCGCCAACTGGGTCAGACCCATAGATGAAAATCATATTCAGCTACAGATGTCCACCCTCTCGAGAGGATCCAGATTTTTTTTATTACTTTTCGATTTTCCTCATGGTCCATTGTGCCAATTTGAGCCCACCTACCCACCAATACATTAGTGTGTAAAAAATTATTTTTCTTTGAAATGTGTTGCATTTTTACATACCAAATAGGATATCAAACGTGAGACAAGAAAAGTGACGTGAGTAGGCCAAGGTATTACAGATTAAGGATGTTGTGTTAGTAGAGATGTTGGCCAACTACTTGGTTGCCCATAGTGTCTGGGGTACAAGTGAGGAAGATGGGAAGGCAGGTCAAAGCTGAGTGAAGGAAACAGTTGGGGGTGGGGGAGATGCTTCGGGCCAGTTGCTTGGCTGTATTGTAAGGGAGCATTTAATGAAATAACAAAGCTAATAGGCTACTTTTTAGATATTAGTTGGAATGAAGGGTGTCTATCTTGGCCATGGTGTTGAAAGGAGAACCACGTGCCACAACAGGTTCATGCTGCTGAGGCATTTTAACTCTGGTGCCTGGATGTAATGAAGATGATGACAACATACAATATCCAAGGATTTATAACAGTCAGTCTAGGAAGACTAATTCTACGAGGAGAATGACACAACAAAAAGAAAGGATAAAGGAAGGTTGTACACCCCATTTTATATGATTCGTGTTTACTTCATTTAGCAGAACTATACAAAATGTAATGTGGTCTGTGTGCTATAACCATATTATGAGTCCCAGTGTTGTTATAGGAAATGTACAACCTTAGCAAGCATTTCAACCAAAATAAAAACATTAACTGCTGTAAACCTGAGCACATTGCTGGGGATAACTGCATAGTTTAGAAGAATTTAGAATTCTGAAAAAATAATGAAAATTTATGAAAAATAAATGTGATTTGCCTTCAAACTACTATATTTTTTAGTCACCTATAATGAGCAAACATCATGGGTGATGTACAGTGGAGAGGGCACATCAGAGTACCTAGGAAATACAGTGGAAAAGTGGAGAGAGGAGAGAATAAATGAGAGAAGAGGGGGGGGGGGGGGGGGGGGGGTATTGGAGTTCCTAGCATCAACAGATGCAGAGAGGAGACATGTGGGGTAATTGAATACTGCTGTTTAAAACAATTAAAACATATAACATTTTGGTCTTCCTCCTGGTTATTACCTTAACAACTACCACATCCCTTAATTGATCTAATTCAGGTAAACATACAAAAGAAAACTGGGACTTTTAAGGCAGTAACAACAATTGATATCATGAGTATATTAAAAATATATCTATTTATTTAAAATCATATCCAGGGTATGTTTGATGCACATATTACAAATATGGTATTGGTTTTGCTAGATTGGCGCTAGTTTTTATAATAATGACCTCAATAATAACCTCATAGAAAAATAATGAAACATGAAAATAAGCTAAATTAAACTAGATATGCCTACATATACAAAATAAATTTTTGAAATCCTTAATGTCAATATATTATATATTCAGTATATTTACAGAACTAGTCACAAAGAAGTCATTGAAAAACTCTGCTTGTATGATTTCCTTTTATGCTGATGATCAGGACAATCACGTTGAAGGCTCCAGCAGTAGTCTGCCATCATGTGTCTATCCCATCTGCCCTAATACCTTTTTTCATCACATTTATATCTTGTTGGAAGCTTTAGTATCAGTCATGTTAATTGTGAAATTTGAATCATTTATCAGTTTCAGAATCTGGGGTACATCAAAGATTCCTGCTTTTAATTTTTTAGTCATCAATCCAGGGAAGAATCTACAAATGTATTTGAAGCCATCACCATCCTTGTTCAGAGCACAAACAACAATAACAAATTGCTTTATTAATCCCAACTTTATGTGTAGTGGAGGGAGAATGATTTTTTCTTTGCCAACCATTGATAATGGTAATGATGTTTGCTGCACCTTTTTTCATGTTTTCCCTTGGAGGCCATGTCACTTTTTCCAGTGATCCTGCTTTTCTCTACTATCCCACAAGCAGATGAAACATAGGTACTTTGTGTATTCACTTTGCTATCCAAGTAGGAAGTTCACCATTTTTAAATCAACCCATATGGACCATTGGTGTTCATGATAGCAAAGCTTTTGTAAGACCATTTTGATATTTTTAAATTCTTCTTTAGGTTTTGTTGAGTGACCAGTTGGAATTGATGCATAGTAGTTGCCATTATGCAACTTTGAGTGAAGCTGTCTATGAAAAGCCGCCAGTCTTCTGCTCAGTATTCTGGTACTCCCATATAGGCTAGTAGTCCAGGGATGTTAAAACAGTACACAAAGTCTCCATCCTTACTGAAATATGGTAGGAGTGTCACCTCTCTTGTCCTATAAACCGCTATTTTAACTTCCAGTCTCAGACAGTGCTTTTCTTTTAGCCTGGATGCTAACAGTTCAGATGCTTGTTTTGACAGACTTAGGTCACATATTAAATCATTGAGCTCTTCTTGGTAGAACTGCTGGTTTGATGAAACACTTCCTTCATATTCACTTCCACTGCTAACCCCTGGATTATACTCCAAACCCTGTATATCCTCCATGTTGGATATAGTAATATCAGGGCGTGTACTGAACACTGGTATGGGAACTAGGGATGAGCTAGCGGGAATATTAAGTTTGATCTCGCGCCGAATCAGGCCATTCTCGCTTACCGAAAATGTAAGCGGGAACGGCCTTCTGATTCGCCGGGAGATTGAGCTCTTGCCGAACAGCAGGATTTTCAGGACTGCATCATGCAGCCCTGGAAATCTGCGATCCCTGAGCAGTAGAGGTTAATTAACCTCTAGTGCCCCGAAGATGGCACACTCTTCTCAATGAATGCTGCCACATTTTTGTACATTTGTTACAGATACAAATCAATGATACTTTTATTACAATGTCAGGAGGTTCTCCTTTGCCAGGCATCTTCTCAATGATTGCAGCTGTGGCTGCATTCATTGAGAAGAGTGTGCACGAACAGGAGGATTTCCAGGGCTGAATGCAGCTCTGGGAATCCTCCTGTTTTAATTTCCTCTTCTGATGGTCTCACGAAATCAGTTCGCTGAAATTTCGCGGAACAAATGGAAGTTCGAGGAAATTTTTGTGAGAATGCCAGAGGCTCATCCCTAATGGGAACATCAGCACCATGCAGCACAGGTCGTCTTGCTTAATCCAAATTAGGGTACCCCCACTTGTTTTTCTTGTAATGATTAAAACCTTTTACATTCACAGCACAAAAACTACAATCATTATTATGATTTTTGGACTCTTGCCATACTATAGGTACACCAAATTTCAAACTTTTCAGTTTTCCATTTTTCCACTGATGTAGACACTCTACACAAGTTTTTCATAACATATGGGGAGCCCAATACTTATCTTGTTCCCCCAGTTCAATACCAAAATATGCAACATATGCTTGTTTCACATATTCTGTAATGTTTCTTCTCTGTGTTTGCTGAGAATTTTCACCACAAATGTAGCAAAATTCATTAGGGTCATTTAAACAATTTCCTCATATTTCCGTAAAAAAAGAAAATGTATGAATAAAAAGAAGGCAAATAAAATTTTCATGAAAATAATGCTACATGTAATATATAAAAACTATGGGGCAAAACGCGTTGGCTAGAAGAGGAGCTTTTTGTTTCAATTTATCTATACCACCTTGAAGCAATTATTGACCGCTGACAGTGTTTAATTATAAGTCATACTGTCTGTCAATACGCATTACCCTTTTTGTATATAAACATTTTTTAATGTTTAAGCAATCTTCAATAAAATATATGTTTTTACTGATATTCTTCTCTGTGCCTTTCAAAAAAGCCTTCTTTTTCCCCCTCCCTCCCTCACCCCAATCCCTCCAATTTAATTTGTTATTTGATTCCAGGCTTGGCACTATTTAGGTTGGCCGTATTTATGCACCTGGTCCTAAGGTATCAATCTCTGTTCTGCATACATTTAATATATAAAATGCAAAACATTGGTGTAAAAAAAGATTTATAAAAATATGAGTTATGTGTTAACATTTGCTATTGGTAAAATTGTCTACTCCTATTCCTGTATCACAAGAACTAGAGCCAATTCAATTAAACTGATGTCATTTCTTGGTTCAGGAGATCTGAAATACACTAAATTTATTTGAAAATCCTTGGCAAGGGAATTTTTGTTTTTGAGCTGTGTTTTTTTTTTGTATTGTGCTTTACTACACCTTATTGCTTACACGATTCCTTCAATGTTACTAACTATATACAACATTTCTTTAGTTAATTCTCTCATTCCAGTGAATCATTCTAATAATTTCTTTGCATGTGCATTGTGTAACCAAAATCTGTTTTTCAAAAAATGTAATTCTGATGCTGGAAATAGTTTTGGATACACTTATCACATTACCCCTTTCCAGACACCATCTTTTTTGGTCTGTACTGTGGTTTTATTTAAAATCTTCATTTAAACTACAGAGAAAAGAGTTATACAGTAACCCAGAACAACTATTTTGATGTGAACTTTCAGCAGGTTACAATTCTTGATTTATGACCGGCTGAACTGGGATTACAGCATTTTTTTTTTTTTTTTTGTATTATATAGTTATCTGGAGTCAACGTATATTCCGGTATAGATTATCCTCCATTATTTGGATGTGCCAGATCCTCCTAGCAATGCTGGTAATAATATACAAACCTATATTATCTTTTGGAGGTCATCTAATATTTAAAGGTCAATTTTTTTGAAATACATACATACAAAGGCTTGTTTCAATCTTTTCAAGAGCTGAAGAAGGCTGAAATAGATTGAAAAAATGAAAAGATTTTTTGAAGAAAAAGGTACATGACAATCTTTATGATCAATAGTGGCAAACTAAATGTCGTCCAGTAAGGATTTATTCTCTCTCTCAATCAAAATTATGTTTGATTTGACATTTTCACAGAAAGTAAGCTCTGCAAATGTTTTTTCTTCACATTTTTTTTGTCTATTGCTATTTTTGTCATTACTAATGATAAATTGCCAACTATTTTCCTAGATAACTGTAAATATACCCACTGCATAATCAAATGGCCTTATTATCTTACAGTGAAAATCATCATTTCATGCTAATCAACTATATGTCAGAATTTATTCTCTGTGAATAGTATAAAATTAGAATTCTTATCTTTGTGCTGTTTCCATCTTTGTGATTTATCCATGCAACACATATATCAAAATAACCAAAGTGGACTTATAAACAGTTTTGCTTGAGATGTCGTTTTTTTCTCACACTTTTTTTGGCAAATGGTTGAAGGCAAAATTAGGGGAAAGTTGTATTTGATTTATGGAAGACTTTCTGTCCCAGATGGACAGTCTGCTGGGTGGAGGATTGACTTGAGGGGGGTTAAACCCAACCCGATAAATGAGGTGAAATTTTAAATATGAGGACAACTATTTGGATGCACATCAGCGCAGTGATTTCTAAAAGATCATGTGCAACCAGTTATAGCTCTCTTGTAAAGCATAGCTTGGAATGTTTGACTAATAAAGTATCGGCAGTCTGGGGATTGCAATGTGAGTTCACAGAGGAGTGAGATACAACTTCTAGAGAGGTTCCGCTCAATGTTACTTTTACATATGATCATCAAATAGGGTGGAACAGTATCCTTGTTTGATTTTGAGATCACGTATACAAAGTCCCTTATATCTTGTGTAATTGGGTGATCATGGTTAGTCAAGACAACTTCATTATAAAGATTCATTTATAAAAGACATAGCAGATCGTTGTCTGGCACACTTGAATAGGGTTTAATGGAAAAAATGTTTAAACAGTTATATATGAGTAAGTAAAGAACATGCAATAAAATTTCTATTAGAGTACAAGATAGGTTAAAAGACTTAAGCTACATACACACTTCCAATTATTATCGTTGGAAATCGAACGACGAACGTTCATGCACGATATATATGAACGATCGTATAGCACCGATCCTGCACATAGAGTTAACGACACGATCGTTCGTAGATATTGTACACACAATAGATACGATCGTTTAAGCGATAGAGGAACTATGTGCACGACAGGAAGTGAATGGACGTTCATTCATTACGCATGCTCAGATCATGGACGATCAACGAACGACCGTACACACGAACGATGTTCAACGATCGTCGTCCAATCCGATCCGTCGGTCCGGTCGTTCGTTTCCAGCGACTTTCCTCGTTCGTCGGCGTCGTTGGTTACTTTTTTACAAACGATTTTTTGCCCAATCGATCGTTCGTCGTTCGATTGGAACGATAAAAATTGGAAGTGTGTACGCACCTTTAATATAATGTAATGACAATGGACCGTTCAGTGAACAATGAAGAAACTAAAACTACATTAATTCACAAGAAAACATTGGAGGAATTATTTTATTGTATTAAAGTGATACATTAACTAAATATATGTTATGTAAGAAATTAGCCTAAGGAACTGGATACTGAAATTGCAATTAGACCACCATCTATAATTTCATTATAAGTTGTAATAGCTAAGTGTGAAATGGCATATTCAGTGTTCAAGTTTTTTGCTATGATAGAAGAATACAATATTTTGGTCAGAATTTTGGTAGTGCTCAGTTAATTTTTCTGTAGTTTTCAGTAGTTACCAAGCATGACCTTCAGTATAGGTCATTCGTGTTTTGCATATTGCTGCATTTTTGATTAAACTTAGTCCATCTAAAATATTCTAGATATTCATATAAAATAATATACATTTAGACCTTGTTGTACAGGAAGTTAATTGTCCCATGGCTTTTCACAGACCAAAAAAAATATAAAAAATATAAAATATTTGCCGATAGTTTTTAGTTTTTTTATCATCTAAAAACTATGGGCACCTTTACAGACAAGTATATGCAGATCAGACAAATATGATCTATTGCCCATCCTTTTAATGGTAATTCTTCTGTAGATTGGATATAGCTTCTGTCCTTTATCAGAATTCCTTGCCACTTATTTCCTGCATGCTTTGAGAGTTGTTGATGTGTACACATTTTTATACATTAAACCTTATGTTCTACTTTCCATAGATGAAACCCTTTTGTGGTCACCTGCATCCAGGTCTGCTAAATGTGAAGCTTGCATTTTTAAGATTATATCCAGAACACTGTAAATATTTGAAAAAAAACAAACAGTAAATTCATGACAAATGTCAAATTTGTGTCTTGAAAACTGCATAAATGTGGCTAGTTTCCAGTACAAACAACAAGTGTAATATTTTCTTCCCAAGATGAATAGTTGATAAATCACAAAGAGTGTGTAATGTTTAGTTACAAGTGTTTTCCCTAATACTATGTTTTCAGACATTGGATACAATCTTCTGTGTATTAGTACTATATGGAAAGAACAGAGCCATGTTTTGGTAAGATCTGTTTTCAATCAATAGCAGCAGCTTACTTACCAAGGCCAGTTTGGATTGACTATACTTATATGTAACTGTAAAATACTTTGTGTACTTATACTGATTGACACCACTTCTTCTACCAATACCATTTTCATTTTTTATCTTTTTGATGTCTTCTCTTCCTAGTGTGTCTGGTATTGTGTCTGGTATGTTCAATGTAAGTGCAGCTGCCATATGCAAGTCTGGAACATACTAGAGCTGTGGGGTATCCTTCAGGCAATATTATCTTTTAATAGTTTATTGTTGTGTAAGGTAGGCTGTAAGCAAGAAAAGGAAAAAGATAGGTGGAGGACATACATAGCAGGATGGGAAAAAACAGGTTGTGGAAAAGTTGAGGTGAAGATAAATAAAGGGGCCATAGAAAGGTCAGAGTTGGGATTGATGGATAAGGAATTTTAGGTTTTGAGTTAGTGGGGGAGAAAACGTTGTAGATCCTATGGCTGATTAAATGTTTTCCCTCCTGCCCTTTCCGCACAGTGGGCCTGATTTAATAAAGCTCTCCAAGGCTGAAAAGAATACACTTTCATCAGTGAAGCTAGGTGATCCAGCAAACTGGAATGGATTTCTGAAAAAGTAACTTGCCATTTGCCAGCAAATGTTTCAATCTTGGACCAGACCCATTCCATGTTTGCTGAATCTCCCAGCTTCACTGATGAAAGTGAATCTTCTACAGCCTTGGAGAGCTTAAATAAATCACGCCCATTGGCTCTGCTTAATCTCTCCTTTACTGGAGTGGAAAGACTATCGTGGTTGATCCAGCAAACCTAAAATGGACCTATGTCAGGATTAAAAACATTTGCCAAATAATAGCAAATCATTTTAAGCAATCCATTCCAGGCTGGTTCACCCTGGTTCTACCATGATAGCCTATATTCTCCAGTCTTGGAGACCTATAATAAATTGGACTCATTGTGTTGTAGGAAAAGGGGAGTGCTATGTGGGAATTTTGGGTTAGAAGCAGTTGGGTCCTGGAGGGTCAGAGTCTGAGTTGGTATTTATAGTACAGGGGATCATCTTTTAGTGCGGTATCCCCCAAGTAGAAAAAGAGAAAGTTGTTTGAGGTTGAAAGTCAGCAGTTAAAGGTGGTGCTGGGTGGCTGGGACCATTTTATCATTTGCTGACTGGGAGTAAGGAAGCCTTTGGTTGTTTGGCAGGACCTGCAGCCTTTGAAGCATTATGCCAGGGTTAGCAACAGGGTGTATTTGTATTATCTGTATTATTTCTCAAATCTGCTTGAGATCATTATGTTATGGAGCGCTTGTAAGTTGGTTTTATTATTGGTTTTGAATAAACAACTGCCTGCTGTTTACCTTCCAAAATATATTCAGTGTGAACTGTTGGGGGGTTGGGGAGCAGTTGATACCAAATTTAAAGGGGGCTGAGGGCAGGTATTTGTTTGGGGGGGAGGAATTAGTGAGTTAGAGGGGATCGAAGGTGATGACTTCTGAGCTACCCTGGTCATGTCCCAGTGTTGATATCCTTATAAATTAGAAAAAATAATCAGACAATATAGAATTAAGAACATATCAAATGTGGCTTTTACACCTGTAAAATTGTCAAGTCTTTGTAGATTTAGTCTGTGGAAACAATCTGGAACAGATATTATTATTTAAAAATAATTTGACACATCTCTAACTGTAACTTCTTTATCAGTTGATGAAGACATTTTAGTGGAAATGATCTTGCACATAACATGTTAGCATCAATATTTTCATTACTCATTCATACAGCATAGTGCTGATGCATCTAATAGTATTATTACCGTAGTACCGGTATCAGGAAGATAGTATATTACTATAAATATATAATTGACACAGGAATTTCGGCTGAGGTTAAGGGCTGATACCAGTTGTTGGTACTATGGGGTCTATTTGAAAATCTGTGAATATGACATTCACTGAAACACATATGGTTTATAAATAAACCATATGTGTACTACTCAAAGTCCCCAAAAACATTGTAAATACACTGTACTATATCTTTTCCATCTTTTCCACTGCTGCTCCCTCTTTGGATTTGGTCGCTGTATAAATATATCAAGTGTAAAAGCTGATAAAAAAACTGACAAAGTGTGTAAGTGTATAAGTACTGTCTGGGTGTGAGATAGAAACATACAAAGTAGCTTTGTACTTTATTACTTTTTAGTTACTTAGTCTAGTAACTTTTTTATTTACTCTATATTGTTAATCTGTAGATGGAGGAGCTTAAGAATATAATTTCATTTTGTAAAAATTTAGACAGTTACAATGAAGAGAGGTGAAAAAAACTCAGTCCTGACACTTTTCGCCCATTAAGGGCTTACTCAGGGGATTTAGGAGCTTGATACGTTTCATCTGCCGTTGTATGATTTTAATGGACCACGTGTTATATTAGGAATAAGGATGGGAGCTGCCGGATAGCAGTATAGGTAAAACGTTTTGTATGTTGCCTGTAAGCAGAAAAAGTCTGCTAGCAATGTTCTGGTGGTATACAATAGGGTAGTAATGGTGGCAGCATTGGAGAATAGAAACCTTAAGCATGTAAGTAGAGAACTTAAAATCTCCTTGGTAATTCTCTTAAGGCTGTTTGTTAGTCCAAAATGTAAGCTATGAAGCTGATATGATAGGTTGTTGGTTTATTTCACTGTTGTGATTTCCTCCAGGGAGTAGCCGTATGTGGTGTGCACCTTATCAGCATTTAGTACTGCGAATGGTATCTCTTTTTCCTCCCTCCAAATAGTGCCAGTTGTGATCCAAGCAATTTCTTCATTAGATTGTAATTCCACGGACATATCGTCAGCAGCATCCAAATAATAATAATAAAAATAATTTCAGGTAATGTGAAAAAAAATCAGCCCTATTCTTTCCATTCTCCCTTTACCTGATATTAATCTTCTGTTTTTTGTTCGTACCAGAATTATCAGTTTAATGTTAATGAAAAAGAACAAACTGTAGAAAAAGTTTTTATTTACACTAACACTAATCAGCTTTTTTTTTTTTTTTTTAGTTTTGTTGGGTTTTTGTTGAAAAACTACATTATTGCCACATAAACAGACCAATAGCAGAAATGTGGTCAATAGGGGGTGTGCAGGTGTGAGAGCTGAAGTGGTTAGGTTGTTAGTTTGGTTACGGGGTTATGTTTAGGTTAAGATTTGCAGTCAGGTTAAGGCTACACTTAGTGACAAGGTTATTTGTTGGGCCATATGTTATACAGATAGGTACAAATATATGACATCCCCTGCTCTACACTGCAAGGAAAGAAGAAAGTGTACCTACACTCCAAATAACCCAAGAGTTTGAGATAATCCAGAGAGTTGGGGACTCCAACAAGTCTCTGACGAAAAGTCTGGCTATAATCATGCTACAGCAAAATGACACCTTAGGGTTGACAATATTTTTGGGACCTTGGTTTAACATATTTCTCCACTACAAGCTTGCTGTAATGCCTCAAGACTTAGAACACAAAGTTATACACATTTAAGACAATAAACTGTCATTTTAATAATAACCACAAGGTGGAGCCTTCCAACAAGGTCTGTCCAGTAACCAGGTCCAATCAATGCAACAGAGACTGCAAAATAATATTCAGCCGTTTTCTTTTTTCTTTTTTTTTAACTGAAATATCTACATAATTTGGAACAGATTTTTGAAACATACAATCTCAAATATGATAAATTAATTTAAATTTAAATAAATTCAATTCATATTTATTTTACTTATTTATTCTACATCATGTATTAGATGAATGACCATAATTTTTTGTTTAGATTTAAACAACATAAAAAAGTTTCCAGATTTCAAATTATTGTCATATCGTTAACATTTTTTACTTTTTTTAAATGGGGGGATGGGGGTGATGATTTAGGAAAAATACTTGTATATCAATTCTCCTGCAGTGTTTTAGAGGAGGCAAAGGAGAATTTGAGGAGGAATTTTCATTTGATTAGATAAAATAATATACATTTAGCACATTTCCGTAGTTAATTTAACAAAAACACAGCTAGATTATACACTAAAATGATGCTTGCGTAAACTAGATATTGTGGAAATATTTTACAGAATAGAGATAAATAGTATATACTATACTGTGGATGATATAGAGACCGAGTAATTGTAGGAAAATAATAATAATTGATTTCAGCTTACAAAACTGTTACACTGCCTAAGATTTTTCAGAATTTTCTAACAATCGTTGATGCACCTGGATGATTAGAGGGCTGGGGCCTTTCTGGATAACTAATAATTTAGGGTTTGTATTATTCCGTGATAAAAGGGTGATGAAGGGTGACATAGTCTAGTAATACCTCCGACATTAAAAGTAGGAAAAACAATGAGCGCACACTTAAAGCTGATGCCCATAGTAAACTCAGTAAGAACTTTTATTTTGTAGCAGATTTAAATCTTTACTTTTGTAAAAGTTTCAAAGGGAAAAAAAACAATAAAAAAAAGTACAGTTTCCAGTAATGTCACTTAACATTATGATTTACACAGGTAACAAAACCTTAAATATTCATGATAAATTACAACCATCAAAGTCCACTTAGTACAAGGATACCATGTTACTGTATATTTTATTTATCATAAAAGAGCGTTAAAGCTCAAATTTTCCATCTTGTGGACTGTACTTATCTTTCCCTGTTTTATGTTTATTATAATTATTTCTTGTTAATTATTGTTTGTACTTTTTTTTTAATGTTTAACTTTGCATAAATTGTAATTGAAGGTAAGAATAAATCAGATCTATGCAGATGGTAATCAGTGTAACACATTGCAAAACCCATACCAATCAAAAATGGCAGATTCACTTATCACTTATAACTAAAACATATACCAGTTTTTTTCCGATTGAATTCCTATACACACAGACCCATATACACATGCTATTTAAAATATCATAGTGTAAAATCACCAACTCCCTGTGACCTAAAATACAAAAAGAGACAGTTTTTCAAATCATTTTTACCTGGTGACTGTCCTATCACATATGTGCTTTTATGTTATTGCCCTCTCCTAGGTACTCTTAGGTTGCAGAAAATAATATTGTTTGGCAACACAACCTATAGGTAAAATGTTAAGATCAGATAAGTCTCATTCATGTAATGACCATGTGTGGTATTCCTTGTAGATGAGATGTAACAATATATTGTAATATAAAAAGAGGTTCAGATCCTACCTCCCTCTCTTCAGGCCTTTTCACTGTACTTGTGCTTGATGTTTATGCCCATTTCTACAACATATGCTCAATATATGGTAATATCTCCAACATTTATTCTATCACTAAATCTCTTCCTAACACTAAAGTGGCCTCTAAAATAAATCCTTATTATACTTTTTTCTTTACTTAAAATAAAAAATGTAGAATGTAATGTACCTTACTACCCTAGAAACTGATGCCTAACTTTAAGCCTTAAAATAACTCTTTAACCCAACACTAAAAATTAACTCTTAACAGCTAAGCCTATCACTTCACATACTTTAATAAAGCTGGCCTTATACCAAAAATGTAGCAAGTGCTACAATGTAATTTTTCTGTTTACTAATTTGACAAGTAAGATAACTCTACCATGGCACTGGTGGGTCTAAAGACCAAGGCGGGTGGGCCCCATACCCACCCTAGTGGTTAAACTTGATGGGCTTATGTCTTTTTCAACCTAACTGACAATGTAAAAGGAAATAAAATAGAATGGCTGGTCTCATATCTAAATAAGTAAACAATGCAAATGAATTACATTAGGCAAAGCTAAAATATTAACAAATATTTGCAAAGGAATGCAAATCTTTACATCAAATTTTATTCATATGGACACGTCTTGGCCTGCAAGAATTCCATGTATATTATATGCAAATGCTTTATCATAGTGGAAGTGGATAACATGAAATATTTATATATAAATGATAATAAGGATACGAAAATTAAATTTGCAGGAACAAAAAAAAAATTTACACCAATTCAATATTTCTGTGAACCAAACATCTTTCATGTATAAATGGTAAATTAAGTAACAACCCTTATGTTATTTAGGTTGATACAAGTGGTGTTGCATGGCCATAATTATTGTTATATTTTCAGTAAGAGCACGCTTTATTATTTTGCATGTTTCACATATTCATATTAGGGAAGCTATACCTATCCTATACTAAACTATGAATCAAGCACACTTATAGGATACTGGAATAACACAATTTTTTATGAATGTGATTAATCAGCAAACTCTATAAACCAAAGCAGATCTAAAGTGACCTAAATTTTCTGACTAATAAAAAAGCTGAAATACAGCAAAAACAAGACTAAAAGAGATAAGAAGGTCAGTATAATCTTGATGAGTGAAATGTACAAGACACAAAACTAATTTGTCTACCAGCATCTTTAAATTTGAATTTGGTTGTCATGTTTATGCACCTTCATCGTGGCTACAATGACAGTGGAAGTGGATGACAGTGGAAATCTTCAAAGGACAACACATAATTTATTTTCTACTCTGCACCAAGGTGACTAGATTCTTGCTTTGCTACATTCCAGGTTTTGAGAAAGGAAGTTTGTTTGCCAGCAGCAGAAAAAACACAATACAATTCATTAGTAAACTGTCACATTATGTTTCTTTATATCTAATATGACATGTTTGGTTACATTATTGCATGTCAATTGATTGAAATAAAGTGCTCACTGTTCACCGCTACCATCTGTTCCCCTGACATTTGAAGTTTGTCCATTGCTTTTTTGCTTTATTTTCTACCACAAACATTAAAGCTGAGATTTATTCATTAGCTACTTTTCCAAGTTTTCGAGAAGGGCTAAAACTACAATATTAGCCAGCTTGGACAAAAGAAATAAGTGATAGAAATATTGAAATGATAAAATAATCATAGAAAAATAATAATAATAAAAATGATAATTTAATGTTAAGACTCCAAGCAAACTTGCAAAGTAAATAATAAATAATGTTTAATTTTGCCCTAGTTTCCTTATTAAGAATTCACCTACTCTAATTTTCAGGGGTACATAAAGAAGGCCCCTGTACACAGGACACATCACAGTGTTGGCTCAGTACTAGGTTTCTATAAAAAAAATTATGTTGCTCCCCTACTTTCAACTTCTTCCTGGAGTTAATAATAAAATCAGTTAATTAAATAATATAAAGAACAATTTAAAGTTTGTTTATGCTTATTTATGCTGTGGGTTCTATGGGTAACTTATCTCTTTCTCTCCAACCATTGGTCAAATGTGTTCCTATTACTGTAGAACTAATATACAACATAGCTTATGAATGATTTTATGCTAGCCTTTAGAATGTTAAACCTCCACAGATTGTTTTGATTTTTTTTAATTTTAATATGCTGTATTTGGGCTTGTGGAATTGTGCCTCGGGCATCCATAATTACAACTCAATAAATTACTGGATTGCAATACCATACACAAAGCTAAATTACCAGTTTTCCCATCCTAATAAAGTCAACTTTATGTTTATTAACAAAAATGTGCACTTTAATTTAGTATTCAAAAGTTTAGCTGGAAAAGTTTATTCAGTAAAACTAAGTTACAGGCACCACCTGACTGACTTGCCAGAGGAGCGGGGGATCCTCTATTGGGCATCATTATTTTATGGTAGACTTGTTACTACAATCAGTGGATACTTTAGTCACATGGAACCCTACGGTCACTGAGAGTTGCTGGTTTGGAATCTCTATACCGCATATACCAGCAACATCAGTTGGACAAGATGCATGCAGCCACAGCACAGCCTTTGCAGAGCTAGGTCCCAGGTTCTATCCCCACCCAGGACAGTATCTGCATGGAGTTTGCAGGTTCTCCCCGTGTCTGCGTGGGTTTCCTCCGGGTACTCCGGTTTCCTCCCACATCCCAAAAACATGCAGTTAGGTTAACTGGCTTCTCCCTAACAATTGCCCTTAGACTATAATAATCACATATGACTATGGTAGGGAAATTAGATTGTGAGCTCCTTTGAGGGACAGTTAGTGACACGACTATGGACTATGTACAGCGCTGCGTAATATGATGGCGCTATATAAATACTGTATAATAATAATAATAACAACATACATTCGCTTTTGTTGTCTCCTGCTCCCCACCCACTGAAAATTATTGTAGCCACAAACCATGTGGGGTTTTAATATTCATCGAGACCACTGATACCAGTGCAGGTGTTGTTGGTGGCCATTGACACCCACGAGATATGATAGTTGCCATTAGCTTATTATAACGCTACCACTTATGGGGCTTCTCATGCAGTAAGAATTGCAGTTAGAATTGCAGTATGCATAAATATAAAATCAATGTTTAAGCATTCAGGACAGGGTATAACAACCCATTTATTTTGAATGGTCTGCATTAGCTTAATGCAATAACCCATTCTCGACACATAAAATCCTTGAAGCATCAGGGACCTCATTATAGAGGCCCTCAAATTTTCAAAGTTGACCACCTATGCTCTAACACACCTGAAAAAGATCTCAGAGTGCTCCACCTGATTGTTAACAATCACAGGCACTTCTCCCAACAGGATAAGGAGTAAGAGTTTACCTGTTGCCTATAAATGTAATAGTTACCATTTCCTCAATTCCTCTACACATATATAACAGTGATGTTCTCCGCCAAGCAGCATTGTCCCATTTCTGATGCCACTCCCAGGTGAATTGACACCATGGTGTAACACAGCTATGTTCTCCAATAGCATCTAGTGTCACATATCTGATGATGCATCACAAAACACAGGTGGATTTTCTTTTATCCCAGGTAATAAACAAGTTTTTGTGCAATGGCTTCCTGCAGTCTTTAGAGATTTGAACTACCCAATCTAATATCCTAGATTTTTTTACCTGAGTGAATTTCATGCAATACAAATAGATTCTTCTGTTGATTTCTGCATACCCGCAAATTCACAGCTTCAAAATTTTGAATGCGAATGCTAAAGCTGACTGTTTGGAGCACAGAATGTTGAAGAGCTGGAACGCTAGTCAGTGCCAGCTCTCTACGTTGGACTTAGAGAGGGCACCAAGGTTTTTCTACAGGGTTGTATGTTTTGTCACCTGGTTGTTCTCTTTCTTAAACTGGAGAAGAGGAGGAAACTTTATGAGCTAAAATCCTTTCACAACTGATTTGAAATAAAACACTGTGCTTCAGATGACACCCAGGCAAGATCTGGATGCAAAGAGGCAATGAGATACACAGCAAGTACCAGGCGTTTCAATGAAAGTTTTTAGGCAAGGCTTTCTGAGACTCCTAATTTAACAATCCACAACAACACAGTCCTGGAAAGTGAGAATTTTTGTAGAAGTGACAGTTCAAGATATAGCGTGAATGTTTCACTTCAGGACCATGGTTTACATTTGTCAAATATAAGACAGTTTCACATTCCAGCTTGTAAATAAAATGTATGTGAATACGAGAGATGATTTTGAGGAAATGTTACATAGTTACATAGTACCAGTAAATGTGAGATTCATCTGGAGAAAATTTTACCTGCCTATTTTTTTACTTTTAGACCTTACAGGTCACTAATTTTGCGGACTCTGTGCATGCGTGGGGAGCCATGTGTTACTCATGTGTTCCTCATGTGTTACTAGGGAAATACACTTTCCCCAGAGTGACGTCATGGTGCCAGAAACCTGCCCAGACCTGCGATGGGAGAGTGGGAGACCACCACTCGAACCTGCTATCTGCATGGGGGACATAGTCCGCGACTCTGGCTGGTGCACTCCCCCCTGGCGGGGCCTTTCTCGTGATCCCGCTGGGAGGTGCACTGGCCAGTCCTGCGGACCACCAAAATGTTCTCGCGGACCACCGGTTGGCGACCAACGTTTAAAGACAAACGTGGTACAATCACACAACAGGAAGAATCCAGGGTTCCCCAAGGGAATTTTCCCTGAGCAGTGAGAGTTCTTCTTGTTGTTTTGCCTGCTCAGTCAAGTCAGGCCTAGACAATATTCATATATATATATATACCATATATATAGGGATTTTGCTGCCTTATGGCGATATAGTCTATGCCTGATTGGGCAGGCAACACACCAAGGACAACTGTTGACTCATAAGCTGTTGGCAAGCTACCTAAGTCCTTGGCACTTGCAGTCCAGTCCAACGTTTACTGCAAAGTCATACCTTGGTAGCTGTACATATACAGTATGCACGTTCGTGACACATGTTTAATGAACCTTGTAAAATTTTATCTATGAATAAATAAACTGTTTAAATGCCAGTTGAAGCCTTAGAAAGAGAAAACTACCCATACATGGTCACATAATTGTCTGCACAAGCATTTAGGGGATGGCAACACATTGACAAAGGGTGTCACATCAGGTTTGCTAACCATGCATGTACAGTTAGGTCCATAAATATTTAAACGGAGACAACTTTTTTCTAATTTTGATTCTGTACATTACCACAATTAATTTTAAATTCAACAACTCAGATGCAGTTGAACTGCAGACTTTCAGCTTTAATTCAGTGGGTTGAACAAAAAGATTGCATAAAAATGTGAGGAACTAAAGCTTTTTTTTTCAAACAATCACTTCATTTCAGGGGCTCAAATGTAATTGGAGAACTGACTCAAAGGCTATTTCATGGGGTGGTGTGGGCAATTCCTTCATTATGTCATTATCAATTAAGCAGATAAATGGCCTGGAGTTGATTTGAAGGGAGAGGGGGGTGCTTATATGTGGAAGATTTTGCTATGAACAGACAACATGCGGTCAAAGGAGCTCTCCATGAAGGTGAAACAAGCCATCCTTAAACTGCAAAAACAGAAAAAAACCCATCTGAGAAATCGCTACAATATTAGGAGCGGCAAAGTCTACAGTTTGGTACATCATGAGAAAGAAACAAGCACTGGTGAACTCTGCAACGCCAAAAGACCTGGACGTCCACGGAAGACAACAGTGGTGGATGATCGCAGAATGGGGATAAGCAAATTTTAAGGTTTTGAATGGGGATACTTGTCCCCATTTAATCTCTAGTGCCAGGGATCACACACAGGATTCCCAGGGCTGCATGAATGAATGCAGCCCTGGAAATCCTCCTGTACTGATTTCCTGGAACTTCCGATGGGTTTGTGAAATTGGTTCGCTAACCCAACCCAATTGAGCATGCATTTTACTTGTTGAAGACTAAACTTCGGACAGAAAGGCCCACAAACAAACAGCAACTGAAAGCCGCTGCAGTAAAGGCCTGGCAGAGCATTAAAAAGGAGGAAACCCAGCATCTGGTGATGTCCATGAGTTCAAGACTACAGGCTGTCATTGCCAGCAAAGGGTTTTCAACCAAGTTTTAGAAATGAACATTTTTCTTTAGCTTTTTAATTTGTCCAATTACTTTTGAGCCCCTGAAATGAAGTGATTGTGTTAAAAAAGGCTTTAGTTCCTCACATTTTTATGCAATCTTTTTTTTCAACCACTGAATTAAAGCTGAAAGTCTGCAGTTCAACTGCATCTGAGTTGTTTCATTTTAAAATAATTGTGGCAATGTACAGAATCAAAATTAGAAAAAAGTTGTCTCTGTCCAAACATTTAAGGACCTAACTGTACCTTCTCTCATATCTGCATTTTTTGTCTGCACTAAATAAATACAAGTTAATAATAATAGTAGACAACAAGCTGTTTCTACATGACACATAACATAATAGATGTGTGGAATGGTTTTGTTAGACAGAAAAAATGTTTATATTCTATATTGCATAGATGTAATGTTTATGTTTTTAGTAAATTTTGACCTTACACAATCTGTAAAAGTTACAGAATATTTTAAAGAAAAAAACATACTATCTCTACTATAGAGATTTGCTACATATGTGCACTGTTGTGTGATAAATACAATAAAAAGTTGAACTCTCAAGGTTTGGAATCATGATTAAAGGCAATGCTGAGTGAAAATGGTTGTTATGTGTAATTTTTCTGTTTACTAATTTGACAAGTAAGACCATGGGGACCTTTACCATGGCACTTGGGTGCACAAAGACTAAGGCAGGTGTGCTTGTCTACCCTTTTGTGTAATGTGAAACTTTAGTTTAGGTCCGCTTTACCAACCCTTCATGTTTGCAGCCTTTAGTAAAAGTAATTTTTTTCTTCTTGAAGAAATACATAAAAAGGTAAACTTATATGTAATCAATTTGCAACATTGACAAAAATGTTGAAAAACTCATCAAATTGATTGTAATGAATATGTTAAATTGATCCTTGCAAACTTCTACAAGTATTTGATATACAATCCATATGTTAGATATGTGATCTATATTACAATAATTTTCTCCATCATATCTAAATAAAACACAAAAGGTGGTTTTGATCCCAATACAATGTTTAACCAGATACACATTAAAAAAACACTTTGCCCAATCAATTTTACAATATAATTTTGCCCAAAAATTTTAATTACAATTGTTTTTTTGATTTTTAGATAACAAAAGCCATCAAATTCACATTACCCCTTGCTTTATCTGAGCATTGGTGTTATAATGCAGGCTACAGCAACTGACATCTAGAGAAACCTGGATAATACTTGTATATCTGACTGCAGGCTGAAGTCCTAAGTAACATACAGTCACAGACAAAATAAACTGCACACACTTGGCTTAGAATACATAAAAGAATATGTTTAGGTTAGAAAGTTTCCTGCAGCCAAAATTTTAACAATATTATATAACAAAGCACTATACAAATATTAAAGGCTACAGATGGCAAGCCTGCAAACATAACAAGTACAAGCAATGGCACAGAATGAGAAGAGGACCTGACCAAGCTTACAATCTCTATATGGTTTATGTATATGTCAGTACAATACTGAAGTGTTTTACTTACAACAATATTATGGTGTCTTCCTCAGGCTAAAATAATGATTACCACTAATTTCCAGCTAACCATTACAGAAACTCTCTTTACTAAAGCAATAAAAGTTCAGAGGTTCATTGTTCTTGCAGTATATTAAGTGGATACAGTGTATTAGGCATGGGAAACTTTTTTTTCTGTCCTTTTGTCTCTAAAATGAATTAAAATAGGAAGCCTTGCCTTGTCTATATAATGTGGACCCCTGTTGTGGGCTTTTCCTTTGTCCGTCATTTCAGACTTTTCATGCCTAGGGAATAGATGTCATTAAAATGATGTTTCGTTTTCAAATGTCTCTTTATCAACTTCGTGGGGTTACATAGTTACATAGTTACATAGTAGGTTAGGTTGAAAAAAGACATAAGTCCGTCAAGTTCAACCACTAGGGAAATAAACATATCCCAGATATAAAACCCTATAAGACACAGCTGGTCCAGAGGAAGGCAAAAAAAACCCTGCTACAATTTGCTTCAACAGGGGAAAAAATTGCTTCCTGATCCCATGAGGCAACAGTTACTGTTATTTTTATTTTAAATCCTTAATACCCAGTTATATTCTGTGTTTCAAGAAAAACATCCAGCTTTTTCTTAAAGCAATCTATAGTAGTTGCAGAAACTACTTCTGAGGGAGCCGATTCCACATTTTCACAGACCTTACAGTGAAGAACCTCTTCCTTATCCGGAGCTGCTGTTACACAGTTATTAAGATATCTACTTCGGATTCTGATACTTTGTTGATACTTTTTGTTTGATTGCCAACTAACACTGTCTAATGTTGCAGAAGAAACAATAAGAGGCTGCAAACAAGTTAATGCTTTGCATTTGTTTGAACCTCTTCAGACTTTTTGCATGTTAAAGGACATGACACTGATGACAGCAGAATTACAAAGTTCACTTGTTTTTGTATTGCGTGAATTAGCTTAATTTGCTGAAAACAGTGTTTAGTAATTTATACTTTTGGAATACATTTTTCATACCCATAACATTAGACCAGCATAATGACAACAAAAAAACAGCAATAGGCTAGTTTGTGCATATAAAATGTTTGCCATGCCTAAAGCAGACATGAATTCAAAAAGTAAAAATTTGCCATCCTGTTAGGAAGATTTTATTATCGTGTAAGCAATCATAGAATATTTTGCCTTTTGTTTTCAACTCCTCTTGGAAAATAGCATTGCTCTTCATATGCTTGGACACTCATGTTCCTTCATCTTCAATGTTGTATGTCTTCAAGGTACTGTCTCTCAAAATATATTGGTATCTCTACTGGAAAGGAATCTGTACCTGAGAACTTGACATGCCATCTACCAAGATGGCCCTTCTAACGGTGACACAGTGCAGAACAAGGTACATAATGATTGACAGTAATCAGTCTTGGAGAGCTTTGATAAATTAGGGCCTATTGTATTTATCTATGAATGTCAAAGTACAGTGACCTATGTGATGAAACACGGCTCCATTCTAGAGCTCCTACTAAACATATCTATAACAAAAGCATGGCTTTGCTTGCATGTTGCCAGGGATGTAGGGTAAGATAAAAGGAACAAAATTTACAAATACTTGGCTGAAAAGCCACATTTGTATACACACATGTGTATCTGTGTTTTTTTTTTTTTTTTTCGTTTTTTCGTTTTTTTTTTCACATGGGTGTTCTTTAGCTACACTGTACATAACCTAACTATTAAACAATAATGAAACTGTAAAACAACCACACAATAAACAACTATGGCCAAAAGCCAGAAGCCTTTACACATCACCCTTAGCCCTTTTCCAGTTACACTATAGCTCTTCATAAAAACAAATGAAGCCAACAAGCCCTTGGGGGATTTTTTTTTATAAAAGCCTATTATATTACTGCACACATCTCATTGAACATCTCTGAAGTGGTACAGTCATGGTATTTAAGACTTATAAGAAATATTTTTGTTTGTTCAGCTTCAGGGATGTTCCCTGGGATGGTGTCTTTATTACAGCTGACAAGGCCACATAATGGATGAGTTATATCCCAGCAGTAGCTGGCCTTGTTTGTTCCTCTCATTACCTGTCCGTCTCATTTTTTACAGCATCCTCTCCTGGAGAAGAGTTTGATGTCTGTTAAAAAATGTTTTGAAGTCCTTTCAAGCCCTGATTTCAATTCCTGTTAGTCCTAGAGAAGTTAATTGAAAGTAATATATTGAACATTACATAAAATATAGAAAACATGTATCCTATCAAGAAAACGAATTGCTATTAATACAAGTTTTTTAAATGATTTCAAACCCAAGATATCCTATCATAAAAATGTGTTGACTAGCAGCTTAACAGTGAATAAATACATCTTAATCTATTTAAAATGCATGCTAAATTATGTAACTGAACAAAATATATAAGAATACATAATATATATATATATATATATATATATATATATATATACTACAATTATATAACTAGACTAGATAATGAAAACAAAAGCATAAAAAATTAAAAACACACAAAAGTCATGAGATGTTAGTTTATAGTTTGGCCAAAATATTTAAGCAAGCTCCTCAGGTATACAAGGTCATCAAAATACAACTCTCCATATTAAAAAAAGTGATAACCCTGGGAATATGTTTTATTACATTTTGGGTTTTTGATGATAGAACTAATTACAGTTGTTAAGTGAATAGTCATTGATAGTAAAAGCATTGATATTATGCAATATAATAATGGATGTGTAACAATGATGCATTACTGCTTGTTAAGGCACATTGTTTAAGGAAGCCAATTCTTTATTCCCATGCATATTAGTTTGCTACAGTTTAGGTACCTTGTAATAAACATTACCCTGAATTGATATATTTTGAATAGCTCTAGAACTTAGCAGCAATCAGTGCCCCATGCTCACATTTCATTTTAAGTAGTTCTTTTCAGCATATTTAGTAACAATTTAATAACACCACCAGAATTGAGTTGGTATTAGACTAAGAAATGGAAAATATCTCACCACCCATTGCTCTTATAGTATAGTATGTGGACCTGGTGCCAGATGTAGCCAACAGTAGGCCCCTGTGCATAACTGACCTTGGTCCCCCTGCCATAATGACCTGAGGGCAACCTGTTTCAGGGCCCTGGTGCATTAGCACACTTTGTACCTTCCTCTGTCCATTCCTGTATGAACTCAAAATTTAAAATGGTAAACATCAGAATGTTTATGCACAATGGTTATCTAATCCTCTTATTGAGATTTACTTTCCTCACCTCCTAGATTGCAATCTCTTGGGAGCAGGGTCCTGTCCTCCTCCTGTGTGACCATCTGTATATGTCTGTAATTTGCAACCCTTATGTAATGTACACTGCTGCGTAATATGGTGGCGCTATATAAATCCTGTTTTATTTTAATAATTGTATTCTAACACTTGCTTAAATACCAGGGGATCCTACCAGTTCCCCTAGCTTGCTAATGAATTCTGCCCATGCTGAGCCTGTAGCAGATCTGTGTTGGCACAGTCAGTTTGTGTCCCTGTGATACTGATATGAGCCACAAGATGCCATGCACACCCATGGCATGTTGGTAAGTCGGTTTTGGAGCCACACCCCCAGCTCAACCGTCTGGTAGCAGAGACACAGAACATGGCACAGGTACAGGCAGTGCCTAGGCACTTCTACAATTGACTCCCATTCTGCCTTGCTTGTCTGTAATGGTGGTGCTGGGTTCACAATCACTTTAAGTCTAACCAGCTATGGCAAGCTAAACCAAAAAATCATTTGCCTGATTTATCAAAAAATAATTTGGTGAAAAATGTTTAGTTAAAAAAGGTCTCTAAGCCCAGACTTTTCCACCTAGATGAATGTAATAAATTCATAAACCTCACCACTGTCACATGATCATGACAGTTTTTGCTTGGTTAAAGAATGAATATCTGATGTGATTCTGTACCTTTGTTGTATATTTATTACAGGCTTTAAATAATTGTATATCATACAACCTTATATTAGTCAAAACCTAAGCCTGCTCAATTTCTATGCTTTCTTTCTGAAGTCTAAATAGCCATGTCAATCTAAAATTAGGGTTTAAGAATAGGTCAAAAAAAATAAATGAACTGGGAAGTTAAATGTGGTTTCATAGCTCAAGGCTACATAGCATCATACCAAACCATGCCCCAACTGTTTTATTGGAGGGTGTACATATAAAGCAGTGAAAGACCTCGAGCCACACAGCAGGACTATCAATACAATACAAGGAATGAACTTTAGTACACTACTAGGTGGGGAAACTATTTGTCTCAGCCTATTCTTAGTTCATTAGTAACTTCAAAAGGAATTATTTTCTATTCGAATGCCAGCTGTGGAATGAAGATAACATGCACCATCTGAGGTCCAATCAGTCTATATGTCCAATGATTATATGTACATGCATCCTTATATAATGCATGTGTTAATGGCCATTCATTGATCAAACACACCTATTAGTAATGTCATAGAGTAAATCTGCCCATATACTAAAAATGCTAAATGTTAAATCCCTATACTATTTGCTTTAGATATACAATATTACCTAATGAGGACAAACCTATACAACCCCTTTGGTTCTGGTCTATAGGTACCCATAGACATACACAATCAATCTAATGTATTGATTACCTTTATCATACATAATAAAATTCAAAATACCCCCAAATTTAGGCAGCTTGATCTTTTATATTGACCATCTCTATTTGACCATTTACATTTTTATCTAATAACCTGCATTTACAGATTTATTTATCTGGGCCCATTTTTCAGTATAGCAGCCCCTCAGTGACCACATACATAAAAAGATTCATATGTGGGGTGTGCCATCATTGGTGTTTGTAATGGCAAGAGATGGTAATTGTTACTATTGGGTGATTCTCTATTTTCTCAAGTTGCATAATGGCATCCTATATCTGTGAACTATTTATTCGGTTTTACCAAAAAGTATTTTTTAGGTTAATACCAGTCTATTTATTAAGCTTTATTTAAGACAGATATTGTTTAAGTATTGTCTAATACATACCTAATACGTGCTGGCTTTGAAAGAATTTCATACACACACTAAACCCCCCAAAGACCATCCCAAAATATTGAAATTCTGTAAAGTTCTAATACTTGGTTTATACATGTCAACAGCAAGGAGAATTACATTTGGCCTATGGTTCATCAAACTACACTTAACATTGTTTCAGGCTGCATATTCATGTTTAGGAATTAGTACTGCACTATACTAAACATTCATATGCAGATAATTTCATAATTGCAGGTTTGTCAATCTTGAAAAAAAGTTTGCAAAATGTCAATATCATTTATATTCTTGGTATTTCATTGGTATGTGCCAAGTGGCATGATCACTATACTATGGCTATTTAAGGGTGTTTCTTGTAAAACAAATGACTATCCTGCATATAATATAACCTAGGTCCAAAAGTTTTTGCATACCTGATCATCACAATCCATTAAATGACCAAAAGTTTGTGGGCACCATTCCAAATTATTGAGTTTAGGTTTTCTATTTAAAGATACATTTAATGCTACAGCATACTAACAAGTTTTGTTACCTATATCCAACCTTGTAGCAACAGTATAGGGAACCTCTTTTTTTGATCCAGCATGACTGTCCCCACCATGCTTAAAGCCTGGGCCATAAAGACATGTTTTTATAAGTCTGGTGTGGAGAAAACCCTTATGAATACCTTTAGTGAAAACTGGAATGTTGATTGTGATGTCCTTTCACCCTACACCCAATAGCGCTATTGCTCCGGACATACCAGGGAGTACATGGGGTATATCTCTAGCCATAGCATTCAGCCAGGAGACGACATCAAACAAGGGCTGGGCAGGGGGTATGTCAGCCTATGTTGTCACAAACTAACTACAAGAATACAGACATGTTGTGGTGCAGCAGGGCATTCTGTAGGCCTTAGGGGGGAAAAAGGGACGCAAACTGTGTAATTCCATGGTTAGAATAGGAAAAAGCCTAAAGCCCTTATCTGGTATTTGCTGCACCTTACACTAATTCCATGATTAAAAAAATTAAATACAATGGGCCTGATTTAATAAAGCTCTCTAAGATTGGAGACGATAGACTATGACGGAATAACCTGGGTGATCCAGCAAACCTTGAATGGAATTCTAAAAATCATTTGCTATTAAAATTTTTGCAATCCCGGATCAGCTCCATTCAGAGTTTGCTGGTTCACTCAGGTTTACCCATGAAACTCTATGTTCACCAGTCTTAAAGAGCTGTGATAAATCAGGCCCAAATATGCTTTAATGTATACTTTAGGAGTGAACACATTAACATAGGTAACTAATGTTATTTTTAGTTTCAAATGTATCAGAAGCACACCTGTTAATGTTATCAGTTTTAGATTTATTTTTCATTAAGCAGCAGTAGCTGTTCCACTGATGTGAGGTTGTAAGAATGATGTCATTGATAAGGAAACACAAAAGTCCATGGTGGATAATTCTATCCTTTCATCTCAATGAACCTGTAAATATCAGCCTTGAAGAATGATCTACTGAGACTCCAGACTGAGGATTTTTTTTAAAGTTCTTCAACTATATACTGTAATACTCTTTAATCAGTAAGTTAATGAGAACTTAGTGCACAGTTGGTAGTGCCATATAACTCATGTAGAGAAGAGTACCAGAGTAGTGTTGTTATGGTGTTTATAACAGAAGAGTATTTTAAAAAGAACTTTCTTCTCTGGTATAAAAGTTATAGAATCAGTGTCATTTAAATATGCCCCAGCATTGTTCAGCGATCCACTATGCTGGATTATTAAACAGCCTACACCATTTTTTTTAACTTATGTATGCAGTGGGGAACTTTCCACTGTCCTACCCTCTCCCCAGAATGTGACAGACTGCTCAGACTTTCTGTACAGTGATTGCTCTCTTTGCTCTCATCACCATCTCATTCAGTCACCAGAAACTGTAACAAAATATTGTTTTGAAAAGTTTATAGTTTATCCTTTGCATAGGTATGAAAAAAATTACTAAGGGAATGAAGTTTGTTCAGCTAGCAAAGTATTTGTTGTCTGGGATCACTTTACTTACTTAATCATGTACTAATTAAAAATCCAAATTTTGCTTTTTTGTTTTGCTTGTCCTAAAGTTTAATTTATTATAACCTCTTTTACACAAATGATCATACATTTCATACCTGAAGAATGCATCTAATCACTCTGGCTGATTTCAGACTAGTATTTTTTGCGCATTGCACATCATGATTAAATAGTATTTGGCTGCCCCCTAAATAGGGATAATATTGAAACAAATGCATTATTTTCTCCTATTTTTTTTTTTTAATAATTTTTCTTTATTTAAGGATATATAATACAAAGTTACAGTAGCAAATAAAAAAAAATACATGAAAGACAATGGTACATATCCATTTTTCATAAGAAAAAAGAGATTCACCACAAGGGTGACTATCAAACAGAAAAGAAGAGATATAAAAGAAAAAAGAGAATAAGAATAAAGAAAGAAAAGAGAGATATCAAAAAAGGAATCTACAAATACAGACATAGAAACAAACACAAACATAAACATATACCAGCCATCAAAAAACCTTATAAATGATCATATCCGCCATCTGAGTAAGATAAACTAAAATGGCAACACTTCTTGCCATATTTGTCCATAGAACCTAGCAAAAAAAAGGAGAAAAGGTAATCTTTGAAATTAAAAGGAACTTTTAATGACACACTTCTTGTGATTAAACCACACTGCCCAATTCTTAAGGAATTGTTGAAAGCGGTTTTGAGACAAAGCAAAGATATGTTCATAGGAACAGTGATCATTCATATCTTTAACAACTTCGGATACCATCGGCGCTTGTAGACTTTTCCACTTACGTAATATAGACAATTTAGCACTTAAAAGCAGGTGGATAACTACGGATCTAGCTAATATAGGAATTTCTTCCAACCCCAAATGCAAGATTGCCAGCTCAGCTCTGGGTCGAATATGGGTGTTAGAAATCTCTGAAATCAATATGAAAATTTGGTTCCAAAAGGATCTAACCGAAATACAATCCCATAGGATATGGTACAAAGAATCAAGGCCCCCACATTCTCTCCAGCATAATCTTGAACCGGATCGTGAGAAATATGCCATCTTAACTGGTGTTAGATACCAATGATTTAGCACTTTTTGATACATATCCCAGTGGTCCGCACATTTGGTAACTTGATACGTTTCATTCAATGTAGCTAGCCACAAATTATCAGGAATCGTAATATTAAAAACTAATTCCCACTTTCGCATCGCTGAAAATTTCCGAAATCCCAGATTAGAGCTAACCAATCGGTAGAATTTAGAGATTCCTTTGGTCCCCAATGTCATATTGTTAAGGTAAAGAAATATAGATTTCTCTATAGGGAGTCTGTCTGACAGGTCTAGAGTCAATAGGCAGTGCCTAATTCGCATATAGGTAAAAAATTCTGTAAGTGGCAGGTTATAAATCTTTTGCAGGGATTGAAAAGTTTTACATTTTTTGAAAAAATATAGATCTTTAAGTTTAGTAATTCCATAATTTTGCCAAGAGGATAAATTTAAATGGGGGATAAACACCTCCAAAATCTTCAAATCTGGGGTAAGTAGCATAGTTGATTGTGCACTTGGCTCATAAATCTGATATTTATCCCAGATTTGAAGAGTGGCTTGAATTGTTGGGTAAGAATTGCACGGTACACAAAATCCCATTTTTATGGCCAATAATAACCATTGAAAACACTGATAATGGAGAAATGACCATTCCATCTCCACCCATATTTTACTAATATCTTTAGTCCACCAGTATCTAATTTGAGCCATAAGGGAAGCAATGTAATAGCCCCGAATACTGGAAAGACCCAAACCTCCAAATTTCCTCTCTTTAGTCATAATAGAATAATTGCAGCGTGGTTTCTTATTAAGCCAGATATACTCAGAGAGATATTTTTGTGTTTGTATAAAGAAAGAGGCTGGCACTGGAATACATACTGTCCTGAATATATACAAAAATTTTGGCAATAGGAACATCTTAAATGCTGCGATTCTACCTGCAATAGAAAATTCCTGTTTTCGTATAGATAACAACTCCGCCTGCATAGATGTCAAGAGCTTTTTATAATTACATTCGTACAGGGAAAGAGTACGAGCTGGGAGAGTTATACCCAAAAATTAGATAGATGTCATCTCCCACGAAAAAGGGAACTCACGTCTCCATTGTTCCACTATGTTTGAAGATATATTTAGTGGCAAAATATGAGATTTGGACATATTGAGCTTATAGTAAGAAACTTTACTATATTGATCAAGGACATCCAAAACTATCCTCGGAGATTTCAAAGGTTGGGTCAATATTAACATAATATCATCTGCAAATAAGCTTATTTTATGTTCTCTACCCGCTATTATATACCATGAATCCTCGTCTCAATCCTTATTTTTTCTGCTAAAGGTTCGGCCAGTAAAATAAAGATAATAGGTGAAAGTGGACATCCTTGACGCGTGCCATTTGTAATATCAAAACTGGAGGAAAGGGCACCAGATGTGAAAACTCTAGCACTAGGGGTGGAATATAAGGACAAAATAGCCGATCTAATCCATCCTAATATACCAAATTTATCCAATACCGAAGATAAGTAACCCCAGTGTACTCTATCAAATGCCTTCTCTGCGTCTAAAGAAAACAGCAGAGAAGGACACCTGTGTAATTCAGCAAATCTCAAAATATTGATCAGTCTTCTAGTACCATCAGGAGCTTGTCTGTTCTTTACAAATCCTACCTGATCAGAGTGAACCAAATCTGGGATAACTGAAGTTAACCGAAATGCCAAAATCTTTGCATATATCTTAACATCAGAATTAAGAAGTGAAATTAGTCTATATTGATTGGGGCTCATACATTCCTTCCCTTCTTTGGGGATAGTTACAATCACTGCTTGAAGCATTTCCTTAGGAAACGTTCCACATTCAGCTGCTTTATGGAATAATCGAACCAAATATGGTGAGAGTTGTGCCTTAAAGACTTTATAATATTCATTAGGGAATCCATCTATTCCCAGGGTTTTATTATTTGGTAGAGAACTAATAATCTTTCCAATCTCAGCTATAGTAAATGGAGCAGAAAGATATTGTAATTGTGCTGCTGTAACTTTAGGTAAAGAGATAGACTCTAAAAATTGAGATATCGATGTAGCAGTTGGTTGTAACGTGACACTATTATCCTTTAAGTTTTAAAGATTTTTATAATAATTACCAAAGGCTTCCGCTATCCCCTGAGGGCTATAAGAATACTTATTGGTAACAGGATCTAAAATAGAAAAAATATTGGATTTAGTTCTTCTAGTTCTTATTCTCCTGGCCAAATATGCTCCCGCTTTGTTGCCCAAAGAGTATTGAGTGGCCTTCAGTTTCCTAATATAGGTGTCATATTTAGGAATCAGGAGGGATCTAGTCTACATTTAGAGAGTTCAGCTATTAGTTGTGGAGACGGAGCCTGTTTGTTAGAGGTCTCCAGATCTCTAATAAGCTGTAACAGCTGATTAATCTGTGTCATCCTACTCTTATTCTCATGTGTGCTTGCTTTAAGAAACATACCTCTCAAATAGGCCTTATGTGCATTCAAAATATCAAAGATATTAACATCAGCAGTGTCATTTAAAGAAAAGTACAATTCCTGCGCTTTCACAAAATCATCTCGGTATGTCGGATGGGTTAAGAGGAAAGTCTTTAAGCGCCACAGTCTATCAGGTCTAGATGGTCGAACTCCCCACACAATCGTCACTGGTGCATGATCTGACCACGTTATGGGTTCAATGGAAGATTGAGAGATATTGATAAGGGAACTTAAGTCTGTCAAAAAAAAATCAATACGAGAGTACGAATGATGTACTTGCGAATAGTATGTATAATCACGTTCGTCTCCATGCTGGCACCTCCAAATATCGTACATTTCGTATTCTATAAGAAGATTCCGCAAATCTTGAGATCTTCGTGTAGATTTGGTTTTAGAGTCCAAAGGAGAATAAGGAGTCGTGTTAAAATCCCCTCCCACAAGCAGCACTCCTCGTTTAACTTTAAGTACTAATTTGAAAAGCTTCCTCAAAAAAGAGTGTTGATTGTAATTAGGAGCATACACATTCACCAAAGTAAAAATTACTGCATTAATTTTACAGATCAAAATTAGATACCTGCCATCTTCTCCAACAATGTGATCGAAATATTGATATGGGACAGAGTCTCTAATTGCTAACATCACTCCGCATTTCTTCTTGGGTAAACTTGCCATATAAGTATGAGGAAAATATTTCAGTTTCCAGTTAGGCAATTGAAGGCTATGTAGATGAGTTTCCTGGAGGAAGATAACATCTGCTTTTAGGTTTTGCATTTCCTTAAATAATAGGTTTCTTTTGAATGGGCTATTCAGACCCCGAACATTTAAAGAAACAAAACGTGTCATTCCTGCATTTTTAAAATTGGTACCAGTATAGCTGTGAAAACTTTACCTCCATATACTTTAAAATTGAAAGCATCCGGAAATGATCCAACAAACAGCATCAATTGGCTGGGTTAACAAAAAAAAAGACAGAAAAAAAAATAGAGAAAATTTAGGAAAAAGAGTAATGTTCTCCTGGGTACTATCCAGGTGTATCGGGCAACAAAAAGTCATACTGACTAGATAGAGACACAGTCCTGTGCCAGTGAGGGCTATAAAATAAAATAGTGACCTCTCCGTTTCAAATTAAGACCAGGCATGAGACACCTTTTTTGGGGATTGCTGAGCCTGCTTTTCAGAAAGAGATTTATCCAAGTTCCATCCTTGAAGAAGCTTTTGACCTGTTTCAACTGAGAACACTGAATGGGTCGTACCTTCATATGTTATAAGTAGTTTAGTCGGATACCCCCATCGATATGCAATCTGGTTGTCTCGCAATATTTTAGTGATAGGTAGTATTTTCCTCCGATTTTGAATCGTTTGTGCAGACAGATCCATAAATAATTGGATATTGCGAAATTGCTCCGGTACAGGAGGTGTTTTTCTGGCTGCTATCATAACTTTTTCTTTCATGTGAAAAAAGTGCATACGTATCAGCACATCTCTTGGGGTCTCAGCCGGAAGGAACGCAGGTTTAGGGATTCTATGTGCTCGATCTATATTAAGTTCCAAATCTGTTGCTGAAGGAACCAAAGCATGACACATATTTTTAGCAAAGATTCCCAACTCACCCAGGGACACTCAGGTATCCCCCTAATCTTAATATTGTTGCGTCGAGAACGATCCTCCAGATCAGCTACCTTGGATCTAAGCCAATTCAATTCAGATGTATGATCTTGATGAGCATCTATCAAAACATTGTGTGCTTCAGAAAATTCCCCCATTTTAGTTTCGATATGTTGAATTCTTTTCCCAAAATTGGAAATAGACATATTAATTTTACCCAGCATCGAGTTTAGATCTTGTTGTATGGAATGTCTCAAAGATAGAAGCATATCTTTCAGAGTCGCTGGGGACAAACCTGAATCTCCCACCTGAAAGCGCTCTAAATCTAATTCCACTGTCGGGCCTGTACTCAAGGCCGTATCCCCTGTTACGCTTACCGCAGGATCAGATGTATGCGGTGTCTCCGACTGTTAAAACAGAGATGGCGGAGCAGGTGAGGGAGTATGGTGAGAAGATTCATCTGCACTATCGATCGATCTTGCTTTAGAGATGGGTAATGGCGAGGATTCCCCCATTGAGTGTGCAGGAGAGGAAACCGGAAGAGGAGGGCTTCCGCCATCTTGTTGTTGACGAGATTGTTGCGGTCTAAAAAAATAGGACAGTTTCTGAGGTTCTGTCTTCCCCTTCTTCCGTCTCGTCATGTCAGCCAGGATCCAAAAGGTTTCAGACCACCTTTAAGGAACTCGGAGGGTCAAAGTGGCTACTAAAAAAAGTCGCTAACGCCCAGACTGACACAGAGCTTGCTCAAATCGCGGCCATCTTAAGAGCCGGCCGGACACGCCCCCCCCCCCATTTTCTCCTATTTTTAATCTTTTGCTTGCAGTAGCAAAGTCACATATTTTTTCTGATGTTAAATACAGCATCTAAGAGTAGGTAACTGTTAACACTTATAAAACTGAAGCCAATCTATTATTATAAAAAATAACACAAAATGAAGAGTTTTGGGGTTTTTTGCAGCAATGTCCTAGGATGAGAGTGCAGGATGAGGATTCTGCACTCTAGGACAGGTATTGTGTTGGTGACAGCCACATCACACATAAAAATGTTTTGTACTGGAAAAGGAATCACGTATGACCAGGCTTACTGATCTGTAAGTGTTACTGAGTGTCAGTGTTCTGGAATAAACCTTTTACAAATCAATATTTATCTTTACTATAGGATTACCACAGAAATTGATTTCTGCATGATATTTCCAATGTACTTTCCTATGTGTCACCTTTCTCAAAAGTTAGTGCTATTTTTGTTTTATTTATTAATTCACATTATTGGGTTTATTATAATTGAGGAAGCCAGTCCCTACCTTGGGGCTGATAAACCACCACAGCAGCAATTAGATCTGATACAACAGATGCCTTTAAGATCAAGCTGGGTGATTGATAACTCAGCCCAGAATTCCACATTTGATTGGCAATAATGTGGGGAGGCAATAGACCATAGCTCACTGTAAGAATGAAAATAACTGTTTTAAAGAACAATAGACCTCATGAGGTGTGTGAAATAACCCTAACCCAATTATGTGATAATCTGACATTTTGGGTGCTCTGAATATTTTAAGCATGCCACTCTTCCCACATGTTTTGACTACCTGCCAAGCATATCGAATGAGCACATTCAACCTACAGTAACTGCTGGAAATTTAGTAGGTTGGGGGTAAACAATCCACAAAGTTACACAGAGAGATAAATTGATAGATAGATAGATAGATAGATAGATAGATAGATAGATAGATAGATAGATAGATTTGTGAAATGTTGTTCATTTTGAATACCTAATCGAAAAGGAGAGTTATTAAAACTGAAGTTTAATTTGCATAAATGGTTGGCTGGGCTGGGAACATAGGGGCCAATAGAAAACTTTTAACAAGCCTGGCATACCTAGAAATATTTCTTAGACGAGTATGAGAAACTACTGCACTTCTCTTTTATCAGGTAATGGCTCCTAAGGGGAAAAATAGAAATACTAAGTATAAGAAAATACTAAGTTCTCCACTATTATAAATGTACAGGCTGTGTAGAAATAATTACAGTAATGACCTGGTTTGGTGATAGTGGAACATTTTATCATGCATAAAAATGTTTTACTCTGATTTATGAACCCTACTATCCTAGGCCTTGGTCTGTTTAGGATTACACTTTTGTTTCCTGTTTGTTGGATGGCTCTAGCTATTGCACCAGTCCTGGGGTTCTGGGCATGTTCTACATTATCTTCAAATATTATGTGTTTTATTGTCTGCCAAGGGGTGACCCATAAGCAGTTTTACTGGCACTATCAATAGGTGTGATTAAAGATTCTTGTCTGAATATCGGTTAATAAAAATATACCAAAATGCCCCTTTTAGGGTTCTTTCACACTATAGGAATTCAGTGTGCTTTACTAAACACACTTGCTTTGCCATTTGCATTGCAATCCTCAGCATATAACAGTCCATTTATTTAAAAAAGCTGACAACACAGTACATTGCAAACTAATCCAGTGCATGCTGCATTATTAATAAAAATTATTACACAGTATTTATATAGCGCCGACATATTACGCAGCGCTTTACAAGGTCCATAATCATGTCACTAGCTGCAAGTCAAAGAAGCACACAATCTAATGTTCCTACCATAGTCATAGGTCTTTATTATAGTTAGGTAAAGGTAAATTTTGGGGGCAAACGAATTAGCATAACTGCATGTTTTTGGAATGTGAGAGGAAATCGGAGTACACGGAGGAAACCCATGCAGACACGGGGAAAACTTGCAAACTCCATGCAGTGCATTGCTATAATGTTTTTGGGGTGTCACTAAAATAAATGGCATTCAAGCACACCAATGCATATGCTATTCATTGCCACATGTTGCATTGAAGAACATGTTTCTACCTGAAAATGCACATAGTGCTCTGCTTTTTTTGGAGCTCACTAGATCACAATTCTTTTAAGTTTTCACATGTAGGACACATATGGACATATGTTTTATCAAGTCAGCTTTATATGGGGAACTACAGGACACACATATTTCTCATTTATGTTAAAAAATAAATCACCTTTTTACTCTCTGCCATTTTTTATCCAGTCATCTTGAAAGCCTTTTGTATCATAATGGTATAATGTCAAGGTTGGTTTGCCCAGGTTACCTAAATCTTTTGAGAAATGACCCTTAGAGTAGATCAAACTGTTACCCTGCTGTTTGCAGTTAATTTCTAGCTCTTTGGACCCAGAAAGGTCATACTGTAGATCAGGGTTTCTCATCCAGGGTTCCATGGAACCCTGGTGTTGCTCCAGAGGTTGGTATGGTTTTTTTGAGTACTCCCAGGTTATTTTAAGAGACACCAATGATCTTTTTGGCTGTAATGGTGACATTCTTCCCACTGGCCAGTAATGTAAGAAGCATTCTTCCCACTGACCACCACACTAATGTACTGAGAGTTGTGAATATAGTAATTATAGTAGGGATTCCCTGAAGATCTGAAAGTTAATTCAAGGATTTTCTCCTTTTTCCCCTATTATAAATATATTGAGAAACACTACACTAGATTGCACTATTGCATCAACAAATGCAGAACTGTTTGAAATAACGGCAATGATGTTTCAGAAAGATGACATTACAAGATAAGTTGTTATCAAAGTCAGCAGCATGATGTGCTCACAGCAGGGTTCTACACCACCTGGAGAGACAGCTTTCCCTAGCTATTATCTGTGTGGTCTATGCAGGAATCCAGCCCTGAAGTTACCAGCAAAGCTTATAATAGAAATATCTATATGTAGCTGGACATGTCTCAGCTAGACCATCTCAACAGTGTCCAACTAATTTACTAACGTTTATTCCTATATCATACATCACCCATGCATTTAAATATAGAATGACACCGAAATAGGAAGCCTAGGGGAAATAGCCCCCAACCATAGCTTTTGTATTTTTTTTTTTTTCATTATGTGAAATCTGACGGATTGCTATTGGCAACAGTTCTGCCTTTTCCCATTTTCTTTAGCTCTTTAATTATGAATGTAGTACTTGTTGGATGGTATCTGAACCCTTAATGCTATAATAAAAAGGTTTTTTTTAGCTATGAAAGAACTGTAATAATCCAAGTGATTACTGATCACTGCTGATTGTTTTCTTCTGGAAAATATTTGATCCCTAATTCATACATATGAAACCTTCCTGTCTATTATTTGTATATGTCTTTAAACAACAGTTTGGACGCTCAATTTTCCCTCATTTTAAGGTCTGTAAGCCCTTTAATTTTGAGACATAATTAAAGAAAATCCAAGGAATGGTAAATGTTCTTAATAAAACTTCTCTATAATTTGTAAAATAGAGTTTAATAACTACAAAGCACAGCCCATCCCAGAGAAATAAGATGCGAATTAAGTAGTAAGTAAACCTACACGTCACATAAAAACGTTTTCTTTGATTCTTTTTCTTTTTATTAACTTTGTTTGCAACTAGCTGGCATTTTAAAACCAACAATTTAGCAGAAGACTAAAACTAAGGTTTCCATAGACAGGCACTGGAAAAATCTGTCTGTCTTACTTAGTTTAGATAGCGGCATAAATGCAGTTCTTGTCTCTTAAATTCTTCTACATAGAAGGTTGGAAGATAAGGAAGATAAGGTACTCTTGCAGTTCTAGCAAACTGGAGAATGAATATGGATGCGCTCTAACCTGATAAGCAGGGGTTAATTTTCCCCAGGGAAATCAGAAATTACCCAGATACCACAAGCAGTGCCTTAAACTGGGATCATATTTTGTTTTGATTGGGTACACTAAGGCACTGATAGACCTCATAATTCATTAGAATCCTAAAAATGTGTTATCTGGAGAATAGGCACTTTTAAAATAATTAAAAAAAACAATAAACTTGCACTTTGTGAATATATATGCTTAAAGTGAACCTGTATCCAGGTAATGGACATTCAAGTATTAACTGATACATTACAACTTTGAAAGCTCACAAATCACTTCTAGTAGTCCTGAACAGCTCCCTGTTCAAGACTACTAGAAGTGATTTGTGAGCTTTCAAAGTTTCCATTTTCTAATATAAAGAGTGTAGGAGCTCTCTGAAGGTGTAGCTGAAATGATGAAAAATGACATTAGTGTTTCTGCTGTGAAATTTGAGGATGAATTGATTTGTGCTTGTAGCTACAGAAGTGATTGAGGGCTTGATTATTTGCTATTCTTAAAGAACATTTGTAAATAATTATTAATAATAAAATGTAAGTCTTCTTACAGGTTCACTTTAATGCTAACTAAAATGACTGTATCTGTATCTATGACTAATCTCACCATTTTGCTGCTACTATCCTACCCTGTAACAGAGGTATAAACATGAAGAGCTCTCCAGTTACCAGAAACTTTATGGGTTATTAGAAGAAGGTGTAGTGTTTGTGTGAGGCATAGATTGACAGCCAATTAATTAGTAGGCTACCTAAAAAAATCATCTGCTTAATATACAATCTCGGATACTTCATCCTGTGGAAGTCTACTCTAAATGACTGGAGGAGGATGATCGTCCACAACTAGAGGAGCACCTGAGTAATAGCATAACAGTCAGGGAAGGTAAAATGTCACCTATGTGCAAGTTTTCTACCACCTGATATGGATCCAAATGTTAAAAGCAGTATTGACTGCATGCATGCACTCAAACAAACCTTATAATTTGGAAGGTTGTTTATCGGTACCATGGTGCTTGCCAGTTGGTAGTATGTTTCACTTAACCAAAGTAAATTCAGATTACAAGACTTAGATAAAAACAATGTAGGTGTTCTACATGCTTCCATTCTTAAAGGTTATATGAGGTGGAAGTCTGTTTACAGGACTTAAAGGGATCTAGCCTACTGTTTGGCTTTCTTGAATGGCCTTCTCAGGTACGCATATCTGTAGTAACTTGCAACTCCGATATTCAAGATAAAGAAGAAGATTCTTTACTCTCCAAATTGGTCTAGCAAAATGTTATTTACCAGGCTTCACTTAGAACCTGGCACACCAAGATCATTCCTAGAATCAGAGACTATGTTTGTGTTTTCTTTGGGTAACTAGAAAGTTGACTAGTATGAAAGAGCAAAAATTTGAACTTTGCATATACCTTTAACTGCATTTCTAAAAGTATGAATTGTTTTCTGGTGTTTGCTTAATTTAAACTCTACTCAATGTTACTATTGATATTAGGTGATTTAGAGATCTTTAATATCTTGTACCAGCCTGATGAGTTTGTGCCAGCTTCCTTCCATTTTACTTGAAAGTGAACGTGATGGTGCTACACACATCTAATCTACCTTTAAAGGTGGAAGCGGCTGTCCTCTAAACCCTACCAGAAACACTTAGAAGCCTGAAATATTTCCCTGAATAAAAGGTATAGGAGTGGTGTATCTTCTGAGCACCTAGATATGTACGCTTATAAATTATAAGGGTACTCATGTCTATGCCTCTTTGGCTGAAGAACAATCTTTCAGCAGTAACTATATTCACAGGTCTGATAAACATTGCCCAAGATGTCATGCTCGTCTTGTGAGAGAATCTGACATGTGTACAGTGGTCGCCCAACGTTGCTCCTGTTTACCTCTCGTAGGGTCCATTAACGGCAACCAGAACCAACTTCTATGAGGAGAGCACAGCTTGTCCTTCCCTCTCTATAGAACAGTGCTATGTGTAAAATAATCTAATGTGCCTAACTGTTACTGACTGTAAATGTCCAACCATTATGTGAAAATTTTGCATTGACTACAATTCACTTAGTATAAAAGATGTTAAAACCCTAAGTGCATGTAAACCAAGTAGGAAAAGTTTAGAGGTTAATATTCACAATGCAATGCACATTTCATTCTTTTCTTGTTTCCTAAGAATTTGCTTTGATTTAGCAAGCATAGTTTACCATAATCTTTTTTTGATTGGTTTACAGATTAGGTCTTCACTCAGTATTCCTAATTTTTCTTTTGGTTTAGAATCCTTCTCTGATTACTCAGGGAAAAAAAACAAACTATTATGAGTGAAGTACTTAAAACCTCATTTGTCAGTGTGATAAATATGTAATTTCTACATCCCAAGTGTATCATTATGTGAAAGATTTCAGTTTTGCTGGTAGTGTTGAAACAACAGTTTTACTAAGTAATTTGCACTATTTATGTTTCCTCCCCTCTGATGGAATCAGTAAGTGGCCCGTATATATTTCAATGTTTACAGTAATATGATTAGGCCATTTATTTCATTGCTGCCGACTTTATTGCAAGTAGTGTTTTAGCGAGTAAAACAGCTTTCTGCATACTGACTGAACAATAAATGAGAAAGGAAGCAATAGAGAAATTATTCTGTGGATTTCAGTGGTATGGGAAAACTGTCAACAAGATTTCCCAATATCTCTTTGTATCATGTAACTAGTGGGACTGAAAGCCTAGGTGTCTGGAGGTAACTTTAGAGGAAAGGCACATCAATATTTTTTTACTAGTATATAAGTAAGTCTCTGCAGCTCAAGCAGTTTAGTCAATTCTTAAGCTTCATATACAAGTCAGATGATTCTTACCCAAAGCAAATGACTGTTCATCTCATGCCAAAATTTGATGTTGGATCCATCACGGTGGAATGATGGATCAGGAAAGACCACTGTGCACTCCTATGAAGGAGAGCACAATGGGGTGCTGCTTCCTTGCCCCCCGCCCCCCTCTATTGAACAAAACAGAGCGGTGTGCACAGAGCTTGTTCATCCGTCACTGGAAATGATCACAAAAATTGTTTCCAGCAACAATAATGTGACCTCTATCAGACGTCAATGGGGCTTTACACTCAAAAAAATCTTTGTTCAATTATTACTTATCATTTAACTTTGGTCCTGCACGTGGTAAGAGCTTTTTCTGACAGAGCTACTTTCTCCTGAATAAATCAACATCATACCATAGGGAATAGGTAAAGTCTCGAAAGGATGGGGGCCAGAAGATACACAAAGATCCCCAAAAAGATTGCAGTCTGGAACGTTAAATTGTTCACAAGCACTTTTAACATAACAAACAAAAATCTAATCCGCACTTTCAGCATTAAATATCTAACTATGGCAAGACAACCTAACACATACAACTAGCTGTGCAGTTCCAACTACACAAATTAAAAATCCCTTTCCAGAATAGAAATAGACCTTGTATATATAGCCTCAAACATTTAGTAGCTCAGCTTTAGAGATTTAGAGAGTTAATAAGAGACATGATTATTCCATATTCTGAAGGGCCTAAAGAATTATATTCTAGCTATAATGGCTTTACCAGTGCTAACAGCAGACATATGAAATTGTCCTGTGGGAAACACAGTCCCTTCTCACAATCCTGTGTTTCCCAAACAGTAAATAAGATGATCTTTCCTCCTAAAAGCATCAGTTAGTATAATTAGGAGGTCTGTTGATGCATTATATATTTAAACCCTGGAGGTCTAATACACCTATTCCCCGTATCTTAGGACTATTAACAGCAGCAGGGGCAGTTGTGATTAGTTATTTCAATGGGATAATTACATGACTAGAAGATGATTTCCTAACTATGAGATTAAGTATATGATTGCTCGTTTCAGCTTTAGCGATCATCGTTGGTATACATGGTTAAGTTACAGCTGATGTAATCATTTGGAAAATAGTTGAATAATGATTGAAGTGCATAGAGGGGTCAGAGAGTGGTGGGGCCCAGCCTGGTTTTGTGGAAAGAACACATAGGCTATGACAGCAACATTTTAAAGGTTAACAGTTTGCCACTTGAAGTGGTAGAACAATGCCAGGCAACAAGTGAAATCATTAAGTGAATAGCAACAAATATCAAAGACACACAGCAGCTGCTAAATACATGGAATATTTATTAGCGTACTGCAAATAGATTCTACACTGCTCCTGATGTGAAGCGTGGGCAGGTTAAACCATGAAAGTAAAACTTTGTTTGCTATGTAACAAAGAGCAAAAATGTGCTTGCATACTAGACTGTGGGTCTGATTTAATAAAGTTCTCCAAGACTTGTGAAGATAGATTATCATGGGAGAACCTGGGTAATCCAGCCAACCTGGAATTGATTGAAAACATTTCCCAAGTAATAGCAATTGATAATAAATCAATCCATTCCAAGTTTGTAGGATCGCCCAGGTTCTCCCATGATTGTCTATGATCACCAGTGTTGGAGAACCTTAATAAATCAGGCCCTACGTCTTATTTCCTCTCATCTCTGAACTCAGCCAGTGGGAGCATCAATCAAATGTGGCCATGTAATACTCAAAGTAAGAAGAACAACTGGTGCATTACCTAGCATCTGTGTATTACAGTGAAAACAACATGAGGAGGCAGGAAGTAGTATGAAGTAATACCAAACGTTAATCTGTTATCAAGGAAAATAGAAGAGAAGATGGGTATTAAATCTATGTGGATATATGCATAGCTACAGAAATGCACAGCTACACAATTGGTTTTTAAATTTGTTGGTATTAGGTTGTCAGCATGACTGTTTTGAGAATTTTTCTTGTTGGATGTTTGCTTTAACCAATTATGTTTACTGCCTTTATCTAGGTAGCACATTCCTACAATCATACATAACCAGTTCCTTAAGTGCTCCGAGGGAATGCACTTTTGCATACAGGACTTTGGCATTTAGTGCTTCAATGATATTGTAAAAGCCCAGAAAAATTGGCAAGGTGCTTAAACAGAATATGTTTGCAGTCAGCAGTTCACCAACAGCTTCATCTTCCTCAGTGATATTTTGATTATACTGTAAATAAGCTTTTACGTATTTAAAATGTGCAGTAAAAACAGAAAAAAAAAATTAAATCATATATAAATATTTATTTTATATATAATATAAAATAATATTTTACTTTTAATTTTTCTTTGATTTTTTTATTGCATGCTTAGATTGTTTCTCAAATAATAGACAAGGATATAAAGGCAATAAATGAAATATGTGATATTTAACAAAATCTCCTTCTTTGAATCTGTCATTAAAAACATCACAAGCAAATATCACGTAAGTGTAATGGTGCCTACAGGTGGATTGGACATTGGGGTCTATTTATAAAACAGGGAATCAGACATTCTCTGAAGATTCCCTGGTGGGAATCAACCAGATCTATGTGTTTCAATGGCAGTAATTGACCCCCACCAAGGAATGTTTTCCGCTTTATAAATAAAGCCCTGTATGGGCTTAAATGATGTAGTCAGATACTTCTAGTGAGTAAAGCCTGATATCTGCTTAAAAGCTCTATTGTAGCAAACAGTTATCAAATAGGAACAGCAGAGAATAATGAAAAATGTCTCAAAACAGACAACTAGGTGAAAATAGCAAGACCAAAGAGAGAACAAAGTATATACCAGGGAGTTGTGCTCATAAATGCACATTAAAGAAAAAGGATTTTAGGGTTAATTAAACATATTTTCTATTATTCATACATAAAAAGTTACTTAATTTTACATTTGTATGTGCATTCCAGCATGTTACAATATACACAGTGTGTTCCAGTGCAGCAATCCTGTTTTCCACCAGCTCATATTAATGCACAGGGCTGAAAGTGTGGACAGACACAATCAGTACAATACCAACACAACCATAAGGAAAACAGACACAGATTCAGGAGACACTGGTGATCTGTGATCTGATTGTTGTTCTTCACTATAAAAAAGGAAGATTAGTTATTGTCATGTTGCCTGTAAGTATAAAAAAAAGCGCTTCCTTTGATGTCGTGACAAGCCACGGCACTGATCTTTTACAAGCAAAGACACAATTTTAGTACGACAAATATTATTGTAAAAAAATTCTCCCTTCACTTTACATTGAAACTAATAATAGCAGACACAAATTAATAATGCAATAATAAATCAAAAACAAAATAAATCTGTCTACTGCTAAACAGTCTTGTATGAAAATAAATTGGGCTGATCTCATCCAAATGTGTGAGACAAGAAATAACAGCGTCTCATACCACAACACTTACCACAAGTTTTATAAGGAAGAGCTGGATGCTATTTATGCATTGTGTAAAATGTGTTCTCCCCATGTTGTGAATTTAAAAGATGAATACATGCCTCTCCAGTTTCCTTTTATTCATCGATGATTTTATCTTTTCAATTATTTTAATTTCTTTATAGGTTGTCAACTAATTCCAGCACTTTTCAGAATACACCCTAGATTTCTAATAAAATGTCTTTTTGCCTTAGTTTTTGGTGTGTCACTGAACAATACCAATATAAATTACATAAACTCCCATTTGTTCATGTGCTTGGTGTTGTCAATGTATAATGATTTTTGTACTTCTTTCCTTTCATCATGGTTCCTACCAGGTTCAAAGAATTATTAGTAGCTTCACTTCTTCAGAGTATTCTTAAAAATTGGCAACTTATCAGATACTTAATGGTCTTGCTTTCTGAACTCCCACTATCCTGACAAATCTCTTATCCTGCAGGTGAGGTACATAGGTGAGGATTTAAAGACTGAGGATTTTACATAGGGATATTTTTCAACAGTTATGTTTATCAATCATCTAAGTAGGCTTTCTAAAGCAGCACTATGGACCAAAATTCTATCCTGTATCATTTTTACAAGTTTGTGCTTTGTGTTGGCAGGGTGCTTTGGTGTGCCACTCACAAAATACTTACCAACACACTCAACATATTGTGTTTTGCATCATGCATAACCTAAGCACAGTGGAGTGCATGGTGGCCCTGGATAGATGTCCCCAGAACATGTGTCTCCATTGGAGATTAAATTTAGGTTCAAACATACCTTGGCTATAGGTCAAACACTTGTTAAACATTCGACAGACCCAACGGGGACAAACTTGTATCCTATAATGCTCTGCATGACCTTCAAATAATGTCAGCAGATTACAATGACCAGTAAAAGCATACAGAATACTGGGTAATGGCAGTTACTGAATATGGCTATTGATGACACCTAAGATTCCTTGTGCTCGCACTGCACAGGTGCGAGATCAGTGACGTAGCCTGCTGTAAATGGGAAAAAAAGCGTGCTGACCTCACTGCATGAGTAGGAAAAAGCTCCTTCTGCACATGCCCGATCTTGGGCTGCACAAGCCTCCTGGGAAGTGTGACATAGGTATCCCAGGAGGTTCTGCGCTTCCATTCAGACGGTGGGGGCTTTGGCTACCCTTTTATGCAAAGTAACAATTTTGGTGATAGGTCCGCTTTAAAGGGTCCCCCATGCATGATTTTTATTAATTTAGAAAACATACATACATTTTAAACCCTTTAACTGTCATTGGCGTCTCTCACATGTCATGCAATCTAAATGGTTAAGGAACAGATAGCAGCACTAAGCATATTTTATGTTTTCTGCATCAGATCCTGGCTTTTGAGTAAAGGTGATCTTAGTGTGGTGCAAATCCGTAGGCCGGATCACCTCTACAATGTTTCCTGAGTGTATGCATTCTTGCATTACACACCAATTGCACAACACAAACATGCTGGAAAAGCATATTTCTCTATACCTGATACAAAAATTTACCCCACACATCCGTGTGAATTTTAATATCATCTCCTGACTGATACCAATAGGTATGCATTGTTAACTATGACATGTTTGTGGTGTGGTCAGTTTGAATCTAACAATTTACAGATTAGGGATAAATAATACCATGTCTTCAACCCTATAGTCAGCTTTGCAATACACACTGGGCCTGATTTAATAAAGCTCTCCAACGCTGGATAAGATACACTTTCATTGTGAACGTAGTGAACCTAGGTGATCCAACAAACCTGCAATGGTTTTCTTAAATTCTATTTGCTATTTGTTAGCAAATGCTTTAAATCCTGCACCAGATCCATTCCAGGTTTGCTGGATCACCGAGCTTCAATGATGAAAGTGTATCCTATCCAGCCTTGGAGAGCTTTAAATAATCAGGCCCATTGTTCTGGGCAGTTTGTGACTTTCAGCCTCCCTGTCAGATCACCATCTGCATATTGGTCATGAGCCACATAAATAGAGGGCCCCATACTTAGAACCGAAAGTGTTAAAGATTGCATTTCCATGCTGTTACTGACACCATTCTGCTGCCATACTCAGATAATAGAGATACCTCACCTCAGCTAGGTAGAAGAACAGGTAAAGAGGTCATGTCATATAATCATAAAATAAAATAAACAATTTGTTTTTAAAAGCAATTTTATTTTACCAGTAGGATAATATTCTGCATAATATACAATGCTTATTGTTCATGACTTCACAGATACAATAAGAATTTTTAGTTTACGCTATTACTATTTCCTAGGATGAACCGGCCCCTCTTCACAAACAATCAAATATATTTTATCCCCGTAGAGTTTTATACATTCTCAGGTAAACATATATTTACCTGAGAAGTTTCCAAACTTTTTTCAAAAACAGTTAGTATTCCATATTCTTCAAAATATATTCTAATGCTATTTAACATTCTGACATGCTGCCAAAGCTGCCAAAATCTTAGTGTCACATTTTAGCACATGCAACACTGGATCTTGAGTAAATTCAATCACCAAAGCTAGCTCCCCTATTCTCCCTATGGAAGCAGATGATTAGGCTGAATTTAAAGATCAACAATACTTTGTTCACAGTAAGTTTCATGCATTTTCACCAGATATATTGTGCTCCCATTACATACCATCAAAATAAACTAAATACCACTGCTTTATTGATAACACAGGCAATCCTCATTTTTATCATTAGATTGAAAATGTAAGCTGTACACGCTTTTTAGTCTCAATGCTTAAAGTACAGATCATTATATTTCTTTTCTACATATTTTATAAATATATGTATATATCCATGATTGTACATACTGTGAAATGTTCTCCAGAACCCCATTCAGACCTGTTTGTTGGTGCAATATTCGTTTTACTGCCCATTGCCACAATATACAGTAACGCCCAACTTGCAGTACAACTGTACGGTGTGGTGCCCCTCCTTTTAAATGGTACCCTAACACACCTTGTCAGCATTAAAGAGAATTGTTAGATGCTACTAGATTGTAAGCTCTTCGGGGCAGGGTCCTCTCCTCCTGTATCACTGTCTGTATTAGTCTGTCATTTGCAATCCCTATTTAATGTACAGCGCTGCGTAATATGTTGGCGCTATATAAATCCTGTTTAATAATAATAATAATAATAATAATAATTATTAGATATGAATGCAACACATACACAAAAATGTTAATGGATATCCAAGGACTTTTTTGTCTTGCTTGCAATGCTATTGTCATTAACAGGTAGCAAACTAAGACCCCAACTATTAAGAATCAATATATTTTATCAGCACAGTTTTGCAGATTTATTAAGCAACCATTGGGCAATCATGGAGGCTACTACTTCTACTGAGAATGCTAGTTCTCTTTTACTAATCCAATGGCTTTAAAGATGACTGACTCACTGATCTGGAGCAAGTATGGAGATAAGGATTTCTGACCAGGATATCAGTAATTTAAAACAGGCTTGTTTTGGAGCTGTGGTTCAAAAGTCAGGACATTATTTAATAAAACGTATGAAGTATATTTTTGCAAAATATTCATATATTCCCAGATAGTATATTTATCATATAGATTGTGCAAACTAAGAAGTCTGCCTGTTGTTCCTTAGGAATTAAGGAATGATCTATGGTTTATCATTTAAATGTTAAATAATTATAACATAAAAATGATGATAATATTAATAAAAAACAAAAAAACATGATAAAAACACACTTTTCAGCCCAGATATACAAGACAACATGTATACAGCAACATTCAGTGTTAAATTGCAGCAAATAAAATTTTGAGATATATGAAAAGATATCTAGTACAAACTATATGTTATAGATTCCTTTTTCTACTTCTTTTCAAATGATAAATTAGTTCTAACGTTATACATATGTGGCAAAGTTTAGGCAATTTTTAAAAGCTATCAGATGATTCAATTAAAGGGCTGAAAGGTCTACTTTACAGTGAAAGAACAAAACATGCTACATATGCAGTATATTATAATAATAAAATGTAAATCAGAACACACCTGTAAAAAATAGAAAATTCACAAAATATAAAGTCATATCAAATATTGAGATACACTTTAAAGCAAAAACTCTAAACATGTGCACACTGGAAATACACTTTACCTGTTTTTATTATTGTTATCTGTTTTATCCAGTCCAAAATGCTGATGCTTCCATGGTATCTGAAAAATGTAACTTAAAAGAGAGTTGATTTTGTCTACTTCTTCATCATTACAGCTTTCTTGGCCAGTTAAATCACAAGCCCATGATGTTGTGATACCAATTACCATCTGGAAGTAAAACTACAAATAAAATTTTTATTTTTATTTATCATTATCAACATCCCAGCAAGATTCAAGATGACAATTGTGATATTGCTGCCAAATGAGAAAAAAAAATTCAATTCACCCCAACACCCTTAACAAAACACCTTATAATATTTATATCTGAACACATTTATAGATGTGTGTTTAGGTCAAACAGGGGTGAAATGTGTGTGGGAAATCAGAGGGGAGCATTCTTCTCTTTGTGTTTCCTAATAAGTGATTAACTCTTTTTTCCAGGGTTTTTTTTCTGGAGTTTAAAGGTCCACTATCAAAATCAATAGTGTATTGTGATTGCTGTAATTGGTCATTATGTAAAATGTTAAAATTTATTGATCAAATTCCTATGTTTATATCACATACCTTTAATTTTATATGTCTCCACATTTACACGCAGAGTAAACTTTCAGTCAAATGGTTTAAATATACACCACATTTGTACTAATATTATAAGTAATAAATTATTGTTTTCAGTCCATACATGTAACAATTGTTTTCAGTATATTAGATCATGTGGCAGGCCTTCATTTATATGATTTATTAATAAATTGTGCAAACTTATTAATGATATGTTTTAGGGCAAACAATGAGGGCTCTTTCATACCCAAACTACATGGTTCCTAGGCACATACCAAGCTGCTGCTGTGCATCCGGGAGTGGCAAACCAAACCACAAGTAACCAGATTTTCACAGGGCTGTAGTACAAATCTTTAAACAGAAATTGCATGGCCAAAACCAAATACAGTTGTATGCAAAAAAATGGTTCCACCTGCTCCCATTTATATGAGCAGATGGGACCATGATCTGTGGATCTGAAATGGACCTAACAATGCCAGGGGTACATAGACTGCTTACATTTTAGGGCCTATTTATGATTTGTGATTCTCCTACATTGTTTATTACTATGCATTGCATAAAATAGCTTTATGTCGTGTTTTCATGTGCATTGTATTAGGTGGATGTAAAATTCCCTTTTACGAAAAAGTTCCAACTGGAGACTTTTTTAATGGCATAAGACTATCATTTTTTTTTTGTCTGAGCCACATATGCAAGATTTCATGCTAATATAAAGCAACTTCAGTTCACAAGTATGGGAGCTGCGTCATGCCCACATGGCCAATAAAAATGTTTATAGACCAGGTGATGATGCCTGGACCAACAACCGAGCAGCCAGGGACAATGCAGCAAATAAGTGGGATAATTTAGTAGTTGAGTGTTCATTCACATCCAAATATACAGAGCATATTTGCACATCATGTCAAAACCCTGAGTGTTGGCAACAAAGTATAATTACACTTTAAGGCAACTTATTCATTTTGGATGGACTACCAACATACAAGAATAAAATTTGTCCCAATAAAATGCACAATTGGTAATAAATGTACTACTGTTACAGTGTTTTGGTGTCCAAACTGCTTTAGTGTGGTTTGCATGACAGCGCAATGCAAAAATGCATCTATTTTATCTGCAACATTCTGCATTGCAAAGTATGTTTGGGCCCTTACCTTGCTTTAAAACATTTTATTTTATTTCCAAATTTAGAGAAAATTTAACTAAAAAATAACTATTGAATCTCTGCACTAAATGCTGACAGTAAAATACAATAACCACATATAGTTTTTAGAATAAAATAATTTATCACATTGTCTCTTTAAATCTGAGTTAAAAAAATAAAATAATAAAAGTATACAAAACAATAATTTACAAAACAATTCTGGTTGCTCCAACAGTTTATTTGCATTAACCCCACTACCAGGCCCCAGAGATCTAATTTATTTCCCTGGCTACATTTAGAGATACAAGGCTTCTGCCATTAGGAACAGTAGATGTCTTTTTTTTAAGAATCCTGTTTCATGGCTCATGTGTAACATGCATTCTGAATTCCTGTGTATTATTATAAAGGCACAGTTCATTAAATTGTAACATCTTTGCAGCAGTTGTAGCCCATCCCTGAACACTGCACTTACTTAGGTTCCTATCAGAAACACATGATAATGAATACTTTTTACAACCTTGTATTCACTTCAGTCTAGCAACAAAGTCTGTTATGTATTACAAGGCTCTGGATATGGCAATGGTAAGAGCCCAGATTCAGTCTACTCAGCTTGGCTGCCTTTAACTCCTTGCTTGTCACTGTCTTTCACTCCTCCCCATTGAATATCTTTGTTGAATAATGTAGTTTCACGGTGTTTGCTGCCACAATGGACTTTTTAGGGAGGGGAGAGGTGTGAGAAAGGGTAATTCCTGGGGTCTAGGTTGCTGTGACAGCTCCAAGCAGCAGGCATCAAATGCTGGCTCTTTAAACACCCCAGCATGAGTGTTCTTCTAAAGAGCTTGTCACCCTTTTTAATCCTGTCCATATCTATAATAAAGCCGCCTAGGACTAGGAGACACTGTATTAATTAGTACAACAACCCATGAAAGTGGAATAGAAAAAGCTTTCTTTTAGCCTCAGCAAAACACACAGGACTAATAAAGCATTGTTAGGTTGGCCTGCTGCCTTAGCTAAATTACACAGCATTAAAAAATAATGCTTTTCATATTAGGTCCTAATTAAAGGTTGGGACAGCTTTAAAACAAGAGAAAATCAAAGAAAAAAATATATATAAAAAAAACTCTGTCAAGAGTTATGGGAAGCTAATAAAGCCAGCCTGTTATGGTAGGGCTCTTTGCCCCTAGCTACAGCCAAACTGGAGCCACCGCAATTGGCTTTCAATGAGATAATGATATTCCTTCTATGCCATTAAAAGGCTCCTAGTGTAAAGTTAAAATGATTTATTTAATTTAGGAAATTATGAGGTGTAACTTCAAAGATGAAGCCATAAGTAATGGAAAACATCAGCGTGTTTGAAATTATAATAATAATTGTTTGTAATACAGTGATATCGAGCTTCTTTCATCAGGCAAGTGAAATTTAACCCAGACAAACGGTCTATGCTGGCTTATTGGGAATGTTCTTGTTTTATGATTTCCGTATCAGGCCGATAGTGTGCAACCTGGCCGCCCTTTGATGTCCTCACTTAATATTACATTGCACTTTATGAGCTGCTCCCTCAGGGACCTGAGCTGCTTCCTTCAAAATACATGGAGAGAAAGAAGGGGACAGATGGATGGACTTAGGTGCATAGGAGAGAAAATGACTGCACTTAGCAGATAAAGAAAAATACATTTATATGTAATAAATTCATTTGTATGTTCACCTGATACATACATACATTATATATCCTCTGATTTACTTTCATACTGAATAGCACCATACAGATATATATAGAAAGAGAGAAAGTGAAAGCAACAGTTTATTACTATTATACTTTTATTAGTAGTATATACATTTATTCAAATCTAAATCTAAACATTTTATAGATAGAGTGTCAAGGAAGAAAAGATCTGCAAAGAATATATATATATATATATATATATATATATATATATATATATATCATTATTTTTAAAATATTCCAATTGTCACAATGATAAATATAAAATATAATGATATAAAAATATAAATGATACAAGTCTGCATAGGCAGAACAGACGCACCCAGTACAACAAGTAGACAATTTCATCCCCCCTCCCTTCCCTTTTCAGCACAAACACGCCCCATATAAGAAGATAATTAAGTATTGTATTTTTTCATGTTATTGCCTGGAACTGGAGTCCAGCATATTTCATGAATTATGTTTTTTAATGCCTTTGTGTGTTTTTTAAAGGTCTTACAGAATTGTTTTAAGGTGAATGGCTTTGGTTGCCAACAAGCTGAACTTTAGCTGTAAGGTCCATGACTGTATTTTCATTTCCTTTAAGTAGGTTGTTAAATATTATTTGTATTCTGGAAATATTTCAGAAAGGCGTGTTTCCCAGGCAAACTTGCAGTAACCCCTTTTAAAAGTGCACAAGAGCTGATGAAAAATGCCGGGGCTGAGGCTTTATGGACCGTTATTTCCCTGTAAAGTACAAAAGGGGGATTTTTGTTCACTGGGGAGAAAGGTTAATGCGAGGAGACGGTTCTTATATTAGAAGGGAACCCTAAAAAGATCACTTTCTACTTCTATCATACAACAATACAACAAATAACTTTAACTATATATATATATATATATATATAGTTTGTGTGTATGTTTATTTTTTTTATTATATGTATATATGTATATACATTATTATATGTATATATATATATTTTTTTTATCTATATATATACGTTTGAGATTTAAATCATCTTCTTTGTACTAAGTCAAAATATATTGTTTAGGATAACGATGCAGTTTAAAGCAGATAGATAACAATGTTGTTGCAATGTTTCTATCCAAAGATACACAGTGCAGAAGGCAAAAGTACAAGCAGGATTGACACACTATGATAGAAAATAAAATGAATGTACATTGATGCAGGTTAAATATAAGAATTTACATAGTAGCATATAATTCACAAAAGGTACTATACAGTACACATGCAGTAGACAGACAGTCGTACATAGTACAGACAGTATTTTATAATGCACAATCAGTATTATATAGTACAAATACAGTAGAACATATTACATAAGCATAAGTAAATATTACCGGCAGATATAGCTAGACTATTAAAATAATTTACTAATTGTTGTTGCCAACGTTGCCTAAACTAAAATGCAGCCAAATATATCTAGTAAAAAGAACATAGTCTAATTATAAAATCAGAAAACTTGCAGTTATTTGCATTTTACAGTTAATGATCACTGTACTGATCAGTCACATTATTAAGATACTTTTAAGTGTTTGCTTTGTCATGAAAATTGATAAACATGGTAATCTATCTCTTCACTTTTGCTTCTTCATTCCTCTGTCTTGATTCTTCCTTTTGTCTCTTTGCCCTATCTTTCCCTTCTTTCTTTTTTTATACCTTTTCTTCTTTTTCCCGCTTTACCATTCTCTTTCCTCTCTTTATTCTTCCCAACTCTTTCTATAATTTGTCTTTTTATCCTCTTTTTAGCTAAATTATTCTTGGTAGTTTATTTCTTTTTGTTTTCTTTTCAGTTATAGATTTTAAACAATAAAATGTTAGCCTGTCTCTAACAGGTGCAAGTCAGTGAAGCAGTGAAGTGTATATATATATATATATATATATATATATATATAAAGCTAGTCTTGTGAAAGTTGGACAGAAGAGAGTAAAGTGATTGCATTACCTCCACTTGTCCGCTGTCAATTAGCCTCCCCCTAGGTGAGCCAGGTATCGTTCAGTGTGTACCCCATTCCCTCCCCACCCATTGCTGAATACTGATGACGGGATGTCTTCTCTGTTCTCCTAAAGTCTCCTAATGAAGCACTTCTTGGAGCCGTGTTTGTTGTTTCTTGTGGTAAAAATGTGGAAGAAAACTTCTCATGTAACCAGGAAAATATTTGGTTGAAAGCCAGAGGCTGCATGGGATACAAACAAGCAGTACAGGGGAACAGTGTTTAATCATAGCAAGCAACATTCCCATAACCCTGCCCTGGAGACACAGCAAGCGCTTTACTATCAGAGCTGGGGCAGCCCTAGAGAAATGCTTGTTGGAAAAAAGCTTGGCGATAATAAATCCTGGTCCTGAGCTGGTCCTACATACAATGAGAGACTGGAGAAACCCCTGTCTAGTGTTTAGTTTTTGTGCTGGGTTTGTGTGGGACAGCTTGCTGGATAAAGTGGGGCTCAAGGCTGGTCCCTAAAACTAGCAAATGGCTACAGCATTATATTAGGAAGGTTAAAACTATGGAAGACTGAGGTCATGCTACAGTAGATCATTAGAGACTGAGGATTCACTAAAGGAAATTATCAGAGAACTATAACCTGGTGAAGGAATGGATCAAAAATGGTAACATAAAAAGACACAGACTGTAGTCAGGGGACACTCAGAGATTGGGGTCATACTATAGTGCAGTGTTTCTGGACCTTTGTAACATGGGGAGACCCTTAAATAATTTTCAGATTTTCAGTGAACCCCTACTCTAAATACTAGATCCAAAGCTCATTACATCAGTGTAGTTGGAAGAATACCTCATACATTGCTGGCCAGTGGGAAGAATGTCTCCCTTACAGATAGCCAAATTGGTGTCCCTTAAACAGAGAGGTACAGATTGCTCATTGCTCAAAGAACCCCTAGCAAAGTCTAGAGGAACTTTAGGGCTCCACAGAACTCAGGTTGAGTAACACTGGTAAAGTGGTGTAAGAATGGGAAATGTGACAGGAGATGATCAAGAGCAGTGGTATGCTACACAAACATGTTAGAAACTATAGATTTGCTTCAAGCATGGTTATATATTGCAGAAATGATACAGGAGTTGGTCAGATACTGTTAGCAGGCTACAGAAGATGTTGAGAGACTACATACATACTATAGCTGAAATTAAGTAACTGCATACTTGTTCCAGGGAATAGTTAAAGCCTGTGACTAGGTTATGGATAATTTGTGAGGTTGTATGTGGATTGGTTACCACTTCCCCTTGACACTAAACCACTTACTTAGGTGATACACTACATATCAATTGAAAATAAATGTAGAGTACCATTCACTGCTGCCATCTTTCAAATGTACTACTGCTGTTTTTTAAGAACCAATGCAGTGATGTAGGCAGCTAGGCAGCTTATCCTAACATATAATAAGTAGTCTGAGACTTAGAAAAGCAATAAGAGTGGTTAGACACTGTAGTCCTGCCACAAAAGTGGTCAGAATATATGGACATATTACAGAACTGGTCAGAGACCTGATAAATATGTAATCAAATATTGTACAATCATCACATCCCCTTTGCAATTCAACACTACCACATGTGTGCTGCCAACAGTTCCCTTGAAAACGACTGTACCCAAAATTAATGTTCTTTAAAGAAAGATGTGTAATAAAGAAACAGGAGGGGGGAGTAAGAGAAAAAAAAAGAATAAATAGGGATGGAAAAATAAATGACAATACCTTACACATAGGAAATAATTAAATTATTCTTCTCCAAATACTGCTTAGGTGTGAGACAAGAACACTCATAACTAGATGCAGGGCCAAATGTTAAGTAACATAGGATCTTCAGGTAGAGTACCAGGGCACTAGATGATTTTTACAGAAGTCCAGTCTTTGATATCTAGATAGGAAATTATACTGGGTAAACCGCTCTCGGCCGTTTATTTTGACAACTCAAAAAATACAATTCACCATCTAATTGTTTAATGTGCCATCAGTGTTAAGAATAGTTTGACTATTAAATATAAGTGCAAAAGTCACTGTGACACAAAAAGTGTTTTTGATTGGAAAATGATCATTACACAAATCAACTTTGAATATATATCATAAATACAATCTGTTTGATCAATTATTGATTGATAAGGTGTTTTTATCTAATTGATTTTGCATAGTCTATGGTTTACTTTAAAAGGGGCACATAGTGTTTGAGTTCCTTTGCCTTCATACTATATTCACTTACCATTATGTCACAGTCACCTTATTGGTACCGAGGTTCTTAAAAGTGACAAAGTTAGTATTTCTTTATTAGAAAATAGGCAATAATGTTAAAAGTCCGCTGAATCCCCACTGCAAGTGAAAGGGGGCAGGGCAGAAGCAGCAACTATAGACACAGATTGCTATGTGCACATCAGGGTGCTCTGGTTTTCTGCATTCCTTAAGCATTCTACTTAAAATTATCCAGCGGCTTCAATGTAAGCTGCCTATAGATATTAAACGGTATTAGAGTTTTTTTGAATGAGGGGTCTTCAATAAGTAAAATAATGTTGTGTTGCCTAGCCTGATTTTTGAATATTGAAAAAAGAGGGGAAAGGGTTATGGGAAAAGACAAGCTTTTAGTAGGCATAAATATAAACCAGTTTGTGAATATATATTTAATTTAAATCATGACCCTGTTTCTAACATAGACCTCCTATGCTAGTGGTGATACAAAACATACAAATATTAAATTATATGAAGAAGGCAAATGCAGCCAGGAACAGTTATGGTTTTTGTAACAAGAACATTTTTGAATGTTTGAAATGGGACATGATCATCTATTGCATACACATTTTATTTGAATAGAAAAGAGTTTTAAATACATTAGTAAAATATTTTTGTATCTGTATCAGCATGCAAGAGCATCACTTAGAGCAGGCAAATGAACTAATGGTGTTGGTGTAGATGTGGAGTTTATGGTGTATACTTCTTTTTAAATGACATATTAACATTTTATGGGAAAATGTTTTTGAAAACAAAAATAAAACAACAAATTGCTCCAGAACATTAGTAAGCCATCATATAATGCATGTTGTTCATTAAAAATGATAAATGTTAATACAGGTAATATCAAATAATATGAATGATTTTAAATTAGTAGTGTTGCTAAAAATTGTCTCACTTCTGTTTTAGACTTTTTGGCTAAACTGGTCCAGAAATTATTCTGAATGTTATTGTAAAAATTTAAAAAGTGGAGTTATTTAGATCAGTGGGGTGGGCAATTGTATGGCTTTGTGGGCAAGATGCAATTCCTTTGACTTACAGTTTTGTTATTATACAAGGTATATATAATTTTTACAATAGTAAAACAAAGTGGTAGTGACAAGTGACTTAATAAAGAAATAAAAGCCCACTGACAGTAGAAGGCATTGCAATCAAAGTAGTATACATTTCAATAATGTGCATAAACCATCAGCAATGCTGCTCAATGATTGTTGTAATACATGCTACACTTGCAAATGATCTAGAACAGGGCTGTCCAACCTCAGTCCTTGATGACTAGGATCTATGCACATTTTAGTATTTTTCTATGGATTACAAATAATCAGAAAGTTACTGTTTATATGAAAATCCTGGCTTGTTTGAGGCCCTCAATGACTGAAGTTGGATAGCCCTGTTTTAATACAATGAGCCCCATTGAAAGCATTGTTGGTGATGACTGCTTTACAACACAGATCAATACACCAACACTACAGTCCCTGTCTAACATAGTCTGCTCCCCAGTCCCTATAGCAGTTGACATTAACAAGTATTGTTTTTTTTTTTAACATTCTGCCTCTGTATGACTGATATTCTAGTACAATATTGAATAAGCAGATCACACTGTAAACATTCTAACTAATTAGTGTCCTTGAGATTACTATTGAATGGTCAGGGAAGGGAAGGCTGCTATGATGTTTCACTTTTGTAGCAGAAACGTAGTGTAACCAGTTCACTAACCCATTACTAAAGCAATCATTTGCAATACATGAAATTAAAAGTGGAAAAGAAAAAGGTAGCTTTTTTACTTTTCTAGTAACATTACTGATTGTTTTTTTCTATAAACTGTCTACATTTTCATAAGTACATTAAATATTTGTACATAGAATAGTGATGGCCAAACAGTGATAAATCTCCCCTTAGTATAGATGTTCCCTGGTGAACTGGGTGTACTGCAAGTTATCTGGTCATGTTTCATGTCAAAAAACTATCCCAGGGGTGGGATCATCAGATGATTTTAATTCAATAAAAATCTTGTTGGACTGTCCACAAGTCACAAAGGCCTCTTCCAACTCTAATTTGTCTGTTCATCTCTAGAGAATGTTCTTTTAAAGACTGGCACATAGCCCTGCCTGCCTATTCATTATTACTTACTATTACTATTAATATGTGTCCAGGTTGGTCAATGAAAAAGGTTATACTTGTACAGCATATACAGTACACATACAGAGTCTAGATTTTGTAACATATAATATATATATATATATATATATATATATATATATATATATCACACATTCATAAAGCCTATTAGTCTGTGTAAAACAGAGAGATTAAAAGACATATTAAGTATTAGCAATGAATTGGTATTTATTACACAGCTCAACAAATTTTTTTTTTCACTTCCCAAGGATTTTTTAATATATTTAGTGTGTTTCAGGTCTGCTGAATCCAGAAATGACATCAGTTTCATTCGATTGGCTCTAGTTCTTGTGATACAGGAATTGGAACAGACAGTTTTACCAACAACAAATGTTAACACAGCATAATATTATCAATCTTTATTTACACCGATGGTTTGCATCTTATTTATTGAATGTAGTATTATTTTCATGAAACTTTCATTTGCCTTCTTTTTATTCATACATTTTCTTTTTTTACAGAAATATGAGTTCTTCAAGAAGAAGTTGTTTAAATGACCCTAATGTATCCATTTGTGGTGAATATTCTCAGCAAAAACAGAGAAGAAACATTACATAATTGGTGAAACAAGCATATCTTGCATATTTTGGTATTAAACTGGGGGAAGATAAGTATTGGGCTCCCCAGATGGTATGCAAAACTTGTGTAAAGTGTCTACGTCAGTGGAAAAATGGAAAACTAAAAAGATTGAAATTTGGTGTACCTATGGTATGGCGAGAGCCCAAAAATCATCATAATGATTGTTATTTTTGTGCTGTTAATATAAAAGGTTTCAACCGATACAAGAAAAACAAGTGGGGGTACCCTGATTTGTAATCAGCAAGACGACCTGTGCCGCATGGTGCTGATGTTTCCATACCAGTGTTAAGTACACTCCCTGATATTCCTGTATCCAACATGGAGGATATAAAAGGTTTGGAGTGTAATCCAGGAGTTAGCAGTGGAAGTGATTATGAAGGAAGTGTTTCATCAAACCAGCAGTTCTCCCAAGAAGAACTCAAGGATTTAATACGTGACCTAAGTCTGTCAAAACAAGCATCTGAACTTTTAGCATCCAGGCAAAAAGGAAAGAACTGTCTGAGACCGGAAGTTAAATTAATAGTTTATAGGACAGAGAGGTGACACTCCTACCATATTTTAGTGAAGATGGAGACTTTGTGTACTGTTGTAACATTTCTGGACTACTAGCCCATATAGGAGTACCATAATACCGAGCAGAAGACTGGCAGCTTTTCATAAGAAGTTCCACTCAAAGTGTGAAATCTGTTTTACTGCATAATGGCAACTGCTATACTTCAACTTCAATTGGTCACTCAACAAAACTTAAAGAAGAATATGAAAATATCAAAATGGTCTTACAAAAGCTTTGCTATAATGAACACCAATGATCCATATGTGTTGATTTTAAAATGGTGAACTTCCTACTTGGACACCAAAGTGGATACAGAAAGTACCTATGTTTCATCTGCTTGTGGGAGAGTAGAGAAAAGCAGGATCACTGGAAAAAAGTGGCAAAGGTGCAGCGAACATCATTACTGAGCCAATGGTTGACAAAGAAAAAATCATTCTCCCTCCACAACACATAAAGTTGGGATTATTGAAGAAACTTGTTGGAACTCTGAACAAGGACAATGATTGCTTCAAATACATTTGTAGATTCTTCCCTGGATTGAGTAGTGAAAAATTAAAAGCAGGGATCTTTGATGGACCCCAGATTCAGAAACTGATAAATGATTCAACATGTTACATGACTGATACTGAAGCTTCTGCCATGTCATGGTTGTCAAGAACTTCTTGGGTAACCATAAAGCATAAAAGTAAGAACTGGTACAAAACATGCTCCTAAATTTAAAAAATTTGTGTGCTACTATGAGTATAAAGTTACACTATCTCCATAGCCATTTGCAAAAAAATTCAGAAAACCTTGGTGGTTTCAGTGAGGAACAAGGGGAGAGGTTCCATCAAGATATAAAGGTGATGGAAGAAAGGTATCAGGGCAGATAGGATAGACACATGATGGCAGACTACTGCTGGAGCCTTCAACGTGATTTTCCTGATTATCAGCATTGAAGGAAATCATACAAATGAATCATTTTCAATTACTTCTCTATGATTAGTTCTGTAAATAAACTGAATATAGAATATATTGACATTAAGTACTTCAAAACTTTAATTTTGTATACGTAGGCATATCTAGTTTAATTTTGCTTATTTTTCATGTCTAATTAGTTTTCTATGAGGTTATTATTTAGGTCATTATTTAAAAAAAAAAAAGAACCAATATAGCAAAAATAATACCATATTTGGAATCTGTGCATCAAACATAACCTAAATGACTTTAATCTGTTTTGCAAGAAAATATTTGTTGACCAGTGTTATATAAATAAATAAATATATATATATATATATATATATATACATGTATATGTAGTTTTTGAAGTTATCATATAACAGAGGTAGTTGTAGTTGTAATTGTCTTCTTCGTTGGCATATTAGAGGCCCCTCCAGGCAAAGGAGGATTACAGATCTCTGGGAAGATGCCTTCTTAGATCCACTTAGATGTCATCATGACCCATAACCCATTTACTTTAGGTAAATACTTACATGTCATCTAAGTACATCATTGCTAAATCTAATAATAGGTAATAGGGCGCTGTGAGTGAGCTCATCATTGAAGTGACATGCTGCTGGCACACAGAAGAATGAAAAGCTTTTAATCATATGCATTTCTAATCACGTCAAAAAAAATTGGAGTTGATTGGGGATCGGGTGATGCAGAAAGGAATAAATGTCTTTTTCAGCTTTAATTGAGATGATGAGAAGCATTTCAGGAGTGGTTAAGTTACAAAACCACAAAATACAAACAGTATGTTTAGAGAGCGATGTGAATTGGAGAGCCTTGTATATTGTCATTCTCCAAATCATGGAGGCAGGGGAGAGCACACATCAAAGGAGGGCAATGGGAACCAGGCACACAGCATCTCCTCCTCTTTACATGGCTCTGTACAAACAGTTTGGATGAACCCATTATATATATATAGTTATAATTTATCATTATATATTATTTACAAACAAGCATATTCGTTAGTAGTAAATAATTAAAATATTTTTTAGCAGAAAACTGCATTTCACGGTGGGGAAAAGAACAAGATTTTATCCTCCATTAGCAATGAAAGAAACAACATGAAACAAATCTAAATCACATCTAAATGCACATATAACACACATAGTTGTATACAAACTTCTGCAGTGTGTAACAGTGGTATCATTTATCGGATTCTACTTTTCCCCTTCCTTCCTGTAAATAATATATATAATTATATACATGTTCCAAGGTAAGTTAAAACCTCATTTTGTGCTAATAACGCATGCTTTCCTAATATTATAACCGCCCAATAAATGCATTTTTTGCACTTTATATGCACAAATAGGTGCAACAAGAAAGGCAAATATACAAACCTAAAATACGTTAATAAATAGGGATGAGGTATGAAAGGAATCTATATCTTTTGACATAAGATGCTAATTGTTTAAATGGAGCAGAGCACTCAGGAATTACCGCATACATGATGTAATGTAGGCTTCATGTCTATGTTTATGTATATATATATATATATATATATATATATATATATGTCGATCTAAGTATATATATCCTATATTCAAAAAATATGCTCAATATATATATATATGGATATATAGATATCACAGATTGTCAACCACAAACTGTACCAATTGACCAGCTATCCTTCCGCTATGGATGGGACTACAAGTTACAGAGAAAGAAGTTCCTAAAGTTCCTATCAGAGTTATTATGAGCAGCCTAGAAACTAACAGGACGTCAGTCGTGCTGAGAATTGCAGTTCCTTGGCAAATGTAGACGTACATTTTTCCTGTTAGTTTTTTTTTTAAAATATGCCCCTTACTATGTTAGTTATAAATTCAGCAAACAAAAAAAAAACTAAACAAAATATGTGTATCAGAATTGTATCAATCAGCCTAAATAGAGTTAAAAGGTGAAATCTGTTTTACTGATATACTTTCATTCACATCGGTTAAACCATGAGTAAAGTTTAGTCAACTAATATGTTATATTATTGGAAGTTTTAAAAAGACACAGTAGTTTTGATCCTGGGGAGAAGTAATTAATAATAATGCTTTCAACGAGAATCTTCACAGCTTAAAATAGGATGAAGCTAAGAGAAAATTTAATTCACAAATAACCAGTTATGTGCAAGGAAAATGTTAAAAACTGTGATATTATGGCTAGCAAAAATTGAAGTCAGCACAACTTCGTCCCAATCAGTCCTTAAAGTAAAAAATAATTTTGTAATTTGAACATAACACTTTATATAGTAAACCTTCTTGTTCAAATCTTCTCAATATACGTGTAAGGTTGATGTGTAAATGTGTAAAATGTTCATAGAAAAAAAGAATGCTAGTAAATAAAGTGAATCTGTGATCACTTTACATGTACAACTGTGTGGAAGGTAAATATATTTAGGTATTAAGCTCAGAGAACTTTCATATAAGTGCCATTTAGTATCCCTGGCCAGAACCCCTCTTTTCCCGAATGTAAACCACTTCCTAAGATCACTCACGTTTTTCATAACTGAAAATATTAGTTTTTACTGCATATTATTTTAGAGAGAAACTTCAAAAAGCTCCCAAACTGAGTAATAGGAAGACTCTATTAATCCTATATCCATACCCATACCTGTGAAAAACTCACATTCATAGTCTTATTAATGCGCAGGAGTAAAGCAAGTCACACGTTCAATTGTTTTAAGTAACAAGAATTTAATTTAATTACAAATAAGAGATATATGAAATTATAACTCTTTAATAAAATATATACCATTTACACAAAGTCCCTTTCAAAGGGATGGTAATATGAGAAAGTATGTAAAGGCTGGTCAGTGGTTCCTGTTTCAGCAGTAAAATAATAAAAAAAAATCTTTGTATTAAAACTTCTACTGATAGACTGATTTATGAAGAATCCCTTTAAAAACAAAACTGAAAATATACCTTAAATTGACTGCGAAAATCAGTGATGAAATCGATACAAACTGAATGCTTCAAATAGAACAAATGTAGTTTTTAGAAAAATGTAACCTTTCAATACAAAGTCCTTGTGCTACATTATACTATTTGCTATTGTAGATTAGAGATGATTGGCTTGCACTTGTGTAACAGATATCCATTGACATTGACAGTAGGTGTGATTCCTAAAGGCACAGAATACAGCGATTGTGCATTTGGGGTTGTTTTTACATTGGTCAATGGAACCTGTGCTTCAACCCCCCATTAAAAATCAGCTCTGATGCATCTAAGGTGACTTTAAAAAGCCAGATATGCCGAACCATCACTTTATTAAACCCCACCACAAGGTGAATATTATGATATAACCAAAAGGTAAACTCATTTGTATTTCTAATAATGAACTAACATCGCTGAAAGGCTTGGTGCTACACCCACAATAGGTATCTGCTCATAGCAAAACTTTTTCTGATTAAATATACACCATACAGTGCTTTTGTAAGAGACTGATGTGTGAATATTGGAGCTAAATTGCTACTGATGCTCTTAACAACCAATAAAATCCAATATTCCACATAGAAATATAACTGACTGGTTGCTATGAGTAACACCTTTTGCTCCTGATGCCTTTGCTCCAGCTTTCGCAGTAACTGATTCTGCACCTATCTACTCATAGGCTTTGAAAAGCCCAATCTTTGGTAAAATTCTCCCACTCCTTTTTCTATGTACATTTTTACACTGTCATTCTTCCAGTATGTCTTGCAGAGGTGATGGTGGGATCTATACAACCAACTTGAAACTTGATGATTTTGTAGACAGAAGTAAAAATGACACAATTTTCCATCTTGTGCCTACAGAATGTCTTTCAGTATCCAGCTTTCTAGCCCTCTATCAGGCTGCAAGGCACTTAGGATTTGGAGTCTATGGAAGAGGTTGCTGGTATATCCACAGAGCCACCAGCACTGTCTTGGGTCTTTGGTGCAGTTAGGGGCTAGCTGAAGGCCCATCAAGCAGTCCATATGACCAGTACATACAGCAGTTGCCTCAAGACAAGTGATACATGCTGTATCCAACAGGAGTAGCATAAAGTCCTACTGGTGGGATGGGAAGGACCGGTCTGTGGAGCTGGTAGGAGGATCCATACAATGAAGCACCTGGGATGGGTGAATTGATGGGGAAGGGTAAACTGAAGCCATGAGGAAGTATGGGTTTTGCTGCCATTTTCAGCTTTTCTAGTTCAGCCTCCTGCAGTCTTTTGGCTTTGGCTCTGCGGTTCTGAAACCAGATTTTGACCTGGGTCTCTGTAAGGTTGAGGGAGCTGGAGAACTCAGCCCTTTCTGCTATGGAAAGGTATTGCTTCTGGCGGAATTTGCGCTCCAGGGCCAACAACTGCGATGTGGTGAAGGGAGTCCTGGGCTTGCGGTTGGTCTTGTGTTTCCTCAGGGTGCAGGTAGATGGACTCAAATGTCCTGCAAAAAATAAAGATTTACATTAGATGGACAGTCAAACCAAGCTTTGGAGACAACCACCAACGAATCAGATATGTTACCCTCATAAACTAGCTACCAAACTAAGTATACCCTATTGTATAGCAAAACAGCTAAAAATATAATATAATAAAAAGTGAAATAAAAGGAGAATAGATCAATGATGATCTGGCTGTATCCTGCAATGGGAAACAGAACGAAGCAATAAGGATAACATCCTTACTTGGGTCAATTTCATTAAATGAGGATTATATACAGAATATAGCGCTCCAGTCTTTGTAATATTTATTAACCTTTTGTTTTACATGTCAGTGATATGATCCCCTATCTACACTATGGATGGATGCAGCTAAATAACAATCTGTACTGAGTTTGGATGGGGATTTGACACCTGACCACGCAAGCAGGAATATTGATAAACCATAACATGTTTTCTTTAAGTTCAGTTCAAGAAGCATCAAGTTAATTTAAAAACTGATTAGAAATTGTCAATTTAGTAAATTAAATGTGAATTTAAATTAGGGAATATGGGGAATATGTGTTCAATTTAATCATTTAACATTGTGCAAACAAAAAGTATGCTTTTTAAATCAGCCCAGCACATGATGGAGCATTTATAGTAAATACAATTCAATCATACAATACAATCATCTAATTCACTACACTCGCATTACAATTTGAACATTCATTATGGTAAACAACCCAATTTCAAGAGCAAAATATAGCAATCGTTAAACAGATCGTTATATTTATGTGGACTCATCATGTCATCTAATAACAGTTGGAAAGAAAAAAAATTATGTTAGCCATCAATGCATTAAGTGTTCCACCTAATAAAACTTCAAAGAAGAGTCGTCAATGGATCTGAAATTTATAGCAGTGACACACACCTCTTACTGCTGAACCTATAATTCAACAACAGCATGTCAAAGGAATTGGTAAAGGAAACTAATTTCACTGTATAGAGCAAAAGTGATCACTGATCATATATGAATTCAGATATACAATCATTTACACCACGCATACAGCTTCCTCTGTACAATTAGGTGGACGTTTATTAGCATTTGTTTTATTGGGTACAGAACTACCTCTACAGCTCAAGTTCAAGTGAACTTTTACAGCAGGAATGATTAAATCTGAGATTAAAGTGTTTTAGTTGAGACATTCTTATATAGTAATATAATAATATAGTAGATGATTAGATTAATCCTGCTATAAAAAATAATATAAACATATTAGGTTTATTATCCTCTAAGTTGTTGTCAAGAATATATATATATATATATATATATATATATATATATATGTATATATATATATACACACATATAGTTGGATAGATAGATAGATAGATAGATAGATACCTAGCTGTATGTACTAAACATGTGGGTTCTCTAGAAAAATTAATATAGAATAAAAGATATATAAATAATACATGTAGATAAATTGCAGATGAATAAAACGGATTAATCGTTTTTTTATTGTCCCTTTAAGAACAATGTATAAGAAATTGCACTTTATTCTACCTAATTCTTATTGATGAGGATAAAGAATAAAAATGCTACTAGACATCGTCACCGACCGAAAAGTGTCTTTTATTTTCTGCTTCAATATACCTGTTTAATTAAATATCTATTCATCTAGAAGGGAGATCTAGGTACCCTAGTTTATATTTAAATGTCTCATTAGCTGTCATCATCACCAGCCCATTATTTACCCAGAAATTGAAGCACTTAACATTGTGATCCATACACCTATTTGTAACAAAATAGTCTTTTTTTTTTTAATAAAGCCAAAGCTCCTTTTAGTAATTACTGGTAATTATATTCGTCATATGATGTATACGACTTAATTTTAATTAAACAGCGTCCAGCTATTTATATATTATTTTCTTTTAAGTACGAATAACATTCTTAAACTCTTGTAAAAAGCTGTTACATAAAAAAACATATTTTTACTTCTTTTAAACAATGTTTATACAGCAGATTACAGAAGAATGGTTAGACTCTTTTGTGTGTCAATAGCAGGAAAAATATGATTTATGGTAAATGTACTGACTTGTATCTTCAAATAATACTTAGAATGCCCATTTAATGTAGATAAACTATCTTTTATTGGGTTGATTTACTAAATGAATGAAGACGAATCACCTAGTAAATATGCTATGCTTACCTCAATCATCCCATAATGTGCAAGTAAAAATGTATGTTTGCGCATGGTTGTGCATTTAAAGTACAGCTTCGCCTCTTTCTATAAACTTAGTACATTTTCCCTTGATCAATGTGCTTCTTTCAGTTCTGTTTCACGATTTCTGATAGTTTAAAGATGAAAGATGAAGACATGCAAGGAGTTTCAGGTATGAAGGATGTCAGGGAAGTGTTTCCCCCGGTCAGGAAGTGACAGGAGTGTTCCTCTGCAGGTGTATGTCATTCATATCACTATCTATTCCTCCACTAAGAATAATTAAATGTATTCATTCTTGGCTGCAATATGATCTATTGATTGGAAAAATCCAATTTTTATTACAGGAGCACCATGGGGCACATTTATAATAATAAAAGTGTGATATCCTATGCAACAAATAGAGTTCTATTTAATTATATATTCTTTATTAAAATTGACAGCTGTCAATTGGTTGCTATGACAAACAATTACTTTTCCATCATTTGTACAAATAAGTATGCATATGCTGTCACCGAAGACAAGTTTTGTAGCTATGGGCAATATATATGTATATATATATATATATATATATATATAAATATAAATATAAATATATAGGCAATATCGGAAACAGCTTGACCTTAGAGTAAGCTTGAGCTTGAGCTTAGAGTAAGGTCAATTTATTTAAAGCTGAAAAAAAAGGAATTACTTAAATTGTAGCAGAAAGTTATATAAAAAAAATAGAAAAGAATTCTGATTTTTCCAATGTTTGATATAGTTAACATCTCCACTTTTATGCTCATTTTCATTTCTTCAGCTTCAGCAAATTATTCCTATTTCTTAATATTCCATTCATACATTTGTAGCGAAGCAGCATGCATAAGTGACATCAGTGCAATGTAGATATCTGCATACGAATAAATAATTTGGAACACACATTTTAGTGCAGAGGAAAATATTCTAAACATATACTAAACCATCAGCCCAGTTAAAGAATTATTTACTTTAGAGTACCTTAAAATACCAATTTTCGGGGACAATTAGGCAAATATATAACCCAAATCTGGTTGGAATTTTATATAGACTCTTTCAAGCATCTAGTCAATAAATTGTTGTTTTATCAAAAAGACATATACACTTTTGAGATCATGTATTCATATAGCAACTTTTTTAAACTTTTTTTTTTACCAATTTGCGGGTATATTTAAACAGGGACATCACCTAAGGTTAATTGGATAAGTGTAATAAAGACAGAATTGGGTGAAAATGACCACAAATCATAATCCAGCCCCTTGATTTGAATACCAACTCCCTGACCCTAATGTCTCCTCTATAGGCCAGTGGTTTGAATGGCATATGTTACTATTTCGGGTCATTCTTCTACAAATGAAAGCCAAGCTACACTGAGAGGTTCGCACATAATGATCTTGTATGTCAGGGCTGCCAGATGTACAATTAATAATGATGACTGTTATTGTAGATCATTGTCTTTGAAAACTGAACCAAAGCACTGTTTGACATCTCTTCCCAGCGACATTACAAGCCACCACAAACCATCTGACAATCCCGGTATTGTTCCAGGTCTCAGCAAACACATGTAATGTAGTGCTCATCTGAAGATACCATGAACATTTTAAATAAACATCCGGATCCCATGATCTTCATCTGCTGCAGCTTCGTAGCCACACACCAGCCACAATGGCGTTTAGCTTGGGGCTGTAATGTGTGTGGGAAGAAGGCTGCTGGTGAGGAAGGGGGACTTTTTACTATTAAGTTCTCCTTATTGATCTCTTTAAATAAGAACAATTGCTATTGAATCATATGAGTGGGGATTACGTTCTAGTAGTAATCCTGGTGTAAAACCGGCGGAATCCATTTTTCGGTGCCAATTAAAAAAAAGGACCATCTGACTTTATTATTAGCAATCAGATCATGTGCTAAACTGAAGATACTGTGCAAGTAAACTTTATAACCTAAGCAAATATTTACAATATTATTACATAATATAGTGGAAATATAGCACTGCCATAAGGGGCCACATTGCAGTCACTGGATCCTGCAGGCACACAATCTTTGGCTACTCTGCTGATCAATCCTTTCCCTTTTTTATTTTTGGGCAAGAATTGGTGACAAGCACTCGAAGTCCAGTCATTTAAAAAAGACATATGGCTAAAATAAAGGTATTTTTTAAGTTGTTTTAAACAAGTTTGTAGATATGTTTGCAAGTTTGTAAACAATTGTTAATGTAAGATAGAAAAGTTTTAGGCTATTATCTATCCAAGGAAATGTCAGCTTTGCCTCCTATAGGCACAAGCCTACTGTGCCTTGGGGTTTATCCAGCCCTTTCTGCCATACTGCTTTGCCCATATATGCCTTGTTGCAATAATTGGAACTGAGATCATTACTCATATCCTACACCAACAGGCCTATGTGAGAAGCAAAGCTCTGATGAGTAACATGCAAGTACAAGACAGCTTGAAACAAGCTTAACCCCCTGGCTGCCAGAAAGCAATGGAGGTGTCTAAAAAATACCCCAAAACGAGCAGTTACTGAGACCAGAATGCCATGTATATGTGAAGCTCAGGAATGCATAGAGAATCGCGCTGGGGTATTGATATCAGAGCATGCAGAGCAGTCAGCTTTCATTATCCAGATGAAAGAGGCAGTAATAGCCCTACATGAAATCAGAGAGCTGCACTGCAGATACACATCGCTATGGCACCGCACCATAGACAATCGACTTACTTGGTGGAGGGGAGTATCTGCCTCCTTCCTTTGACCAGGATGTCCCATCTTCAGAGTTCTCTGATTTCACAGAAGAGGTCTCCACGTTTTTGGTAAGCCCAGGAGGACTGGGGCTCTCTCTGCTCCCTAAAGGTAGAAGTCTTGGGGTGCTGCTGGCTGCAGACGATTCCAAGCCACGTAGATGTGACACCTCCTTAGGCACCCTCTTATCAGCCATGAGAGCCTCCACGCTGAAAGGCAGGCTGGAAACCTTGATTTTGTGTTCTGAGTCAGATGGGGAGTGCATAGGACGAACACAACCTTCTTCATCAGAGCTAAAATCCTCTTTAATGTTCCTAGGAGAAGACATGATGAATAAGAAAAGAAGGAAGCTCAAGTAGATCCCCTCCTGTCCTTGGCCAGATCCCTAGGATGAAGGTAGCCCAGCTCTGTGACTCCACTCAGCTCTGAGAGCTTCCACTCCACGGGCACACACTTCAAGGAAACTCAAGAAACTTTTTCTTTCCTCTATTGAAAGGAGCTTCTCTGACAGCCAACAGGAAAAGCAAGGGCTCTGTGACGTCACGCGTGCTCTGCTCTGATTGGCCGAGGCGCACCCCTTGATGGCAGTGATTTTCAAACTGTTTTTGTTCCAAAGACGAAGAGGGAGTTAATTACATAGACTGCAAACTGCGCTGTGTTATTAGTGATACCTGTAGGGCTGTAATCACAAGAAACTGAAAAGTCACTTGGGTAATTAAGTTTGATTATATGAAGAGGAAGCTCATATAACCAATTTTCTCTTTCTAGTCTCCGCTTTAAAGAGCTCTTTCTTTGTAATGTCTTCATGTGTCTACATGTAAACATTTTGAAGTATCATCTTGAAGTTGAAGTGATAGAGATACATTTGCTATCTGACTACAAGGCAGCCAATTGCCCTGGTGCCTTTGAAGTCAGTGGCCTGTCGGGCGACTATGAGAATTAACCTAAAAACTCAATAAAATCGCATTTTGTATGTCACTCAACAATAAGCAATTAACCCAAAATCACACACCACATATTTTCCTATTTTTATGTGTTTTTCAGGCTCAAGTAGATAGAAACCCCTACTGGATCACTGGATCACATTTACTCAATTATATATTATATTATTTACTCTTTATTATATATTTTATATATATATATATATATATATATATACATACATATGCAATTGCCTTTTTAAAAACTCATTTTTATCTTCACCATCCTTCCTTGCATTTAGCTGCTGCTAATCTCCTGCATTCTCTTTCCAGCCCTTTTTACAGCCCAGTAGTACAAACTTGCATAGTATGTGTTGAAACTGCCTTTTGTAGTCTTCTTCAAAAACCTATGTGACTTTATGTGACAGGGAGACGGCATGAACAGCTCAGATGGGAGAGAACACCAAGATCAAGTTGTCCGTGAATAAGGACCTCCATAGTCGGCCCACATAGGTTTTATTGTAATGAAAGTTTCAGATTTAAAAAGACATATAAATGTTCTATTAATACTTATATTGGAGATTTTATTACCTGGTTTTACAAATACTTTTAATTGTGTTAAAATAAAAATAAAAAAGCACAGGTTACAAATATTACAAGTTAGTTGTTATTACCAGTAATTGATCCATGTGTAAAAATTCGGAACTTCAGAAGGGACGATACTAGCAAAGAAATGTGAATTTGTAATGAGAGAATTTCCCCTTACATCTTCTCGATTGTTATATAAAATGCTGCTACCCAAACCTCAAAAAGCTAATATCACATAGAAATATTCTGACATGTATTTAAATTCTTCACTGGCACTTTTACATTTATAGGTAAATATTTAGTGATTAATTGTTATCCATAAAACGCTGTATTTTGTATTCCCTGGCCCATTTAATTTGTAGTAAGGTATTCTACATCCCAAGCATTAGATAATAACCATGTACCAAACCAGGCAATTAAAGCAGGGGCCACAGAGTCTCCGCATGGAGGAAAATATTCCTATCTCTTCTATCTGAAAACAGTCTGAAAAATAATTGTTGTTTTCACATGATTAATGAATTCCATAATTATCCCACAATTATAATATCCCATAATCGTTCTCTGGAACAGCTACACGAATATGTTACCATCATACCCTAACATTCAGCCTGGCAATTAATTACAACATAATAGTCCCTTGCTTGAAAGGCGATCATGCCAGCTCCAGTTTATTGTGCACAGAACAGGCGCTCAGGTTTGGGGGACCTGGGACTTCAAAATCCAAACACAGCTACTGAAGAAATACTACTAATAGATCGCCTTCATTTAGAAAGTCATTGTATTACTTAGTAAGTTACTTTAATGTATACATTATATATCTTCCTATATATTTATCTCTACATATTTGCTTAGAAATAAAATAATCACACAACTATTATTCAAGAATAAAATATGTACCTCCACCTACCACCTAATGTAAAATATGCATGACCTCCACCTAGCAACATATTATAAAACACAATATATATATTTATATACAGTATATATTTCCTTTATCATTCATTATCAATCGCCTTCATTATTAAGTCAAGTTTGCAAATGAAAGTTACATGGCTACATGAGGGCCTTCTCCTTTTATTTAATCTTTGAGAACTGAGCGCCTTATCGTCTATACATACTATGGAAGAATGCTTTTATATTTTTATATCTGCTAATGGGGGGGTTTAATTATTCGGGATATATTTCTTTAGACCAATGAAATGATCATCAGACATTTATGCTCAGCCAGGCATTCAATAAATACTATTATGGTGGCATACCACACAGAATCAGGAAAGTATATTATTACATTTACCATGAATATTACATACATTTATTCTGTCCAACAATTAGCATATAAATAGTGAGTGATTACAATTTCCTCTGCAATAAGTAATAAAGTGTCCCAGTGGAGGGACTGGCATCCAGGACAGACTGTGTATCTCCTATTACAGCACTGTACCCCCTGGCAGTCTCTGTGTTCTTGCTCTGACCATGACATTGGTTTATTAGATTAGTGGGAGCACTAAGGACTGATTTTGTCAGCTTCATGTCTACTACTCTTATCTATTCATAAAGGCCTTGATTGTAAGTATATATATCCACGTGGCAGTATTCATGGCATATGTAATGCCACTATTTCTAGTTCTCTATTTATATTCATAAGTCTTGGTATAAATCAGAAAGCTGATTGTAATGCCCAGACCATTTCTTCTTCATTCTAGGACCGATCTGTCTGAGCAAGGGCCACACGTATACTTGTAAAGATATTTAATATAACAGGCCACTGTTCTCCAGTTCCTAAACTTTTCATATTTATACAGGTGTGATAATTGCTTATTTTATTACAAATATTTAATGCAGTGCTGATATGCTTTATAATACCATAATCCAATCTGACTTTATATATTTTATTTGAATTCATAGTAGGTTTACATGGCTGTATGTGATAGTTTAGTACGTGTGGTCATCATAGCAGTGCTTTTTGTATTATTTACATATCGTATTGTGCAGATTGAAGTGTGTGATCGCTTGCATAGATTTCCCAGTGATCGGGGTGACAATGGCCATGTCCAGACGATCGCTGAGTCTTCACTTCGCACCGGTATGTGTTGGCATCACTCATCCCCAGACAGATGTCAGTATATGGCAGGTACTTTAGCCCTGGGCTTTCCAGAAGATCAGGGGTCAGAGTAAAGTGTTGCTATCAGCTAATGATTGCTCCCCTGGCCCCAGCTCCAATTATACACTCAGGGCTCAGATTTTCTTTTCCTCTGGCCAGCTCTCCAGCAGCAGCAGCCGATGAGTGGAGATCGGGGAGATGTGTTTTGTCCGTGGGAAGCCCAGGCAGTGGGAGGGGGGCTGTGGGTTTGGAGGGGAGGCAGCAGACGAAATGAGGCTATTTGCAGGCGCCAGGAGCGGCGAGATGAAAGGAGAACTCCTGGGGGAAGCGGCTGTTCACTTTGACCGGCTCCAGCAGCCTGTGCAGCGGCAGCCTGTCCCTGGCAGCCCCGCCCCCGTCCCCAGGGCCTATCAGAAGCCGCCCGCTGGCTCCGCCCCCGCAGCCTCTGCCCAGGCACATGGGGAGCCCCCTCTGCCCATCTAATAGTATCGGCGTTCATTCATCATCATATCCCAGCAGATTAACCCATAATGCCACACTCCGACCTTACAACTTCCTTCTCTCCAGCATAGCCATACCTGATCTTCAGAATGTACAATCTCCTGTCTGTGCTGTGATGGGCTCATACACACCAAGTGTCTTCATTACTGCTAGCAGAATGAATGAATCCTATGATGATCCATTACTTTCCAAACTTTATAAGTGTGGACATCAGCAGTCTTCATCTGAGCTGTATGCTTGTCCAGATCAGTAACTAACATTGCCTCATATATATATTGCCATTTAATAACTTTGTCATCTTACACACCAACTTCACCCTGCCTTTGGGTTTTCACACATGCTTATGATCATCATTTATTGGCTGATGATTTTCTAATCACTTATCAATGCTTGGCATGGCAATGAGAAATGGGTGAGATTAATAAGCACCATTGGGTACAGTAATCACCTCTAGATATGTGCCCTATCCTATGTCCACTTAAAAGAATCAAGGACTTAATAATCATGGATTTATAAAGAATCAAGTATGATGAGCTATCTGACTAGGATTAGTCAGCTCCTGGGAACTGCTACAATGAAATCCATGCACTCTCCCAGCAATTTTCTCACAATTACCTCTCCTAAGTCTTCTGTCTCGCCTCTCGTTGTATGGAGAAAGCGTTGTTAAATGTAATCAAGGGGAACAGATGCTGAATTTGTGCCAAAAGAGTTCTAATTGTAGCAATAACCACCTTTGTCACATCAATAACCAGTTACAAACGTGAAGCTAAAAAGACAACACCAGCAGCTATAGGCTTGTTCAGACCTGCGTTAAGATCAGATGTTTTGTAGCATTTGCAATGCTACAAAACGTCTGAAAAAATAGAAAGGAGTAAAACGAATGAGGCGTTTTTTTTGCGGTGATTCAAACGCTCCTTGTTGCCTTGCCGCCTGCAGAGCTGTTTTCAGACTTTTCTGATGCCTGGAAATTGTGTGGTAGCAATGAGGAGTCAGATTTTTCTAGTTTGGTAGCCCAGATGAGGAACAAAGAGCATCCAGGTGGATTGGTAAGCCAGATGAGGAATGAAGGGCAACCAGGTGTATTGCAAGCCCTGATTCGGTTAGAAAGGCAGACAGGTTCATTCATAGCTCAGATGGGGAACGAGGAGCAGCCATGTGCCTAGATGGGAATAAAAAGGCTGGCCCTGTATAATATGTTGGAACTATACATATATGTATATTAATAATAAGGCAGCCAGGTGCATTGTTAGCCCAGATGTGGTTAGAAAGCTGGGGGTTCTAAATGACTTACACCTAGATGTCATGCACCCAGATCAAGTTATCTAGAAATGTGCAGGGAGCTGTGTGCCATCCAAAGGGGAAGACAATTTCCCCAGACTGAAGTCATTGGCCCTAATTTAATAAAGTTTTCCAAGACTGGAGAGAATGCACTTTCAACAGTAAAGCTGGGTGATACAGCAAACCTGAAATGGATCTGACCCAGGATTGAAAACGTTTGCTAACAAATAGCTTGACTTTTAGGAAATCCATTCCAGGTTTTCTGGATTACCCAGCTTCACTGATGAAAGTGTATTCTCTTTCCTTGGAGAAGTTTAATAAATCAGGGCCATTATGCCAGAACCTGCCCACTCTCCCATCGCAGGTTTGAGCCGCCCTGAGCCTGCGATCTGTACCGCGGACATGGTCAGTGGCTCTGGCCGGTGCGCCCCCCCCCCCCAGTGGGGTCCTTCTTCTGACCACTCAAATTTTCTTGCGCACCACTGGTTGGTGACTACTACTCTATAATATTCTAATATACTCAATATATGTTAAATCATTCCTTACATTCTTTAGGATATCTCCTTTAATTATAGTTTCTTATTTCATTATTAGTTACTCACAAAGAAGTCCCATTACTGTAGCAATCTCTCTATTTATGGTAAATTATTCCTCACATACTATAGGACATGTCCTTTCCCTATCATTTTTTGATCATTATATATTGCCCCAATAGGCATCCTTACTTTATTCCTGTAGCAATCTATTCATGGTAAATGATTCCTTGCATTCTATAGAACATATACTTTTACTAAAGTTCCTTAAATTATCGTTTTTGCTCACACTGAAGCCTATTACTTCTTCCCTACAGCAAACCATTTTTGGTAAATTATTCCTTGCATTGTTAAAGTTCTAAAGGACATATCCTTTGCCTGTAGCTTCTTGTAGCATCATGTGTTCCCCACAATGGAGCCTCCTTACTTCTTACTATCTATCATTCTATTTTAATTTATTATCATTATCATTCTATAAGATGTGTCTTTTCCCTACAGTTCCTTTAATAATAATTTACTCCCTACAATGAAAGCCTATTAAAAGCAAATCATTCCTTGCATTATATAGGTCATCTCCTTTCCCTATAGTTCTTTAAATCATTATATATTTCCGACAATTAAACTCCCTTACTTCTTCCTTTTAGCTGTCCCTATGCTGTCTGTAAATCATTCTTTGTATCGGAGAACATCATTCTTTTGTTTCATAGCTAATCCCTTTTCATAATACTTTAGCCCCTTACTCCTCTAACTGAAGCATCTTTTATTTCCTAATAGTAAGTTATTATTTCTCTATTTGGTAACTCTCCCCTTTCATCCCATTGTAATGATTTTTTAATTTCTTGGATAAATTCTTTCTAATTCCATAACAGAGTGTACTTCCGTCCTTCAGTAAAGCATCTTTCAACTGCCCATAGCAATCTAGTTTTATTCCATATATACAGGTAGTCAATACTTCACCTTGATTAGATACACATAAAGAAGAAACACAACATACTTTTGTTTCTGTGTACAATATGTTTGTTCATATCTAAATTTTTCTAATATTTTAGAAAAAAGATTTCCCTTGTTTGCATTTTTATTTAACAGTCATAGAAGGTGTATTCTTCTTCTTCACAAGCAGCAGATCTCACCTTTCTAGGCAGAGATGTCAAACAGTGACAATATGAATATATTGAGTCAAGGTATGAAATATGGCATTCCTCAGCTTTTCTCACAACCTGTGACATTCAAGGAAATGTTAGAACACATAACTCTCATTTAGCTGTAACCAGCGATAAATATGCCTTTAGAATTTCTCAAGACAGCAGAAAATGTCATGAGGACAAACCATGTCATCACTTGGGAAAACACTAAGATCTGATGAGTTTCTAGTAGTGGTTATGTATTGTAACTAAATGGTTTTTAGATATCATCAGCTAACCAGATGCCATTTACTGCTGATCAATATGAATGGTGTATATTAGCTGCTTGAACAGATTAGATTTCACAAAACATCCATGTTAAATGTCATTAGTTTCAATCAGAGTACAGAAGGGGGGTTGAATACCCTGTTTCAGAAATCAATAGAAATCACATGTCAGGAGATCAGAAAGCTGGAGAATTCCATGAAGACTACAGAGGATCTCCTAAAAGGGGGATAAAATAGATAGAATAAAGAGAAAATACAGTTCTAGCACATTTATAGGAAATGATTTACTAAGGAGTAATACATTAAATAAAGCTATGTTCACTTGAAATACCCAATCATCTGCAGAGGAGTCCAAAAGAATCAGGATTTAAAATTACACATAATGTTTGTATATACTAAAAGAGTTTTTGTAAAAGTATACTGGAAGGTAAATGGCAAAAATTAGATTTAGACCATGACTATGGCGGAAAACATAGTTTGGGAAATACTCTACAGAAAATTAATTGACATGACTAGAGTCTGTGAAGAGCTACTCAATGTGCTAGTGCTAGATAAATACATGATAAATATAACTGAGGTGGATAGGAGGAATGTTTGCTGCTAAATATGGTTCTTGCAAATGTTATATTTTCACCATTCACCTTGTCAACGAACATATTGGCATTTTTGCACGGGCAAACATTGAATTTTTTTAGTAGTCAATGGGAATGCTAGCAGAAATTATTGCTAATGCACACCATAGCCAGCATTCCCTTGTTTTAGTGGTTGTAAGGGGTGGTACTGCCCCTAATAACCACCAGCCAATAGAGGTACTAATTATGCACATTATGATAAATAAATATGCAATCTATACAGCACGCAGTATTCACTCTAGATTCACAGCCAACAGGTTTGGAGAACATTAAGAACATTCACAAATATGACAGTTTCGGATCTAGAAGGCGGGTAAAAGGTGGAGAGTGTGAAACAATTAGGGGTGGTGGTCTAGGTGGAATGAAAGGTAAGAAATGGGAAATAATTCACCTCCTGAGCAGTTGTTTTCTGTCTGGATTTATATGTCTAAAAGCAGTACATTGCTTTTCATGAAAGTTTATTTAACAGTAAAATATATTAGTAGGAGTATATTAAAGTTTGAAACACTGAATCATGTCGAAATAATAATTTAAAACAAATAAAAAAATATATAAAATATTTTTCAATTTATTTTTTAAATGCATGCAATTTATTATTTTGACATGATTTTGCAATACCAGTGTATTGAATTCAATACAGTTATTTTCTATTGAATGCAATACAAAATAATTTGAAATTCCGGCCGCACCCCTAGCGACGGCCGCATGCACTGATGTCACGGGCGACTCTTCAGATGCAGAGGACGCTGGGCTGAGGATGCGAGAGGACCGGAAGGAGAAATGAGGACCCCGGGGGATCAGGTAAAGTATTTACCATTGTTTACTACTTTCAGCATCTTTTTTTTACCCTGAGTCACACTCAGGGTTACTGCTGTGGAGGTTAAGGTGGGCCAAAAAGGATGAAAAGTGGGATAGTGGATAGTTGTGGGGATTTGGAGAGATTGAAAAAAAAGGAGCTAGGAAAAATGGTAGGCAGTTATCTGGGAAGAATGGCAAGTGGGGAACCTAGAAGAATGAAAGTTGGGGAGCTTAAAAAGATGGCAGGTGGGGAACTGGGAAGGAAAGTATATACGAAGATAGGAAGGATGAATGGTTGGTAGTTCAGAAGCATTGTAGGTGTTTAATTTGGAAGGGTATCTGGTGGAGGGCTGGAAAGGATTGGAGGTGGGGAGCTTGGAGGGATAATAAATGGGGACCTTCGAAAGTGTGAAAGTTTTATAAATGCACTAGGATTCCATGGGAAACTGGATAACAAAAATAGCAAGAAGTCAAATTAAAAAGAAAGTTCACAAATATGATTTAATTATTTGGGCTTTCTATACCTTTACCTTGTATTGAAAATAATACTGCCCTCACACGGTACCAATAGACACAATGTCCAGCATCAGTGGCTGTCCATAGATCCTCATTTAACATGCTCATCCATGGAGAGTCTCATTTCATATTTACTACTTCAATCCTATCACTCAAAAATAAATCATATTTTTTACCTTTATAAAATAATCTTTCCGAATATTTGCCTTAAAGAGCCCACTATCAGCTTTATTGTCACATTATTTGAAATCCTAATATTTTTATTGACAATGAGCATGTAAATAATTCTTGCAGCAGAAAGTACATACAATAGGGGTAAAAAAAGCAACAGCCTGGCAGTAATTTAACCTTGTGTTAAACCCTTCTTTTCCAGTGTTTGACATAAAAAGCATTACAAATGCTGGTATTCTAAAAGTTTGCAGAGACTTTTCATAAGAGGTAATGGCGTTTGCCAGGTGTGCCTTGTGATATCAAGTTAACCTGGTGCTGGGGATATTTAATCTTCCTATAATTGTTACACAAACAAAGTCTACTCTTGTAATATACTTCAAAGTGAAAGAGTTCGAGAAATCCACCAACAGAGAAGTACTGCAAATTCAACACTTTAATAGGAAGACATACGCTAAGGAAATATTTTTTCTAGTTTCTTTTAAAAAATTTTAAAACAATTTTCATGTAGTAACTTTGTACTTTTATAGATTGCTATAAAAAGTTATACATTTTTTTTTGTGAAAGCGATCTCCAGACAGATCTGAAAAGAAAAAAGAATTTGCCGCAGAAATAAATACATAAAGGTATAAATACAACTGTTACATACTGAATGGCATGTGTTTCTCTGTAAAGCAGGGTTATGATTTACAAAACTTTTTTAGACTATCAGAGATTACTATGAGAGAGGTTCATGAGGATGAATGCCTATTGTGCTACTCCTTCATTTCCCAATGGGTGGATCCTCAGCCTTCTTCTGACCTGTGGTCTAAAACTGCATGGTTAGCAGATCCTAGGTGCATAGCACATTGCTGTTTTATGGTCAGGAGCAGCAAACCATACCAATAGTCAACAAGTTTGCATGTGATGTCCTTGAATTTGTCATGGCAGTGTGGTTCTTTCTTCAGAGGTAGAAAAACAGCCACATAGCTTAAAGTGTTATAGAACAAAAGCCACAAACACAGCCACCTACAAAGAAAAGCACAACGCTGTTTCCAGCCACATTCAGTTGAATAGTAGTGGTTGGGATCGTAGTTAAACATGCAGTAAACATCTGCAGTTTATTGCTAGTCTGAAACTAACCTTAAACAAAGTTTGATTTGGGTTGCCGTTATGACCTTTATTTTTTTTCCTACTGTATCTTGACATACTGTCAATCCCCATGGCCATAGATTCTGCCCTTTTTCACCTTTTTCTACATGTGATGTGCTGCTGTGCGGTTTTCTTGTGTTATTCATAAAATTCAATAAATAACAGAATATTAAAAAAAATCTAAAACAACAATCAAACTTTTTCTGGAACAGGTAGAGTAACAGGATCATTCATCAGTGGACCACGCATGTAAGCTATACCTGTCTATCACACCACCCTGATACACCGTTGAAAAAGTAAAAACTCCCTCCCCCCATCTACAAGTGAATATGTTTAACCCTGGTATCTGGTACTCACATATCAACCATGGTTTTTGCACAGAGCAGCATGTAGAGACACACTGGGCCTTATTTATTAAAGACTGAGAACCTGGGTGATCCAGCAAACTTGGAATAGATCTCATCCAGGATTGGAAAAATTTGCGGGCTAATAGCAAACGAGTATGAAGAAATTCATTGCAAGTTTGTTTGATCACACAGGATCTCCCATTATAGTCTATCTTTACCAGTCTTGTACAGTTTAAAAAATTTAGTCCCATTTCCACTAAATGAGCACATTGTTTTGCAATAAATTTAGGCAGCAGGGAAGCAGGTTATTACTTGTATTAGTGTCTGCTTTAGGCTATTTTCAGACTGGCAATGAGGTTACAGTGCAGTTTTTGCTTCTTCACGCCCCTGGCCAACTTCCTTGGGTGAAACACTACATGTGACTGGGGTGCAAGGTCACAGGTTTCCCGGGAAAATGTGAAACCTTTTGTAAATCAGTCCCATATCGTAGTACAAGATTCTGGACTTTTTTGAAATAAAAAACTGCTAATTCTCTTGATTAGTGATCATCAAATGAGATAGTAAGAAGACACAAAAGGCTAAAAATAGTGAAAACTTTTCTTACATGATTCTCTCCATCACCATGTATCACAGTCAATAATAAACACAAAATGAAATAACTAGACTTGCGTTCTAACTAATATCAATTATGGGAATCCACCCCCCTTTTGCCATTGTAACATTTGCTTCACATTATAAAGGAATGGAAAATAAGCATGATGAAATGATGAACATGGAAAATATATCTTTGATTGGCTGCCGTGATTATCTACTAAACATTTTTTCAGCAAAGTTTGGATTACTTAACTTGTAAATGATGATTTTCAACCTACTTCATCTGATTGCAGAGGAGTAACTATGTCTGACTAAGCCAAATAATAAAATCATTACAAGACCCCCTTGGTTCCCTTGTTTCTGTATTAAATGCAATCCTGAAATTGAGACTTAAGTTATTTTGTAATAGTAATTACATTATCAACCTACCTATTACCAATAAAACATTTCTTCAGTTTATTTTTAACAAATGTATTAAATTTAGAAGGATTATCAGGCTTTTCAAAGTAGTGAGAAAATAGGAATGTTTGCATTGCTGACTTGTCATAAAGGGTAGCTGCTTTGCTGTCCCCTGATCCAGGGACTTCAGTTCTCTTGACCTTCAATATACGGATTAGGCATTCTAACATCAGTCTCACTTTTTCAATTTTTATGATTTTAATCAATTTTTGTTTTAGGTCAGAAATCACCTAAACCACAGGCAGCCGGGGAACTTAGAATTTTTTTAGAGGGAGGTCAGTAATGGCAACCCCTCTATATCATTGCATCTAAAGATAATTTTTACTGCATATGGCCCACTAGGAAGAATTATTCTTACTTCTTGGCACAGTGAAATAGAAGTATATTGTGTCCCTACCTAAGGACATTGTGGAAATCAAAAAAAAGAATTTATAGCCATTCCCCCAAATTGTACAATGTATATTAAATAAAGAAGAAAAGAGAGAGAGTGTTTTTTATTTTTCTAGAAAAATATATGTATTTACTAATATAATTATGTATTCAAAAAAGACAATCTTCATACATAATTACATGGTTTAAGGTTTTTACATCCATGGCCCATTAACCTTGTCAGTATTTTTATGCAAAAAGCGGTACATTGTTGTGCATTGAAATTTATTTTACATTAGTTTCTACATCTATTTTACATTGTAGGCCTAAAATTCCTAGGCATAACTCACCAAAATATGTTCAATATTTAATAAATGTAAAAAAAGTAATAATAAACTCTAAATAAAAAAAACACAGAATGTCTGTTAAAAACAAAGGTGCATAAAAAATCCGAAACCTTTAATATACTGTACAGAAGCACGTATATATATATATATATATATATATATATAAATAATATAATGGTTACTTTGTATTGGAATCAATACAGTTTTTTTGTATTGAATCCAATACAAAATAATTTGAATTGCCCACCGACACATGCACCGACATCACCGGGAACCCCAGTGCACTCGCTGGGGGAAGATAAGAAGAGGATGCGGCCCGAGGATGGGATCTGACAGGCAGGACACCCCTGGGACCAGGTTAGTGTTTTTTTATTATTTTTAGGTACCCTGAGTGTAGCTCAGGGTTACTGCTTTCAGCATGTTTTTTTTATCCCCAAGCCGTGCTCGGGATTACCACTCAGGGGGTAAACAATCATGGGGTTGGGATGTTATCACTATACAAAATAAACTACACACAAGGTAATTGTGACCGTGTTAATTAGTTATAGTCTTTTTATCTGACGCGTTTCGCCTTGCTTGGCTTCCTCAGGGGTAGTGCTTATATAACCAGGTTTTGTGTAGAAGTTTCTTATGTGCTACATAAAAAAGGTATATCTCAGAGGCTGTGCAATTGATGACGTGGTAATAGATGCTGTACTACCATCCCTCCTAGTCTCCTACCCTATGCAAAGCAGCTAAATGGACCGTTTTACTGCAAGTGAATTGCATATCCTCAGCTGTAGGCTGAGGCATCCACACCTACACCAAAAATAGCCTAATTTACTGAAGAAATTCCTTTATCCACCCTACCCTGCCAATCAGCACCTTACATAGGATGTCCATCAAGAGGACCACCCTCTATCTCATTACCATCTGGGATATATCAAGCACCATTTGAATCCTCATATCTAGTGTTTCTATTACTACCTCATCAACTGCAAAGACTCTAAGATATACCTTTTTTTATCTAGCACATGAAAAACTTCTACACAAAAACCGTGTTCCATATGCACTACCCTGAAGAAGCCAAAATCGAACTGTCCGGTCGGCCCAGAGTTTAATCGTTTTTTTATACAGACAAGAAGATGATTCCAATTGGCCATGGATGTAAAAACCTTAAACTATGTAATTATTTATGAGGATTGTCTTTTTTAAATACATAATTATAATAGTAAATAGGATAAAAACAAGGGTATTTTTTCACCAAAGGGGAGGTTAACAGAGATTGGAGGAAATTTGGAGTGCCTAGCCTGGAAATTAAATATGTAGGATCAGTAAATTAGAGACAGGCTTTTACAGGCAACGTATCAACTGTGTAAAAGACATTGGTTGTCATTTATATGACTTTATGATAATTGTATTTTTGTACGATGTATCATTACTTTAGTTATTGTAGTCCCAAATCCCCTGAGGAAGCCCTTTAGGTTGAAACACTTAGGGAATCAAGACTTTTTTCGCTGACATCATTTTTTTTTTGTAACTATCTTTTCTCAGTTTGACATAAATATCCAGCATAGCAGCACTGTGCTAGCTAGGTTCTAGCGCAGTGGAACTATGTCTAGTTTTTAATTTATTAGACGAGTATTGAATAAAAAAATTCCTTCTTTTACACAGTTGATACATTGCCTGTAAAAGCCTGTCTCTACTTTACTGATCCTACATATAGTAGTAAATACATATACTTTTCCAGCGAAAAAAAACCCTTTCTATCTTTTTTCTTCTTTATTTAATATTCTTGGCACAGTGACATCTGTTATTGAGATGAACAGTAAAGAATAATTCCCATAACTACACAAAAGCCAGTGGAAATCCAATTTCCAGGTTGCCTTTTGCTCTATTAAAATTATAAAAGGCTATCCTTCCACTTTAAGGTTTTTCCATTCTTCAGAAATAGCAGCCCTTCAACAGTTCTTGGTTACATGTAAAATCAATGTCAATAATTTGCTTTTTCTAGCTTTTTTCAAAAGCATGATTATCATTAGCAGTATGTCATTCTATGAAAAAAATGACTATTTAGCTAAGAGTCTTTGGAAAAGCATATAGCAAATCTGTTTTCACTCTGAATGATTTGTTTGGTGGTGTATGGTTTGGCAGACAGAATTCTAATGTAACCATATGGCTATCCTGTACTGCTAAAGGGCCTGATGCCTCCCATTTAAATATGCCTAATTTTCTCATCTGTTTATAATTTAAAACCAATTTTTGTTTTCCAGAGAACAAAAATGGTTACTATATAATGACATAAAACAATATCAGACTAGGCTAAATGGCAAATTGCTTTGTATTGAAAATAAAGTTGTGTGAAGCAGTGAAGGTTAAAAAACGCTTGCATGTATGCATGACTTGCTTGTATCTGTTTAATATTACGGACACGTGTGCAAATCTTATACTTGTATAAAAAAATTTTCATACAACATTTTTTTTCATTTAGTATTCTGCTAAGCAGCTGTGAAAATCAAGCTATGAAGAATGGATCTGACTGACCATTTTTGGCAGTGGGAAAATCATTCATTTTCCTGTGGCTAACAAATAAAAATCTTCAATAGGTGGTTGCATTTTAATATCATATTGAATAGCTTTGTAAAGGCAATGTGTTATTTTTTCAAATTAGGCATGCTATCACCTTTTTCTGCACATGTCATCAGCAAGCAAGTAAGACTTTTTAATTAATCTGTAGTGCTCCATACTAGAAACTCCTATTCTGGTACTACTACTATATCAATCTAGAGAAAAGAAATGAATATGAAATATGTTCAGGGGTCCAGCTTTACCCTTGTAGTAAACCAGGGACCAGCATAATTGGCCAAACCTATGAACCTACTTGTCATATTACAAGTGGAGAATGCATCTGAAGACAGTTGGTGACTGATGAGGTTGTAGCCAGGGGTGTAGTGGGGCAGGCATGGGTGGGAACGCTGTGCTCTCACTTTTTTCGGAAATGGCCGTGCATGCCCACTCTTATTTTGCAAATATTTATTAAGTGGTCGGCAGATCTTGCAGGTCTGGGACCCCGCGGGGTCATGAGAAGGACTCCACTGGGGTGGTCACACCAGCCAGAGCCTCGTACCACGTCTCCCATAATAATTTTCAGGCTCAGGGCGGTGGGCAGGTTGTCTCTCTGAACCCAACCCATCCACTCTTCCATTGCAGGTTCAGACCTGTGATGGGGAAGTGGGCAGGTTATGGTATCATGACGTCACTCTGGGGAAAGTTTCTTCCCCTTTGAGTGACACATAGACAGGGGTATAGTGGGGGTACATTACATAACAATTATGCGCATGCGTGCTTAACATGAATAGTACTGTGCCCCCCCTTCTTTTTTTATGACTACACCCCTGGTTGTAGCCACTAGTCTTCTCTAAAGAGGCAAGTTTTTTCTTTTGCTGTCATTCAAAGAATAGGGAGACCCAAAGCTACTACCTTGCCTAGGACCTCATTTTTCCCTGACCTGTTTCTACAGGTACAAAGACTACAAAATAGTAGAGGGCAGAGAAGGTATGATTTTGTGGGATAATTTAGGGTTAAGGCTTTAGGCTGGGCATGAAGTAAAGGTTAGGTTAAGATTAGGGCTTAGAAGGTTGTTAAATTAAAGATGATTTCTAGTCTTCCTTTTGTCTTGTACAGTTGTATAAAGGGCTCTCCTGTGCTGAAATTGCTTATTCTGGGTATTCTGTACATAGCTGGCTTTTCAGTATCAGATAAAGCCTGCCTCATTTCCTGTCTGAAGGAAATGCAGCATCATCCAGCCCTATACTTCCCAAATTTCCTGCCCCTGACTTGCTCCAATTATTTATTTTTCTTCAATTCTTTCAATCATGGAAGCCTATTGTCAGGAGGCCTTATACAGCACCTTGCTGGCCAATAAAACATGGCATGATCTACCTTCATTAAATAGAAATGCACAATGACTTGAAAGTCAATGACAGAAAGGTCTTTCATAATATTTAATTAAAATAATAATTTCAAGAACCAGAATAGTCAGATTAAACATCAGCTTTGTTTTAGTGTTAAAGTTAACTAAGGACTATTGTAAGTGTTGTCAACAAAAAAGATTCTGGATAAGGTAAACCTAACAGAGTAATACAGAACAAACACAGAAAGAGAAGAAATTGACAAACTGCATCAGAAATCCATCTTGAAACTTTGGTAATTATCTATACTGAAGGAAATTGGTTTGATATCCTGCTGGCCTATATTTGTAATATTTGTGCCACTTAATATAATTACCATGTATAGCTCTCTAACCTTTATTATATGTACTAATATACAATAAACTTGGAATTATGTTTCAGCTTAATGATCATGTTGACATAAATAGAACATATTTTTGCAGTTTGCAGTGCCGCAAGAGAAAATTCTCTCGAATTGCCTAAAGAACACAACTTTCCTTTCCACGCTTGGGGTATGCTGTACCACAGACATGCAGAGTAGAATCCAGTGGTTTAGCAAAACCAAAAGTGACATATAATTTTGTAAGATAATTTCTTGTTTTGGGAGGCTCAATTACTATAAACACCCACTCACTTCACACAAGAGAGACATTTGCCAGGTTTTTTCCGTGCCAAAGCAACACCTTAACACTATTTATCCAATGTGCCTAATTGAATTTTACAGCATTCAGATATTTCATGTGGGTTTGAGAGAAGGTGTTTACACATCAGGCCACGTGGAGCAGTGTTCATTCATACGTTTTCATAAGTCCACTTCATTATGTGCCAATTGCAGAAAAGTAAACGCTCAGTAAAGATTATTTACAAACCATGCCAGTAACTGTAGATTTTTGCAGACTTAAGGGCACCACAGGTCTTTAATGAATTTCAAAATATATTGATGCAAACTGTTAGTCATTTATTAAATTCTAGTAAAAAAAAATTGGAATGTTGCCGGCATTGCCCACTGGAGACGTGCTGGATCTCTAGATTGTCATATGGTCATTAACATGGACCCTTACAAGTCTGCATTAATAAATTCCTGACATTTCACTGTATGTAGCAACATTCTTTTTCTTATTTAGGCTGTAGCTATTAATTAAAAAGCTGTCCTAATAAAGTGAGTTTACCTTGTCTGAGGACATTTTTTAAGGCTGCGCACACTGCGTATAATAATTGTCGTTGGAAGGGATCTTTCACGATCCTTTCCAACGACAGAAGACTGTGCGATGCAAGAACGTGTGCTGTACAAACGTCGCTGTTCTGCTCTATAGAGAGGGGAGGGGGAGAGCGATGGAGCGGCACCCCGCTGTGCTCTCTCCTCTTCACTTTCATTCCAATTGTTCCTCATTCATCGTTTGTGGATCCGGCAGGACGAAACCATGAACGACAAGCGAAGTACACACGCCAGATTCTTGTGTGATATCCGCTCTGAGGCGATTGTCAGACGAGAATCATCTGACTTGTGTACGTAGCCTTAGTCTTCTCTCCCTTAGTGATCCCTTAGTGGCTCCTCAGACTGCCATAACAGTATGTGAATTTTACAATTTCATAAGATTATACTAAATTAAGCCCTAAAGCCTGCCATGATCAGAAACACAGCTAACAGCAATATGAACCAATCAATGCGATGTAATGCTAATTGCCAAACGATTTCTAGTGATTTATGTTTAGTTACATATACATATAAAGTATTTTTTGTATGTTGCACATCTCTATAAATTTTCACTTGATACTTTATTTTAGACGTTTAAATATGGAAAATGCATTATGTATTGCTAGGAAAAAGAGGCCAAATCTAAAGCTTTGATGTTTTATTAATATGTAATCCAAGGGCATTCCCAAAACTGGATCTTCCAATTGGCAAAGCTTCTTGGCATCCTGCCAAACATTCTAATATTGAGTGCAGACATTGATATTTGCCAATGGGTGTGCATCATGACAAGACTGCGTGGAATTCTCAAGCTTTATGATCCAGAAAACAACAGCACATCACATCCCCCTAACACTGAATTATCATTCATTGAAGATTTTTTTTACTACTTTGACACTTTCATCAAGCCATTTCATACATTTACAACTCAAGTGCCAACATTTGGGATCTGTATACACAGAAAGCTGCAGAGAAGAGAAAGACATGTTTAGTTTCCAAGATGTTGCCTTTTATCTATATTGTGTAGCCAGAGAGTTGTTGTGTCCAGTTCCAAGCAACTGCTACAATGTGTCATCTCATAAATTTATCAAGATGAGATCATGTTGAGTAGACCTCCATGCCATATGTCCCATATTAACTCAATTCTGAAATAAAGTGGGCTGTTTTTAATTTCCTTGAATATTGTGTACTGCAAATATTCTCTTTGTCAAGTGAATATTCTCCACTTCTTTACAAATCCAACCCAGGTTATAACACAAAGCCTTTGGACAGGTTCATATCTGGACATTCAAGCTAAGAAATTAGAAAAAGCAATGAAAATAAAGTGGACCTGTCAGTACCTTTACCAATAAACATGTTTTTTTATATTTCGAAATGTTTAGCAACAGTATAATTTATCATTTAAAACCATTCCATGAGCTCCAGTCAAGTGATTTAGTTGGGTTTCATGATAGTAATCACTACTTCCCCTGGTAAATCTGAATAAAGGTGTCTGTCTTTTTAATAGAATAGCAGAGGAAGGCTTCGATGAAGGCAGTATTGTAACCTCAAAATGTAAAAGAAAACCTTTAGGTGTTATACTTACACATTCAATATTTAAACACATTTACCACAGAAGAAACATATATCTGGTTGGTCTAATTTGTGTATGTTAAATGCAAAAGACATGAAAACCTCTTATAGGCAATCTTTTAATATTGGGATTAAAAATCCTAAAATGTCTAGTTACTAAGATTCCAGGATGAGCAGGATGACCTGAACAATTATTAATAAGGATCAATTTACCCTAATAGGATTTTTATATAATCCATTGTAAGTAGGGTTCAGCATTGTCAAATACCATATTTTTGTGTCACATATTATGCTGTGCCTTCGCTTGGCACCTTTGGTCAATGGGCAACCATGTGTGAAAAGTTATTAAACTATGGCAAAAAGTTGGTGTACTTTGTTTCATTTAAGTGTGACTCTATAGGCATATTAAACAAGTGTGGTGTAGTCATTATAATAATGTTAGCATGGCAAAGCAGAAACACGTTTTCTATCTGAATATGTATATCTACAAAAAGAAAACTTTTATTCTGGAATGTATATAATTCTTACCAACACTAAAATGTTTTTGCATAGCAAGCCATTTCGCTAATAAATTAATTATTTAAATGCATTTTAACACATATCAATAAATACCAATATATGAATATATGAAGGAAGGAGGAAGGAGTTAAAAAGTTCTGATTAGGAATTTATTAAAGAATAGTAAAGGGTTAAACTTACTTACTTTTATTAAAAAAAAAAAACATTTGATCAGTACATAAGCACTTAACAAAATACATTGTAACAATATAACTGGTTTAGCTAAAACAGATGCTTTGCAAATTCCATTTCTGCTGTGTCATTTTGAAATGTATGTGGTAGTTCACTTTGCAAAAAGAAGAACCTAAACTTCTTAAACAAAGCAACCCAGTTGTCTTCTTACACATAAGAAGACAGGAAAAAACATCCTCTGTATTGCATCTATCTCAAGTACAACTACATGACGAGTTCAGCTGTCTGTGGCCAAGTAAGCAAGTTGCCATACTGCTTGCACAAAATGGATCTCAAGATTTATGTCATTTATGGTCATCTTCTTAGGTTTTTGGTGATGTGGCATGGTGCATCACTAAATGCCATTCTCTGTACAAATGCTAGATTTTCTCCCAAGATGATCAAAAATATATTTCACAGCTTAGGTCAATTGGGAACCTTAGCTCTTTTACTGCAAGATGGGGATCAGGATGTGTGACTGTATTAAGTTAGATCACTGACACGGCCAGACTGCTCAGCATGGCTGTGTAAATCTGGGAGAGAGAATTCCAATAAGCATGTAACCAATTGCCTGGAGATCAGTTTTGATTTGTTTATATTATAAAATGGCAATGGCTCTTTGAGATTTTATGAAGCTGATAGAAATACAGAATTTACTATTGCTGACCACTTTCCACAATGTTATCATGCAGAATCAGGGGTTTCAGCTCTTTGTGAATCAATAGACAAATAAACTGACTTTTCTGATCTGCATGCTTTAGAAGGTGATGAAAAATGCTAACTTATATTTCAATTTGGAAAGAATTACCAGTACTTTACAATCAGTATAAATAACCACTGTCATGATGTAAATGATAAAAAGATAAGAATCTAGTTCAGTAACTTTCATAAGCACAAAAGTCAGAATTTGCATTTAAAATAAACTTTCCTGTTTTTTTTAGCTTAAATCACACCATATGCATTTGTTTACAATAGGTAAATATGGAAAGTACCTTGTTACACAGTAAAAATGATGCTACTACTTGGTGACTGTCTTTTGAATCATGAAAAAAACATTAAAAAGTATCTCTTTAGTGTTTTTTATGCTACATCCAATTTTATTTACATTTTCTATATTGACAATATCATTTCTTTATGAACAGTGTGGCACTCAATGCATAATATACCATATTATACATACATTATTGTCAAAACATTTTCCTGTAACCATGCAGGATGTGCACTTGAAGGACTCTATGGCAAGTAAACATGATGTCTGCATTTTTCCTGCTTTTTAGGCTAGCAGAATCATGTTTAGATTCTTTAACACCTGATAACCATCTAGCTATTACAAATCTTTTGTCAGCAATGATTAGGAAACTAAATGATAGGTGCTGACTTGCTGACACACAATTTTATTAAAGATCTCCAAGACTAGAGAAGATAGACTATCATTGATGAACCTGAGTGATCCAGCAAACTTGGAGTCGATCTGGTCCAGGATTGAAAACATTTGACAAAACCTGCTGGATCATCCAGGTTCATGAATGGTAGTCTATCCTTAATAAATATGTGTGAAATCAGTGCATTTGAAATTGCATGTAAAGCCCATGCATGTAATGCAAAACATGCATTTATATCAAGATGTCAACACATTAAATTAAATCATAATGCAGATACATAGATGTAATTGGAGGTCATATGAGTGTAATGAGAAAGGCACAGAAATGATCAGTGGTTTGTATCTGGCAGTGGTAGACATGTGGTGAGGCAGGCACACAGCTAGACAATTTTTAGGTCTAATGATCGTTGTTATATGAACCATAAGTTACTTTACAACACCCCTGCATACAAAGATGCCTCCTATTTAGAGTTTGTATGGGTGTCCTGCGAAGTAGTTGAGGACGTCATTACTGATCTGTAGAAGGTGAAATATTAATCATCATCAGCTAATTAGTTCTATTGATAACTATTTCATAATAATGCAGCAGGGCACCTAAGACTATGTACACACATTCAATTCTTGTCCCAAGAAAACGATCTTTTGTGATTGTTTCCAGCAACACAAGAGTGACAGGTGAACAAACAGGATGCTATACATACAGCACCACTCTGTTCTATAGGGAGAGGGAGAGGGAGCAAGCAGCACCCCGCTGTGCTCCTTTTCATTGACTTGTACATGGATCTGTCCTAATGTATCCATGAGCAATGTTGGGCTACATACTGTACACAAGTCAGATTCTCACGCAAGACCAGCACAACGGTTCGTGTCGAGCGAGAACCATCTGATGAGTGTACATAGCCTAGCCCTTGTTCTCCCCCCTCTCCTCGCTATAGAACTGTCTATAGAGCCATTGTTCCTGGCTGAATGATCACCATTGAATGGTCCAGAATTGGCGAAACATCTACAGTCTTCAGCAACAGTTTTCTTGTCCGATAACCACAATCCAGTAGCCATAAAATAGAATTTTATTATTAGACTAGTACTACAGGCAAGCAAAAGCTGTAAAGCAAAGATCTAAATCATCTTCATTTTTTATTGTTCCAATTAAACCAAACCCTGAAAAATAATCCAGATTTTATTGTAAAACAAATTTCATATGAGAATAAAACATCTTACAACAACATTACCCAAAAGCCAGCCTACACAAAGTATAAATCATTGTTCATTGCATGAAATAAACTTTACAATAAAATAATCTATTGTTCCCACTTATAATTAAAACACCATTTACAACACAATAAACCAAAAGCAGAGGATAATTGCTTTTGAAATGTAAGTAGAACAATGAGGTCTAACAAGATTATTATGAGAACATTTGAAGCTTTTGTAAATTCTCATATTGCTGTAGCATTACTCATTAGTTTGACTAACAGTGCGGTGGCAATATCTTTTAAATTAAAAGTACATTTCATACAAATGTACTTCACAGGACTGGGATGTTGCAATTATTTAACGGGCTGTAACATGACTTAAGTGAAGTTGTGTGAAGTGAAATTTTGGACACTTACTGATATCTTAAAGCCCTTTAATTTGTTTTTTTTTTAACAATTAGTAAATGGCTTGGCTGCAGTACTTCACACATGTTGCCATATAATTACAAACGTGTTTAAGAAACCTTAAAAAGAAATGGGGTTGGTTTGTCAAAGGAATTCCCTATTCACTTCTATACCCGATGATCAATAGACATTCTAATTTTTAAAATTCATTTGGTCTCTGCTACATATATATTCTACTTCATTAGCAAATCACCTGCATTGGAAATCATTCATAAAAGGAAGAGCAGGTTATTTTTTATTATTAGCAACTAGTAACCAGATTTTCTTTTCATGCTTCTAGTGCAGCTAAAGAATATAAGAGAGAAGCTGAGGGATTGCGTTTGGCATTATGCATTAAGGCATTATATACTTACCTGTAAAAGTACTGGCACCGCCATTCTCCACTGTCTGGAGAATCTTCAACACCCACCTTTCCACCAGACACGCAGAGAGTGATAAAACAATGTACTAGAGAGTCTAACTCTTTCCCAAGTTAACTGGGCAATATTACATTCTTAATGTATTGTAATTTACGGTGTATCTACATCTTTCATTTGCAGAAGGTGGCTACACTGATGAACCTGGGGTTTTTATTATATTTAGCAAAATGGTTTCATTGTTTAATTCTAGCTTGTTTTCATGCTTTAATTTCATTTGAAGTTGACATTAGAGATGAAGGACCTTCCGAGATTTGTTAGTTGTGGCAACTGTGCCTAATAACATGATGGTACTACAAAACGAAAATATAGGACACAGTCTTGGGAAACTGAACCCACAATAAATACAATTTCATTGGGTTTGGGGTTTGGCAAATTTTGGCATTCCCAGCAGCATTAGGAATACAGCCAGAACTAATGAAAAGGTATAAATTACCAAGAGCCATTTATTGTTTAAATATTTTAAACGATATTAAAATAATACACAGAGTTTTGGCCTGATTGATTGAGGATTGGAGTGGCAAGGTAACTAGATCAGATAGCACACAAATTCTACAATGATCCCTGCCAACTGGCTTGGTGTCCAACTTAGACTTATGCATCGTAATGACCTAAATAATATTATTTATAAAATATAGAGGCTTCCATTGCTGGAATCTCCTTCTGAAAATGCTAGTAGCTATGACCTCTCTCCAAATTTCTTGATCTACAAGTTCCAGGTCGGTGTTTCAGTGAGTTTTGATACCAGACACTGTCAGAGAGATAGCTTTTTAGGATCAAAGTCAGTAGTGGGCAGCCTCCATATTCTTCTTATTACAGGATTCATATACCTTCTTGGAGTTTAATGCCCCCTTTATTACCGCATTTAGGATCTTCAGAGAGGGAGAATCACTTGATCATCATAGCTTGTTTAACTTCATCAGGTATGTTTTAGAATATTTTACTACCTTTAGTATGCCAGTAAATTTTAGGATTTTTAAATGAAGGTTGTTTTATCATTCCCATTACAGTTATCTATGTCATTTATTGTATAAAAGGTTAGCAAAGTTTTTTAAAGGTTTGTGTGAAAATAGTTTTCATGGTTTAGTCTTTTGAAAACCTATAAATACATCAATATTGTTGCTCCCCTGAGGCTATCAGATTTATTAAATATTTGTACACATTTGCATCTCAGATAATAAATTAACTATGTTACATGAAGAGAGACTTTCAACCTTATCTCATCGCTTTCCAAAGGTTAGTAATAAATTGTAAAAGAAGCTATTTCTAATACTTTAATTGGTTTCATCTGGAGTAACAAGCTATCATCATTCAGATCTTCCACGTCTTACGGGATAATTAAAGTCCAAAAGATCTTTGACTTTTTTCCTTGTTCTAGAACCGGCTACCCTCATGTTTCCATTTTTTACAGTCACACAGTTTTATGTTAACATATTGCCTGCGACTGATGTTATACAAAAGATTTTCCATGCATTAGCTGATGTTTCCAATATTTTCAAGCTAAGCTTCAAGCTTTATTAACCCCGTTTTTGCTGCCATATATCTTACATGTAGCAGAAATGAAAGTTTTTGAGTAGAATGCAGCCAGTTTTGAATGTGTGCTAGTTATATACATATTTAGTTTCCTTAACAATTTATCTTATTTAAGATACTGGTGTCATAGCAGAGTGAATATTATTACTTTAATCAACATGCAAACTCACTGTATAAGACACAACAAAAAAAGAAAGCACTCTGGGCTCAAAAGTCACATGAGCATAAACCAACACCTTCAACAAACCAGATATGTGTTAGTTCAATGGATATTGATATGGGGGTAGGAAGGGAAGCAGAGGTAAGGGTTATCAAGGTCTTCCCTTTCGGAGTTCCTTTCATCAATGGTGGACGCTAAACACCTCCTAACCAAGCAATGAGTAGATACATGCAGGCTCATATCTAAATGGACAAAAAACTTGCTTGGATGAGCCCTCTTTCTGATATTTGTATATTGAGCTCTTACTTTGTCACACACATTCCACTGAGAGCATTGTACTATTCTATATTACTTAAATTTTCATTGTTATTTTTATGTTTACATGTATTACTGTAATTGTAAAGCACAAATGAAGGTAATAGTGCTATTTAAATCTGGAATAGTCAATAATATTAAATATTTACTTCCAACCTTGTAGCAATAGTATAAAGAAGACACTTGTCTGTTCCAGCGTGCCCATTTGTATAAATTCAGCCTCATGGATTTAACACATTTAATGTAAAGCAACTCTTTATTCTTCACACCTTTTGGATGGATTAGAACAGTGGTCCCCAACCTTTTGGAGCTTACGGACCACTAAATGCACAGGTTCCAAACAGCGCAGGGAGCCGTCTGTCATTCAAAGGGGGTCACCCCCAGCGTGACGTCATGATGCCAGAACCTGCCCACTCTCCTATCGCAAGTCTGGGCCTGCGGTGGGAGAGTGAGCGGGTTGTGTTCAGAGACAAAAATTGACCACCGCCCTGAGCCCGCGATGCGTACAGGAGACTTGGTTCGCAGCTCTGGCTGGTGTGTTCCCCCAAGCAGGGTCCTTCTCCTGACCCCCCTGGAGGGTGCACAGCCAGAGCCACAGACCAGGGGTTGGGGACTCCTTGATTGGAATACCAATTGTGAATAAAGACTTTTTATGTAACATCTATACCTGACTGCACAAATTTCCACAGACATACTCCAAAATCTTGAAGAAAGCTAATGCTAATTGTTAATCATTGAGCTCTTTAATATCCTCAATGATTAACAATTGTCCAAGCCAGCCTAACGTATGGACATTTTTTAACAGCTCCCACTATATTGAATTTCTCAAACAACTTATGAATTTCTCAACAACTGTTATATGATTTATGATATGGATTATATTCAAACTGGGATTTTTAGAACATACATGAGCTAATTTCCATAACAAAATGAAACATACATATAAACAAATAGTCTCAATCATGTGTTAATATGTTCCTTTCAGCTAGGCCAGGTTCTAAAATTCCAGGAAAAATACTCAGAATTCTAATGAACTAACCTAATTTGGGCTACTTACCCCAACGTGAATGGCATTTCTATTCTATTTACCTGTTGATAAAAAAAATCTTGTAATGACCTAGCAAATGGTGTGTAGTTTACTATAGGCTGCAACATAAACTACTTACTTATTAACTGGGCTTCTAAGCTTACAGTATATGCCTTAACATATGGTAGGAAACATTAGGAGACTTGCCAGACAATGTTCCAGTTGATTGATTATCAACGTCTTCTGACTTTGGTGTTATTAGGTTATCTTAAAAAGTCTGATACCAGCAAATACACTTCTCAGTTGTTATACAAAAGAAGTGATGTAATGATCTACCAGTAAGCTGCCCTTGCTTTTCCTTCTACCCTGCTGCAGAATACGGACATGTCTTCAGATTAGTTTGGGTGGCCAGGCAACTAGGGAAAAAGTTCAATGCAACTATTATTTTGCTGTCTCTCATATATTTATTGTAGCAAGCTTCAAGTCCCTGACTATCACCTGTTGCATGTCACCAGTTTTTAGAGGTATTGTTGCATTTACTAAATAATTTTTTGGTCTTTTAGTTCCTAATAGATCTGGTTTTACTACACAGGACCATTTCTGTGATACTGAATTTAACTATGAGTGACAGTAAGTTCATGAAGCCAAAATGGTAAACATCCCCATCTGTCACTTGAGTTATTAATTTGGATACCTTTTCCTGAGCAGGCTCTGGCAAGCAACTCATAGAGGCTGTTCTGGATGTTACAGCAACAGGATAACTAGCTCATGCTAAACTTTAGGATATAGATGAATAAGTCCTAAAGAGATATTTATAGAACAGCATGTCAGATTCTAGCACGTAGTATAGCAAGCAGTGTATAATAGTTGATGTACTGTAACCTACTGTCCTAACATAGTGTGCCAAGCAATATTTAAAGTTTCTCAAACTATTATATGCTTATTGCTCTCCTCCCTTTCTTAGAACAAAATACCTAACTATATGCCAAGTCTGTCCACTACCTTGTTTTATATATATATAATAATTATATATATTAATTTGTAAGCTTTTCGGGGCAGTGTCCTCTCCTCTCCCTGTGTCACTGTCTGTATCTGTCTGTCATTTGCAACCCCTATTTAATGTACAGCGCTGCATATTATGTTGGCGCTATATAAATCCTGTATATTATTATTATTATTATTAATATTAAAATAATAATAATAATAATTATATATACATTACTTTACACACAAGAAGCATTAAAAGCTGCAGCAGTTACCAGCGTCCTATTCCTGTCTCATTTCCTTACTCATAACCTTCAAGCATCAAGCCTTTTTCATCTGATTTGTGCTGTCCATGGCTCTTCCCTTTCAGCTATTAACTTTCCTTTTTTTTTAGTTATCAAGGGTTGCAGGTTTGTTGGCTGTATGTAGTACCTACTCCTCCATCCAAAACTTGTATTCCTATTGGTTTTTCTTTTGTGTAATTGTATATGGAATTGCCTAAAGCCACAGGTTCAATACTATATTTAGCTATACATTTAAAGATCCATTTAGCTTCGCTGAACATAATTCTTAACTTGGCAACATTTCTATGTATCTTATTTTTAATAGTCAACATTTCTTCTGTTCTACCCATTGGGTCCATTTTTACCAACTGCAAAATTCTGTATGACCAGGACCAGGAAATTCAAGGCTAGAGAAATGCTATTTAATAATAAAACCATTTTGTATGAACATTATAGAAAAGTTTTACAACCTTCAAAATGTGGATGGACAGCCTTGAACTCATAACCTTGGGTATACTCTTCTGGAACAATAAATATTTATAATTTTATGTTTTAATAGGCAACACTGACAGAGGTTTATCTTACTTTTTAGCTAAAGGATCGACAATAAAGCAGAAGAAGCTTTATCACTGCATGGATAGTGACAGAGGAGAAGAGAACTCCCCAGTCAAGACCTCTTTTTCATTACATACAATACCTCTTCTGCCCATCTGCCAAGGACTTTTCTAAAAAATCTTCCTGAAGTTATTACCTTACATGTAAAAAAAATGCTTTGATTTCTCATGAATGTTTTTTGATTTGCAAAAATAATATAATGACAAATGTGCTTGACAAGAAGAAAGAATAGAATAAAAAGCCGTAATCATAGAGTTTAGGTTTAATTTTCCTCATGCAAAAATGTAATTGAAACTAAAACACATAGTTATTTAAATTAGTAAATTGTTTAACGTATAAATTTAATCCTGTGGATTAAATTTGGTTTATATACAAAGTTCAGTGTTTGTAATTTGTTTAAAGAATGTATTGAAGGCATAGTTGAATGCAAACCTAGCATAATAACATAATACCATAATGGAACTCACTGCTTAAACATAAAATCAAAAAAGTAAAGCAATGCAGCTTGGTCAGAATTGAACCCCAAGCCTCTAATTAAATAATGATTTATATGTCCACCCATCTTATCTCCCCTGCTGGTAATATTTTTTTAATGAATATGCTAATGCAATAATTAGTGTTTTTATGTCTGCCTGGAGTTTAGCCATAGACTATCATAGCCAAGTCACTAAAAAGAGATCAAAAATAGAATAACATAAAAAAACGGACGAACTTAACCCATCTTTGAACTTTTACAGTATTTGTAGATGACTTAAAATTGATACTATCCTAGCCTCCCTATGTTTAAAATGGCTTACGGTACTATCTAAATTGTTTATTCAGCCCTGCTACACACATTCGAGTTGAACTACTGGCCTCTGCAATTATGAATATCTTTTGCTTTGGTTACTTACTGATGGCATCTTCTCTTTGAATTTTCTGTGCAGCTAAAAAATATCTAAAGGTCAAGAGGGTGTTAGGCTATAAATGAAGGGAAAATGCGTTATCTGTAAAGCTTTGTTAAAAGCTAAGGCCTGCAAAATCAACATGATATGTACTGAACTGCACTGTAGAAATAATTAAAGCCACATTTTGCATCATAGACTTTCAACCCACTCACTGAAATACTATGATTGAAATATCTAGCAATTCGGCAAAATGCCATTGGATATTGAAGGACTATTGTACTTATAAACTCCTAAGGGCTACTTAGTTATATTTGTATATTTTAATAAAATACATTAGAAGCACATAACATAATGTAAGTTTTCTGCAGACTAAGTATACATCATCTACATAGAAATGTAGGAAACTTATTTAACAGTGGTGTTAGCCATAACCATTATTTGAGCTTTTTAGCCTAGGTCTGTGTACCTAAATATGGGCCGCAAATAAAATGACCAGCACTGAGATTAACTGCAATTTATTACTATTGGTCTGAGGTTCCTGAATTGAATTATCCATAGAATTTTTATAAGGGGACTCCAACAGCTGGAGAGATCTAGCTGCTAAATTTCCCAAAATAAAGAAGATCAAGTATCGATCAAATATCGATCAAGAAATGTTTTTTTTTAATATTGCTTGATAGGAAGTAGAAGCACAGCAAGAGCTCCTGCTTCTTCTTTCACTATCTATTCTCAGGGTTGAGGTTAAGAGGACACTTGTCAGTTAAACTGAAACTGCAGCAGTGAAAAATCCAGCCCTCCGCTGTTACACAGCGCTGTGCGGTAGATCTGTATAAATCTTTATATGAATTTCTTCTGTATTCTTATAGTGAAAAAAAAGGTAAATTTGGCTTCTTTACCATTACATTTTACAGGTAACAAGGCAACCTAATTAGGATGCCCCTTTGAGGGACAGCTAGTGACATGACTATAACCTTTGTGAGAGTGCTGTGTAATATGCTGACGCTATACAAATACTGTATAATAATAAATAATAATGTGTGAAGATTTATAAAAAAAATTATATATTTTTCTCACCAAAATCACTGATGACATGGTCCCACCCGCTCCTTGCCCTCATTATCATAAAAATACCATATTTCATGATTTTTGTGGTAAAATTGGCAAAAAAAACACCCGGCCATTCGTGTTTACCAGATATACAGTACAGGTAGGGGTATATGCAATAATTCTTTTCTACATATGAAACAGTAAAAAAAATATTATTAATACTTTTTTTTCATTACATAATTTTAATATAGCAAAATAGTGATCCAGGGAATTGACTGCCTTTGGGAAGTAAGGAAGACGTTTTTCTTTTCTACTTATGTGGCAAAACTGGCACACATTGTCCTGGGGTAATCGGGTAAAATTGTTACAATTGTAGCAAATTCTTTTCTCTTGTCTAATTCTGGGAAATTTTAGTTCCAATCTGACATTACTATACCTGTCATACCAAATGTAATAGGCTCATAGATGATGACAGCTGTCATCGTCTGATGGCCAGATTGGCCAGTGTCATAGTATGGCTGTCATTTATTGGTAAAGCAGGACTCTATCACCACTAAATGATACGTACTATACCTGTCATTGTCCAGCAGCCAGATAGGCTGAGCCATACTATACCTGTCACTGTCTCATTAGAATAATACAAATCTCGACTTGGAATTACCAAAACTTGTCAAACGTTTAGACTGATCCAACCAGATTTGATTCTGGGCAGAATTTTATTATTCCAAACATTTATCTTTCCGTAGACTAAAATTGCAGAAGTGTAATTTGAACTTGGACATTTATCTTTTTAACAAGATTAACAATGTAATATGCAAACCTTTGCAGAACCTGCATTGATTGATTGAAACTGTTTATTATGTATTAGCTCTTTTTAGGTAATTATTGTTGTGATATCAATTCTATTTTGTATAAATGAAGTGCTGTTTTCTTTAGATTACCAATGTTTACAAGCGGATTAACGTGTGGAACTAACTGCAATATTTTGCATATTGGCCGGCAGTTTATTCCTCTAGTTTGCATACCTTATCAGTCTTTTTTTCAGAATAGTATCCTGTTTCTTAAAATACATGCTTTAGTTTTATATATATATATATTGTTTTGTTTGTCTGAGTCTTTATTCCCCCTGGGCTTCACATGAGATGTCAGTTTAACCCACAATCAGGGTAAAACCTTAGGCTAACAGCTAAATACACATTTAAAATACATATATGTTTACAGTGTTACCTGCCAAAAGCTTTTTCTAAATTCTGCTCAGCTAATTTTGTGAGTTACATATCTCTTGCAGCCAACCAAGGGACATGATACTTTTTTGGCTTTTTACGGTTTATTTTATGGCTCTCCTGTTAAAAGCCTGATAATTGAAAATGAATCAGCATCATCACCTCTGTGATGAGCAGGAGCTCAGTCAGAAATCAGTAACATTAAATCAACAGATATTTAGACAGATATTTAAGCAGATAGATATATAAGAATATTTTTTACATATCATTTCATGTGAGTGTTCTTGAGTTCTCCTTTATAATTTTATTTTTAATTTTTATAATTTTATAGTTTTATGTGAATTACTTACACTATGACTGATGGTCAAGTATACACTAAACATTAGTTTTAGAACACCCCATACATACAGGTGTCACTAGCATTTTTCTCTACTCTATGGCGATAGATGGGAACAATATGAATTTGCTATAGGCCAGGATCTACTACGGAATGACATTCTATCACCCAAACATATATCTCACTGGATTTCCTGATAGGACACAGTTTAGGACCAAAACACCTAATCTGGGAGTGCAAATATAGCCTTTTTACATTTTGGGAATTCTGAGAACCTCTATATGTGATCTCAGTTTAGATGTTTTCTTTAAAACCTGGCTCAATGACACAACAGGACACAAAAAGGAAGCAATTTAAATCCTTGTAAATGTAAACGTCATTATAGTCTATCTGTTAGAATCTTTCTTTCATAGCCTGGCTATTTATAAATCAGTGAATCTGACATTCACAGAAACATTTCCTGGTGGAGAATCCAGGTCCATGTGGTTCTATGTCAGTAACTGATTTTCGACACGGGAATGTTTAGTAAATGTCACTAAGACTTCTTTTCATCACTGGAGTCCAACATCATCTGAATCTTAGTAGCAGTCCAAGGGCTTTGATTGAAAATTAAAGATAATTAAACCAAATTATTTTACCAAATATAATATTATAATATAAATAATATTCAGAACACATTTTTTTCCTCTAAACACATATGTAATTTTCTTTGTACTAACTAATTAATTGAATTTATTTTGTCTTTACACATCCAATAAAATATATATTTTTTTTATTACCAACCACTTAATTTTTCACATAAAACAAAAATTTCAAAATTATATTTTTCTATCCGCATTGCATTCAAATTGTTCATTGAGTCCTCACGTTACAGCATACTAACTTCATACTTCAACATTTTTCCATCTATGAAAGGGAACTTCATGTCTCCTTTGACATAAATGCCCTTTAGATAACAAGGCTCATCAAGTCACAGCATGGCACTTGTGCACATCTGGAACTAGTAAGCAGGTTAAAAGCATTCATTTCACCGTGCAGTCACCAACATTCTTCACTCCCTTATTGGTTTGTGCAGCCGCACATGGATGCTTTCTTTAACTCAGCAGTCACTAACATCAGAGGGAGACACACTACATTAGCTGCATCCCTGGTCATCAGTCCTATTTGTCTTATGTTAACAATAAACTCACAAGCCCATTTGTTATCAAGGGCTTATTGTATTCCAAAAAATAGGAAAACACCAGGGATAATTTAGTGAAATGTATTCTACAATAGTGTTCAGAGCTACACAAAATGTGTATAATCTATGTATGTACATTCATGAAATATGTAACTGAGGCAAGCATCACAGGCACCAGACTATACCTATCATTAACTCATAGGTATTACAATTATAACGCCATCTGGCTTAAAATTATCTTTTGTCTAAAGGGACCTATGGCTTTAGAGGACACCTCTTATGGAGATAAAGTATAACTACTTTTATTGCTTCTATCCATCTCTCAAATGTTAAGATCTAGCAGTGAAGTTATATATAGGCAGATGTGGGGGAGGTGATAATATGCTTGTCCTAATACAGAATGGGCCAAACCACTAAGTTGTCTAGCACTTGACTAATTGATAAAAACAGATCATGCTTGACCAGTTTATATCCCTAAAACTAGACTATGAGTCAAAATCTCATGCAAGCACAAGGCCTTCAAATCAGCAGAAGGATTTATAATCATCCTTGGAATTAGTCATATGTATGCTTATTGAAAGTATTTTTGTATGCTTAAGCAGTTTGATCTTTCATGTATAGCAATCATAAAAATGTCCTGCAGCTCAAAAGAGCATGGTATTTAAACTTGGGTGACAGGTAGACTTAAGCTACCTATGAATATATGATGACTGTAGTCCAATCAGCCATTTTCAGCTTAATATTATCTTGGGTCTGTGGGTTCCACACAACTGCTATCAGAAACAGAAAAACTATTAGGTTAGAAAATATGTTTATTGCTCTACTGCAGTGTCTGCTAGAACCATAATATTTGGAGGCTTTCCAGTCATGTGACCACATATAAAAGCCCTAAAATCAGGTATTTTGAAACTCTCTTGTATTCTGTGGCCTGTCAAACTAGTTTGAATGTGTAGGTTTTCAGCATCAAGCATTGCCATATACTTGAAACTGATTGAATGCTTTTAAAAAACACAGTTGGTTTACCGTACCTCGACTAACTTCAAGTTTTGTAAATCAGACACGTATGGTCAAAAAATGAACCTGATTAATAATGACTTATTTACACAGTTACCTATTATGCCTACAAAAAAATAAAATAGAAAAGAGAAATCCTTTTTTTTTCTCTTTTAGCGTGTCAAGGTAGTTCTTGATTCTCTTGGATTCAAGTTCAATCATATGACTTCTAAGCCAGGAGAGCAAACATGTTTTTATAGCTTTCAGTAAAACAATCTAACAAATTTGTTTATTCTTCTTGGCAAAGCTTTTAACACATATAACTTAATTATCATAAATAATTTGCTTCCCGTAGAAGACCTTTGATGTTCACTTTGCACATCAACTCTAATACTGAGAAACTGTTGTCAGTTGCTGTTACATTTAACTTTTTTGACTAGTGGTAAAATTAAATTGACCCAAAGGAAGACTGCAGGCAAAGCATAACATTCAATAATGAATATATAAAGTGAAAACCTTTTATCCATGTCTGATTCTTAGATGTACCAGCTGGAAGAACAAATAATGATACTTAAATATTATTTGACGTCTAGCAGGAGCGTGACTTAATGACCATATTTATTCATTCTTTGGATAGAACTAGTTTTTGTTGAGATTTTGTTTAAATATAGATCAGTTATCTAACATATAGATGGTATATCATTTAGCATCTGAATAACCTTTTCCATCCATCAAGACAAAACTCATATTGCTGATGTAAAAAATCTGGTGAGCTAAACGCATTGTGCATCTGCTGCCTTGTTCCTTGCTTTTGCTGCAGACCACAGATCACATGGTAGCTTGCCCCATTAGATCTTATGAGGTCCATTATTTGCACAACAGGCTTGCTTTTCATTGATTTACACTTGGGTTAAATCTGCAAGTTTTGGCACCTCTCTGTGACTCTATCCATGTTAACAATGACATACTTAGTCTGTGGATGCATAGTGTTGTCATCCTAGGATATTGCAGTGACAAAATAAGTGCCTACAGGTAAGCCTGATTTCTTACTGAGACTATTAATACCATTAAGACCATCATGCCCAAAGAGCGATGCCTGTAAATGTGCCTGACATCTAACCCAGTATGTTCCTTTAGTATTATTCAGCTTTAGTCCGTAAAGTGGCTGCATACAGTGTGGTCTGGTATACACTAAAGAGTCCAGATTGTTCAAAGAAAGTGAATTAGTGCACAAGTCCTAAGTAAATTTATTGAAGTAAACTTTCTCTCAATAACCAGCACACTTCATATAATAATAGAATAAAAGATGTTTGTACAAATCATTGTGTAAATTTTAGCAACCCACTCCTGGCATACTTGTATAATGGTGTATGTACACAAAGGTCACCCATGTCTAATTGCCCTTTGTGCTTTTTCTTTGTTCCTTAATTTTGCAAAATGTGAATCTTATTCAATAATCATTCATCAGCTGAATAATGTCATTGTTTCTTGAGATGTACTTTTAATTGAACTCTTAGAAAAATTAGATAATACATTATTACCTAGCAGACAGCAATGTTCTGCTCCTTCACCAATCTGAGGAAGAATATGCACACCCTTCATCTCACAGTGCTATGCCCAGTGTCTTAATCACCTACCAAGCAGGTCCAGGCATTGCTATATGGTGAAAAGGAAGAGCAGTGGGAAGCACTGGAGGAGGAATTCTGAAAAAATGACATGATATGACAGTGTATGTTGTCAGCTGCTAAACTTTTGTAAGTAGGTGTAGGTCTTCCTTGTGACACCCCAGCAACTCTGGCTCATGGAGGCATGGATTCCACAAGATCTCTAAAGGTGTCCTGTGGTACCTAGCAGCAAATCCATTAGGTGACTCTACCTTTACAGTGTACCTGACTTCCTTTAGTTGCAATTTATTTTTTCCAGAAGAATTTGCGACAGTTAGTGTACCTGTAACAAAAGGATGTTTTGTGAATTACAATCCCTACACATGTAATTGTTTTCCTACAGAAATATTTATGCATTTTCTTCCTATCCTAGAAATGATTTTTTACGATATTGTAATACTTAGTGTAATAAATCCCTCCCTAAAAGTTGTTCTAAACACAATTAGCCTGTACTGGTTCTGTATAGAAGCCCAGCTGATGTAAGCACCTCCTTTAAGTGCTCTCCCTCCACTGATGTCATATACTTATATGTTTTAAACAGAGGTGATAGAAAATACAAATTAAAATATTTATTGGAATTAATATTTTCTCATGTTCCATTTTTGGGGAGCAAATTTGATTGACATTGTACTAAGTTTACCCTTCTTTACTAAGATACTTCCAAAGTAAAAATGTTCTTTTTAAAGCTCTACTCCTATAGTAAAGCAACTCCTGATAATAGGAGTTGTTTCAGTATTAAAATAACACTGAGACATATACATAAGGCTGAACAAATGCACATACATTAGCATATTAGTAGTTAAGATATATAGATACATTTTTATAAAACTTATATTATATTTATATAGAAAATATTTTAAACAAATAAGTCATATAAGCCAAACAATCTCAGCAAATAGAATGTAGAATGTAAATAGAAATGTATAGTCATATATATGCTAAATATTTGGACTGCTAAATTGCTTAATTTTTATGAGAAACATTTTATTAATTTATATTTCTGCCCAGAGCCACAACCTGTCCGCTTACCTGAGCCTGCAATCTTTACAGGGGACGTGCTCCGCAGCTCTGGCCGGTGCTTCCCCCCAACGGGGTCCTTCTCCTGGCCCTGCTCGGGGTGCACCGGCCAGAGCCACGGTCCACCAAAATTTTCTCAGTTGCTGACCGCTGCCCTAGAGGGTACAAAGTAAGCAGCTACCCTAAATCGTGTATACAAATAGTGAAAGTGAAGAGATAGAAAAGCTAGGGTTTTTTAGTGTGGCAAAAGAAATTGTCTTGTAGTAATAAATAAATTATAAAAAAGTATTAAATTCATTTCCAGTTGATGTATAATAATACACAGGCTTTGCTTATATTTCCCATGAATTCAATATGGGAAAATGGTTAGTAAGCTATACAGTAGTATTCCTAGTATGATGGTAAATAATAATGTCTCATAACCCGACGCCATTCAGCTTCATTAGGGGATATATAGAGCACATTGTATTGGATACATTTCAGTAGAGACACATATGTAGAGGGCGATGGTATATTTCCTTTGGGAAAGGGTCCAAATTGATCACAGAGACAACTGGGTATAGAAAGGATTAAGCTCTTATATGTAGATAACGCGTTGTTTAAACAAAGCTAGCTGGATTGTCAAATAGTGGTAAAATCGCCGTGCTGAGAATTGCAGAACGCGTCGGGTTACCATACTAGGGATACTACTGTATAGCTTACTAACCATTTTTTCCATATTGAATTCATGGGAAATATAAGCAAAGCCTTTGTATTATTATATATCAACTGGAATTTTATGACTTTTTTGTCTACAATACAATTTCTTTTGCTGCACTAAAAAACCTTAGCTGTCCTATCTCTTCATTTTCACTATTTGTTTTGCCTTATATGTATTTTTATATGAACATTTCCTAAACATCTGGAGACACTTTGAAACACAGTGGTCTGTGTTTCAGAGCTATTTTGCACATCTCTGCACAGAGAACAATAACTCGTCTCCTGTATATCTTCCCTCCTTGTATTTCCCTAAATTGCCCTGTGATTTTGTTTTTATTTTATTTCAGAGACCAACTAAATACAGATTCAACCTTCCATATAAAACAAATACATTGACATAAAATGGCAGTTAGCAATTTCAGAAAAACTTTATTTCATTGCAAAATTACAATCTTTTAAAGTTCAGTGAAAATTCTCATTCACTGAGCTGTTTAGGGAAAAGTTATTTAAACAAAAATATTCTATTTTTTTTTTTTATTTTGAAGACGTGTGCTTTTTGTAGGGTGTTTTAGTGTGATTTAATTTATCTTGTGTTTTATTGCCTTATCTATTTGATTGGTATTTGTGAACCTATGCTTTACATTTATAATGTACGTTTTTGCTCTCTGTGTGTAGCAATATTCAAATTGTTGCAATCCCTATCAGATTATTTTTTTTTTTGCTGTCTGGTAGAGGTTGAAAAATCTCCTTTCACTTATTGTTCAATGACCCAACAGAAAGTTGGAGGAAATCTCTCCAAAGTGGGGGTAATTCCCATCTTAGACAGTCATCGCTAGAGCATTTGCCCCCTCTGGTAGATCTCTACTCACTTCTTATTCTGGTAACAACTGTAAATCATAAGATTTTCCCCCACCCTTCTGTCTCAGTGATATTAGACATCAACTAAGATAGAATTGAGAGAATATCCCATGTAATACTTGGTAGACACCTTTAACACTTCCTCACTGCAGTAGAAAACGAAAGCAAAAATAGTTTCTCCAATAAAACACAATAACTTTGCCTTCACCATACATTTCAATGCATTTTAAATTAAATGTTTTATATTTGGGCAATGAAAACTCTCAAATTTTGGTTATCTTTGATGGCCAAAATGGAATAAATTGATAGAGTTGGAGGAAAGGTAAAGAACTGGTTCTGGTTGCCGACCTGCACCAAACTCCTGAACACCTTAACAAGTGTTTTGGCCAGCAGCATATTACATAGGGTTTTCCACACTCTTCTGTGGAAACAAATTTCATATAATATCTATCAAAGCAGTATATTTCAGAAGCAACTTACAACCATGTCTTTTCAATCATTTATTCATCACAGATATTAATAGATCTATTTGGGTCTGTTCCACCATACAAAATTGCTTCCATTGCAAAATGTGTTTTTTGAACTTGTACTGCCATGTTTCTGTTTACCTGACAAAATTTTAATTGGACTCACTTAGGACTTTAAATTGGCCAGTTCAAACCCTCTGCTTGGTTATTTAGAGATTCATGAATTTGCTAGTGTGTTTTAGATCATTTTTGCGTTGAAAGATCCTTGTTCAACAGAAGGCCTCACATTCTCACATTCTCATCAAGTTCACTAAAGTCACTCAGATTCTTACGTTTGTCCATTGTTCCTGATTCCAACATATCACCTTCAGGAACTTGCTGCCTAATATCTATCACCCCTTGGAATGTGATAATCAACGGTATGTTGGCTGATCGGTGGACATATGGTGGTAGAGTATACTTCCTAAAATATTTCCTGATGTCAATACAGCTAAAGCAGCATTAAACACAGTTAAAATCCCTTCAGAATAAAATCAATAAATAAAAAGCATAGATGATGTCTAAAATGGTAAAGATAGCATACCCTGAAGAATTTGATGTTTCATTATTTTCTATTTTTTTTGTGATTTGACTTTTGTTTTGTAGTAATGTGACACGTCAAAGAGCTTCTCTGCGTACATTTTTAAGGGAGAATATTCAGGATAGGAAACATTGAAAGAATGTTAGCTAATAATGATCAGTTATTTTTATTGACACACCTCTTACATTATCATAGGCAAGAAGGTTGGTGTTTACTAATGGCTTCAATCCAATTAGAGCTGTTTTTATTCTTTCCTGGGTAAAAACCACATAACCTAAATATTCAGAATCAACATAAACAAAGGCATTCAATGAAGTCATTATAGTAATTACATTTCAGCTCATATCATGGAGTCATTCTGTCTAGATGCTGTGACTTGTTCATCATACAGCCACAGAAAGAACAGTTTTGTCCAATCTCGATAACTATGTTGTTAAATGGCACAAGGGAAAAAAAATTAAAAACAGAGTGCCAAGTAAGTTTAGTAATGCCCAGAGCTTTGTTGTATTAAGTTCATTTTTCTCTATTAACTCATATTGTTAATGTGCCCCATATGATTTTCTTTAAAGAGCATCCTAATTGGAGTACTCAGTGAACTTCCTTTCTCATACAAATTAAATAAACAAAGTTTATTGATCTCTGTTATTCTACAAATTAAATAAGGCATTTTTCCCTTAAAGTCTTCTGCAGTATCATTTGCTTTAATTATTTTTCTTCAGTTTACATTTTTAGTGAGTTTCCTTGATTATTACTTTTTAATGCAACATTTTTGTTTCTTGTGATCTCTGCCTAGCCCCCATATTATTTATTTCTTGTTTTTTTCCCAGATGTAAATATTTATGCATGCATGTAAAACAATTATTTTGATTGAAAGCATTGATAAGCCTGATCCAAGTGATGCATTACCAATTCCAATGAAAATTTAGAAATTTGTCTGTTATTGTTGCCATGTTGTGATTAATTACATTGTTTTTGTAACGTAGACCTGAATTTAAAAAAATATATATTTTTTATCTTATAGGCACATCATGTATATTACTCCTAAGCAGGATCCTGAATTTTCCATTTGTCTTGAATACTTTCTTAAAAAATTACTAAACACCTCTTGTACCTACAGCCTCATAACAGTATAACTGAGGAGTTATATAATCTAAGGCAGCCTTTGTCGAACTTTTTAACATAGGGGAACCCTTGAAGTAACTTTCAGGTCTTCAGGAAATTCCTTTTTTATTTACTTTACCCACATCTTACAGTATATTATTATTATGGTCAGTGGAAAGAATGCCTCTTACATTGGTAGCCAAAGGGATGAATGTCACCCTTACAGATAGCCAAAATGGTCATTGGTATCAGTGGTAACTAACCTGGGAGGCACATACACAAACACTGATCTAAGACAATTTTGTTTGTGACTGGCTATCCCATGAGATGTACGGGGGGGGGGGGGGGGTAGTTGATAGTTGGGTCACTGCTGTGCTGCCCCCCTATTCCATGTGCTGGAATGCAAGCTATAGGTAAGGGCCTGCAATGATAAAGATGTAACTGCTTCTGTGTCATTCATTCTGTTGATCTGTGCTTGGATTTTTATTGCTGCTTCATGAATATTCACAACCATGGGATCATGTGAGGTCAGGAAATTTCTCTGACATGAACAAACAAAGTTCTGCTCCTACACCAGGATGGCTGCCTCCATACGGTAAAGAAGAAAACATGGTATGTATATAATTATATTCCCTTTTTGGGGCACAATTTTTATAATACTGGGGGTGAAAAAATATCCTGAAAGGACCCTTTAATATGGGATAAGCTACCCCTGCTGATTTTTTTTTCTAAATCTATGCTTTAGGCTACGTACACAGGTGCAATAATTGTCATTGCAAAATGAACGATTGACCTTCAACGATTGCCCAATCAGATCCACTGGGATGGTCGTTTGTTTCCAGCAACTTTCCTCCTTCCACGGCGTCGTTGGCCAGTCGTGCACTTTTTTTGCTACAGATTATCGGCCGAAGGATACCTAAATGATTAGGCAAGGATAAGAAAAACAACTCTAAAGTTTCTACCTTCAAGAACGAATACCAATGGCTTCTACCATATTATTATCCTGGCTTATTTCATTATATAGAGACTTTCCACTGCTGTAAAAATCTCTCCACTTGCAAATTTTTTGTTGTTTATTTATTAACATCCACACACTAGTTATCCTTAGCATAGCAAGAATTCAGATCATGAGTCACTTACAAGTGGTATCTATTTTCATGTAATAGTAGTTGAAATTGTTTATAATTAGCCAAGAATACTTAAACCCACTTAAACAAGTTATGCATCTTAAGGAAATGAATGAGTATCCATCTTTACTGTGGCAGACAGGTCAAGCACAGGCTAAGCACTCTGGTCAGTGCTTCAATTATTTTGTTGGACACATGGTTGCAACACCTCTGATCATGTACTCTGTACTCTGTACTCTGTTTTAGCAACAACCATTTATGTTTCCTTTATCTCCAGGTTACAGACTTATATTAATCTCTTTTTTAACTGTTATGTCAAATATATATATATATATATATATATATTTATATATACATATACTCAGTTTCAATGTGACATACATTAAAAAAGCTGGATATTAATTATTATTATTATTACCATTAATATTATTACTACACAGTATCATGCCACTAGCTGTTCCCTAAAGGGGCTCACAATCCAATGTCGGTACCTCAGTCATGTTTTTTTAATACAGTCCATGGTCAATTTTGGGGGGTAGCCGATTTACATAACTGCATATTTTTGGGATTTGGGAGGAAACCCACGCAGACACAGTGAGAACCTGCAAACTTGTTTGATATACAAGCGCAATCAGCGTACACCAGCTTCAAGCATGGGTATACAGTATGAGGGGCGAAGGTTTTTCTTGATGGCAATGACCATTAAACAAGAATTTAAAAACAGTTTGAACTCATTCACCTGATCATCAATGATATGATTCCTGCTTTTTTGACATTTATTAACTGCTCATAAAGCAGCATAAAATTGGCCATATAGGACAATGATCATAGGGATACTATCCGTCTGCTTTCAGACACACTGAAAAAACCTTGAAAAAACCTTCAATGATTATCAGGAGGGAAAAAATGATCAAACAAGATTTTCTAACATTTCTGATAGCCATTGCTGCAAATAAATCTAGTACTAATGCACTTTTATTGGCCCCTGGCTGGACAATGTTTAAGTGGGGAAGCAGAGTGATGCAAGTAAAAGAAATTTAGTACAAGTTTTTGTATGATTTTCATGTGTGGTTTAGTGTAAAATGCTGGTAGTAAACTGAGAATCAGTTGGGGCAGAGGGAGAAACATGGTCTTCTGATGACTGTAAATGATTGCATTGTACTTTAGAAGCTAATACAGTTTAATATTTTGATAAAAAAAGTATTAAATAGATATACTGTATGGAATTATCAGTGTAATGGTAAAATAATATGGACTAGACACATTAAAACTTTAGCATTTTTGTTTGAACTTCAAACACATCTGTGTCCTGCTGCATGAAGTTATTGAGAGGTTATTAAAAGTAAATTGAAAAATGTCTGCTGTGCGGTCCTATAATTGAGAAAATCTTCAGAGCTGGTCAGTTCATTTACACATCAAATATAGGATTTGGACACCTCTTGACAGCAATATAAGTACATAAAGTCACTGGCTCTTGACTTCGATACTTGTCTGCTATGAGACATTTTTGGAATGTGCGTTACCAGCAGAGAATAAGATATAAGAGGCTTGACATGTCTTGTCTTGACTTGCCTTTGGCCATTACTTTTTAAACAACAATCACATATCACAGAAAACAGACACTAAACACAGACGTGATGTAAAATTAAAATTACTAAACATTTGGAGACTAACTTGGCTTTATATAAACTCAAAGGCAAGCCTATGAGGCACTCAAACAGATTATATGTGTGGGCAAAGTACGAAAATTGCTGCCATTATATTGCTATTATTAACACCTTGTAATTAGCCCAAAGGAATCCTGAGGTTTTCTATCCTGATTCGCATTTAATGAAGGTAAATTGCTACCTTTGCTACATGCATGGCGCCTGCTCTGCTTAATGTTAAAGACCAATTATTTTAGAGAAAAGTTGCAAATACTTTCATTTTAAAGAACAACTTGTCTGTTTTCATATGATGCATTCTTAAGTCAGTAAAGAAACAGGGTCATCAGTACTGGGATCAAAAAAAGATTGGAACTACACAGGCAAGGTTAATGGATTCATGAATATCATCATCAGTAATTACTATCATTTCATCTACTCTGGAAGATTACTTAGATTGATAATTCTTTGATGAGGATTTAAGTGCTGCTTTGAAATTGAAATGATGCTGCTGATGTAACAAAATTACTCAAAACTACAACATTTAAATACAGCCAACAGATTAGATTAATCATAGTTCAAGTCAGTTTATTATGCCAATGCAAAAGACTACCTGGATGTCCCAGAACAATTATTTTAAACAAACACAGAACTATGAATAAAGAAAATCATTATTTACAAAGTTTGTGCATTTCAGAAATTCAAGTAGTTTTGGAAAGCTGAATGTTTATTAGGTCTTTCACCACTGATTGCTCTGTTTTTGCAGCCCACTAAACAGTTTCTCCTGGAGACACTCTGGTTGACACCTCTGCACCTAAGTTATATGTCTAAATACTTGCCATAACCATTGTGATAGATTGCTATCTCCTTGTTTGTTTTTATTATGTAATCTGCAAGAAGTGCACTTGGAACACCTGAACTTGTTTTGGAAAACCCAGAACTCTAAGGAAGACCGAAGAGACCAATGTTTCTCAACCAGGGTTCCATGGTAGTTTCACTGACACCAACAATCTTCTTTGGCTATCTGTATGGATGACATTCTTACTGTTGGCCTGCAATGTAGGAAGCATTTTTCCCACTGACTACCACACTAATATACTGTGAGCTGTGGATACAGCACTTATAGCAAAACCTTGAGGTTTTTTAAGAGTTGAAAACACAAAAGCTACAGATACCTTTTGACCTAAAGCTGAACTCCAGGCAAATGGCTATATGGGAAATGTTTTCCTGTATCTCACTGCACCTCTTAATGAAAGTTTGAGGAAATTTAGAGTAAGAATTGGTGATGCTATGACTGTTCTTTGTATATTGTTCTCTGTAACTGGGGACATGCTTCCTTTGTTTAGCTACAAATGTAAGCACTGTAAAGTTTGTTTCATTACTGTAATCCATTTCTGGGCCCCTCAATACCCCCCTTTTCCTGGATTTTCTAAAAAGTACCCCTTGTCCCTTTACCTTTACCTTTTTTTTTTTGGAACCTTATTTTCTTTGTAATGTTCATCAAAAAATATGGAGGCTAGAGATGTGCTATTTGTGACATTTAAAAAATATTGGTACATTCTAATATGAATGCTTAGTCACAGTTCTGAACATAGAAACTAGATAGAGATAGAAACAATTAGTTCAGAAGAGTGCTATAAAAGGCAATGGGAGCAGTTGGGGTTATTCTTATGAGATGGTCAGATTATACCATTATGTCGATGATGGCTATAGACATTAAAACATGGTTACTTAAAAGAAGGACATGTAAAATGGTTCACAGAATCTAGACCATAACATGTCAGATTGCAAGATTTTTAATAGTTGATAATCATGGGTATATGGGAGGAAATATATTGATAATAAGGGCTTTTGGGCTAAATATGCAAAGTAAAAAAAAATACAATACAAATTTTTTTCTGGTGGTCATACCAGTATTTAAAGGTATAGCAAAACACTTAATTAGGTTTATTTAGAAGTAGGTAAAGTGACAATTGGGTTCAACTGACCTACTTTTTCACACTGTGACCACAGATTAAAATACAGAGCTTATTCTGTGCTTAACAGGTAGACAAGGCATTATAATAAAGCCATGTATTATGTTACATGAAGCAGTCTATTACATATTTATTAACAGGAATCAAAATGTTTTTAAAATACATCATCCAAACACATATCCACTAAGCATAAATTTCATGCCCCTAAAACTGGAGAAGAAAGACTGTTAATAGAGAACTTGGGTGATCTTGGATCTGGTCCAGGATTGAAAATATTTGCTAATAGCAAATATATTTTTAGGAAAACCATTCCAGGCTTCCTCGTTCACTTAGGTTCTTTCATGGCAGTCTCTCTTCTCCAGTCTTGGAGAGCTTCAGTAAATCAGACACACAGACTTCAATGGTCATGCTGGGAGAAGGACTAGACTTGGTCTCTTTTCTTAACCTTGGCTACCTGGTGCATAACCATAACCCCCTAAACTATAGTTTATTTTAACCTCACTTCCTGTCTATTGCCTTAGCTTAACCACAAGCTAAGCTACTCAGGTTAAAAAATCACACATCTTACTGGGAGTACTCACTTCAACTTGCCCAATTGTCCAATGATTTTTGTGTACTCTTCCTACTATAAGTATTGATATATACTAGCTGTACATATCTCTATCAAATCCACTGTGCTTTTATCAAGGTATGTTCACACAGAAGTGGTTTAAGTTAGATACATTTGCAGAAGGTTGTCCAATTGTGATCACATATGGGGATAAAGTTTAATCGCTTGCAACTGTAACAGTTGCACATGTACATAGATTATCTCAGATTTTCTATTGCTACCTTGGCACATTGAAACCAAAAGGCCTTGCATGCACTCCAGAGTAGACGTCTGTTCATCATAGCACAATATTTAGTTTACCTGGCCTATCAATGGTTATATAGCTGTTCCTCTTCCCCTTTCCTGGTATACATTATCTGTTTCCGTAAATTCCATATATGGCCAAATAAATGTCCAAGACAATAATAACCATAAATATTCATACTTGGTAGTTCCACCTAAAGTTGCTATAGGCAAATCTAACTAATCCTTTAAAAGTTTAGTGACATCTGGTATTTTTGTTAGTTCAAATGGTTAAAAGGATCAGGTAAAACCAGCGGTCCGACCTTGTATATAATATGGATAATATTATCCATTATAATATATCCATTATAATATTATCTTGTATAATATATGGATGGGGCCACTGCATACTCAATATTTCATTGCTAAATAGAATTTACCTTTAATTTGTCCTTGCAGGGGAGATAGCCCATCAATTCTTATTATCCTACCAGGACGTGATGAGAATATTACCAACTGGAATACAGAAGCATAAACCATTTTGTCTGTTCTTTAAAACTTATGCTTCCTTTGGAGTGAATGTGCTGAAAACATCCTGGAGCAAATGGTGATACTGTTTTACTCAAGTCAAAGTTACCCTGAAAACTGTTTTAACATATGTCAATCTTAGGTTTTCTTTCCATGAACAAGTTATTTTTTAGCTGAATATTGATATAGTATAAACAAATTTACCATGTTAAAATCTGCTCACTAAAAAAATAATTTACCAGTCACTAAAGTTTAAGGCAATGGGTTGAGTCACCTTAAGGGAAAGGTGGATTTTATCACTGCCTTCCAAAAGACATGAGGTGTTGTCACCAGACAAATTGCTTAGAATAATGAATTTGTGCAAAATTAGTCACATATAATTAATTCGTGGGTGTGTGCATTAATAATGGTCTGCTGCAATTGGATTGAATAAAGACTTTAGAAGTAGACTGCCAAGTTCTGTAGCGTTTGATAAATCTATTTAGCAATAGTCACCAAACAGGCATGAGCTGGAAAGATTTTACTCTTTCAAAATTTTTATCCTAATATAATATGCAAATAGAATATAGAATATTTGTGTAGTTTGCAATTATATAAATGTAAGTAAATATATATGTGCGTGTATAATATATATATATATATATATATATATATATATATTGTGATAGCTTACTGGGGGTTACTCATGGTAACGGGATGCTTCTAGGGCAGATTAGAGGCAGCAGACTCCAAAAGTCCAAAAAAACAACAGTTTTTATTTGTTTAGGCAAGTGTTACAGCACACTCCACAGCTTTGCAACTAAAACGGCTAGGCCTCTGGCTACTTCAATGATAAGTACAGCCCGGTGACCGTGGGAACTGAACTCAGATGAACTCTCAATAAAGAAACTCCATAAAGAATTCATCTGGAGTACCCTTTTTTTTTTACACATATTTTTAAACACGAATTTGCAAACTCTTGCCTTGAATTTTCATTATTTGTCAGCCTCTTTACCTGGGTTTGTAAAAATTAGTGTATTTTTCAATGTTTTTTCAATTGTTTTTTTTTGCAAACTTTTTGGCCTCTGTGTCTCCCTTTATTAGTGGCCTTGATTTTTCTGTTGTATTCCTATACAGTAGTAAATCAGTAGTTTATTGAGTATTTTGTACAGTTAGATCCAAATTAAAATTGAACCTCAGCATCCAGAGTTTGAATTTGATTAAATTGTTGGAATTGGAATAATCACTAGAGCACCATTTTTAGCCATTTGAAGTGCTTCTGGACAAACTTTGGTGAAGTGTGAAGATGTTGCGAAAATAGTAAGTCTTCACCTATAGCAGCCCCCCCTCAGCCTCGGGAAACTGGTTGCGTCTCCCAGCACTCGGGTTGCCCCCAGGACTTACTGTGCAAGGAAATCAGGAAATCAATTACTAAACACAGGAAATCAGTCCACTAAGCGAGGTACAAAGGAAAAGACACAAGCAGAATCTGGGTCACAGGCAAAGGTTGGTCTAGGCTGAGTTCAAGCAGATTGTCGGGAACAGGCAAAGGTCAGTAACAGAAACCACTCAAGAATCTCTCCCACACAGATGGCCCAGATAGCGCTACAACAGGCACTGGAGACTGGGAGCAGAGAGGCTTTAAAGTCCCAGCAGACAATAGCAGTGCAGGACGGAATCAGGTCTCTAGAATCAGCCTCTAGAATGCCCTTCAGCTGTGCACAAGGGATGCTGGGGATGCCATAAATACATCAGGCTGCACAGGTAAAGGGAAGCAAGGGCTGCTGCTAATTTAGTTCTCCTGGCTGCTGCAAATTACATCTCCGGACAGAACAAACAGTGTTTTATATTGCGATGGCACACAGCACAAGGTTGTTGGCCTGATGCTCTCCTAACAGTAAATAAATAAATACAATATTGAATAATCCAAAAAGATTACGCTTTTCTAAATAAAAATATTGTGAAAAATATCAAATACCAATCTGTGTTACTTTATACCCAAGGGAATTTATTGGCATCTGTTAGGTAAGTACTCATATTATCTGTTAAAATGTACAATCTTTGCTAAGAGAACAAATTGCTCCCTGAATATAGAATACTGGGTGTGGTTTTAGTTCACAAAATGCTGATGTGATAACATATAGCATCCCTTGTTCAGATACATGGGGGTCTACATTTTATGTTAAAAATGCTTTGTGGTGCATTCATTGCAATGTACATCCTGAATTCTATTTTGACATATATATATTATTTTTTGAAAGCTAGCATCTGGGCACCCACAAGATAACCATGTCAACCACAGCCAAAATGGTCATTGCCAGTCTGACTTTTTGACTGTAAGAAAAGCATAATTATTGTTACAAAGAGACAACTATTGCATAGCAATGTATAATAAATTGTGGCCAGGACAAGGTGGAGGTTGGTGAGGTCAGTGGACCGTTTAAATAAAGCTAGGATCAAGGTGAGTATAGAGGTGTGTAAGTTTGTTGTGAGTAATGGGGAAACAGTAGTGCAGCACAGGGAATTGGAGGTGGATTTTCCACAGTATTTGCAAGGGGATGGAGTTCACTTGAATGCTTATGATATCGATTTGTGTTTTCTTGGGTTTACAGAAGGGCATCCAGAGAGCCCTGTGGGTATGGAGGGGCACACAAGTGTAAAGTGTTACACTTGTGGCGCGGTGGTGGTATCAATTGCTTACTTGATATGTTCCAGAGGCGGTGGAGTGGCGCCTGGGAGCCTAATATATATCAAGGAGCGCAGATCCCTGGGTTATGGTGGTGACAGAGTTTAAGCCTCTGAGGGACTGCAACTTGGTTGGATGGACATGTGATTAGAAAATATTATTTCATTAAATGTGTTAAGGTAATGTGTTAAGAAAATGGTAAATGAATAAAAGTATGTTTAATAAATGGCCGCAAGGCCTTTGGATGATGGTAAAAAGGTTGGGTTATTATTATACAGTGCCATCATATTACGCAGTGCTGTACAAAATCCATAGACGTGTCACTAACTGTCACTCAAAGGAGCTCACAATCTAATGTCCTTACTATAGTCATATGTCATTATTGTAGTCTAGGGTCAATTTTGGGGGGAAGCAAATTAACCTAACCACATGTTTTTGGGATATGGGAGGAAACCAGAGTACCCAGGGGAAACCCACACAGACATGGGGAGAATCTGCAAACTCCATGCAGATAGTGTCCTGGCTGGGATTTGAACCTAGGACCTTGTGCTAGCAAGGGCCAGAGTGCTAACCACTGAGCCACTGTGCTGCCCATACAGTTCAAGGGGTTCAAGGGGGGGAGGGCAGGAGTGGGAAGTACAGCGAAAGATCTTATCTGCCGCAGTCATGTCCTTTCTTTCCAATTGCTTCTACAGTTGTCACAGGGACAGAATGTCAAGAGTGTTCATGCTCTGTATGATGAGCTTCTATCAATGTAGCAAAGACTGAATCAGATCTTGAGTATTATTATTTAAATATTTTCAACTCGTGTCAGGGTATTTACACTTACTCCTATTTAAATCTTAATTTAAAATAATTTTTTTTTTTTTTTGTTATTACGTAGAGTTTTAGGACCCACTTGTGGCAAATCAGTATATTTCATATAAACTTTAGTACAGTTTTAATTTAACAATTTATAAGCATAAATTGTGGGGTACAGTCCACAATTAAAAACAGGGCCCCATTTCATTACCTATTACCTTCCAGTATGAATATTTATGTATTTCTGCATCAACAATACTTACCATTTTTTAAAAAGCCATTGAATACTGACTCCAGTACTTTAGATGAGTGAATAGCTCTATGTCCTCCCTCGCAGGATGTTTAAAGTAGTAAGACATTCAAGCTTTGCATGTGAAATGAAAACATATTTTTCACACTTCTAAATAAGTCAAAAGATATAAGGGGATTTATCTGCTAATTTAGCATTAAATCTTTCGAAGAAAGCATTTAAAATCAAATTTAAACTGTTATGCAAAGGCTGTGAAAAAAGAAAGGTTTTCATTCTTTCAGATAGAAATATGACTAACTGGCTTTCTAAGCTAAAATGATCAGCTTGGCAAAGTCTGTCTCTATTGTCTGCTCATTTCTGAGCGGCCCTAGCACTGTTCTTATCCTTTACAAAAGTGAAAACTTAGAGTTGGTTGTAACCAGTAAGCCATTAAATACAGAATAACAGCCTACAATACTGTGAAACATTCTATGTTCTGTATATATGCTAGTAAAGCAAACCCCACATACTACACAGTAAACATCTAACAAATTTCCACAATGACTTTACACAAACACATCTAGACCAGGGGTGCCCAACCTACGGCCGAGGAGACACATCCGGCCAGCGGAGCTGTCAGATCCGGCCCTCTCCTTATTCCCTCTCTGCTTGTTGTCCTGCAGGGAATGGGCGCATGCATCTCCTATGTTTCTCTATGAGATTGTGCTACCAGGAGAGGGAGCTGCTCCCCGCTCACCTTGTACTGTGAGTGCTGTGTCTGTGTTCATTCTGCTGTCATTATCCCCTTGTATAAACCTTCATATCACCTACAGTGACTGTCATAGAAATGTGACCCTAAAAGCTGCAACTAAACCAAATTTAAGCTCTCTGCACATAACAAGTTGCCAGATACGGGTCACAAGCATAAAATCCTAATAACAATCAGAGATATTTTCACATTAGGGGGGCTATTTCAAGACCAGGGTCCCAAATTGAGAGTACTGCCAACTGCTGCCCCCCACTGAAATTGCATCACTCCTACCATACTATGGTGCCCCGTCACATATAAATGCCCGCTTATGTTCTTTGAGTCCCAATTTTTCCTGAAAGGGGAGCTGCAGGTATATTAAAATGTATGATAAGTGGGGACTCTTGTGGCTAACTCCCCATATTTTATTGCTGCAGCGCCATCACAAGATCAGAAAAACTATACCTATCATACGTTGCTACCCTGTCACACATAGCTGGCCACTTACCTCATAAAAACCCTAATTTCTCAGAAACAGGGTGATGTAGGACACTGAACATGATTCAAGAAGTATCTGTTGCAGAGAAGTATCTGTTCTTGTCATTACTTTTATTTGGTGCATGTATGTTACGGTAACTAGAAACATTTCAATTTAATTTAAAATTAAAACTATTCTAGTTTTAAACATACATCTTTAATGTTTTTTTGCATCTTGGCCCGCAGGTTTTATCCCAATATTAACTGTGGATCAGGATGAAAAAAGGTTGGGCACCACTGATCCAGACAATGCAGTGTATAGTTCAGTTTTAACTCATAATTTTATTCAATCATAAGTACATACTTATTTAGTCTGTATCAAACCCTTTCAACTGCACTGTATACACTTTGACTTAACACTTCACATAAATTAATCTTTTTTTACTTTCAAGTTGTCTTTTATACCAATAATCAGGCATTCCTTTGCTTTAGGGAATATGAATGCACTATTAGTTATACCTTGTATTTAATGGTTTTTACTTAAGAAAAGTAATTTGTACTAAAAGGTAAACAATTAACATTTCTCATGAATCAATGCTGTGGTCACCAATGACATAATAAATATTTAAAGCCAAACCTTTATTTATCAATTATAGAATAATGTGTGGTTAGGATCCCTGTGAGATTTTCTGCTGTCTGTGTCCTCTTGAAATATTTTCCTTAACTTTTGGACCTAGAAAAAAAGCAGGAAGGAGGTGTAGATGATGTCTGTCTAAAGCAAGAACGTTAACCTCATCTTAACAGGTATACCTGATATTAGCTTTCTCATCAGCTGTTGTAACTGTGACAACTGAAAAATTTTTGATTTCCTGGTCATAATTTTTAGATACCTATTTATAGCATCTTTGGAATATGTTTATGTTTGGCTCTACAACTGTTTGAATGGATGTTTGGTTTGGACCAAATCCAAACACCACTGAAGTCAATGGGAAAGAGATGCTGGTGGTTTGCTATATATATATATATATATATATATATATATCTTAGATGTTAGGCATTTCCTAGCTTAACTTATGGTTAGGCTAAAGCAATAGACAGAAGGCGAGGATAAAAGTAGAGTATAGTTAGGGTGGTTATAGTTAGGCACCAGGTAGGAAGGGTTAAGAAAGGCCAAATCTGGTCCTTGTCCCAGCATGACTAATGAATTTTTTGATCCTGCTTTATTAAAGCTCTTCAAGATTGGAGAAGACAGATTATCATGGAAGAACCTGGGTGAGCCAGCAAACTTGGAATGGATTTGTTAAAAAACCTTTGCTAATATTGTAAGACCAGGTCCAGCAACAGCACTCGCAAGACGCCAGTCCCCCAATCTAACGCCGCATTTTTCACCTAAAGGTAGCCCCCACTCAGCCTCGGAAGACTGATTGCTTTTCCCAGCACACGGTTGCCCCCAGGACTTGCAAGGGGTGGTGTCTAGGGAAGATAGAAGACCAGGAGCCCACAGATAAAGCAGCACAATGATCCCAACGGAGACAAGTCCAGAATACAGAGCAAAAAGGTAATTCACAGGTAATCGGTTCACCAGACGAGATATACAAGGGCAAGACCAAAGCAAAGATGGGGTCACGGGCAAAAGTTTAGTCCAGGCAGCATAAACTCACAGGGTCAGAAACAGGCAAGGTCAGCAACAGTAAATCAGACAAATTCACACTCCAGCAGCAAATCAGCCTAGCTTAACGCTACAACAGGCACTGGTGACTGGAAGCAGTGAAGCTATAAAGTCCCAGCAACCAGTGCGAGTGCGATATAAAGTCAGGAACTCATCTGCCTCTAAAATCCCTTTCAGCTGTGCAAAGCCTCAGAGTGTATGCTGGGGATGCCGATAAAATACATCACAGGCTGCACAGCTAAGGGGAAACAGGGCCTGCTGCAATTTCTTTGTTCTCCTTTCTGCTGCAAGTGACATTGCTGGACAAATAGGCGTGGGATACTGTGGTGGTGCACAGCATGGAATCGCAGGCCCAATAGGTGTTTCCTAACAATTAGTTGGCAAATCTTTTCAATCTTGGACCAGATCATATCCAGGTTTTTTGGAACACTCAGGTTCTCCCATAATAGTCTATCTTCTCTAGTCTTTATTAAGTTTTAATAAATCATGTGATTTTGGGCACCTACCAGCACCAAACAAGGTTTCATTAATTCCCTGCTCTGCCCTAGCTTATTGGTGCACCAAGTTTTTCCTAAAATATTAACAATACTAAATATCGGCAAACAAAATGTGGAGTATTGTTGCAGTAGCAGTTAAAGACGACCTATCAACAAATGTTTACTTTACATAAAAGGGTAGACAACCCTTATCTTCTTTTTTGTTTTACAACCCTTTTTCTTCTTCTTTTTACCACCATGGCCACAAGATCAGGTATTATAGGCACAAGAAGAAAGGGACAAAGGAGGAATCCAGGACAGTGTGGGACCCAATCCTGGAAAGCTATAAGAGGATTGAGGGATCTTTTTTAGTTTATTTCCGCTTTAAAATAATAATTATAAGGTAAGTACAGTAACATAAAGTTGATCAATTTAAATAAGTGGATCATAAATACTGTTTAGTAAATAGGGGTTACTGCTCTATCTCCTTTTCTCTCAATGATCCTTTAGTTTAATGTTTAACTGGCTGGGAGGTTTGCAGGTACCTCTTTAACAAAGTCACAGTCATAGGTGTACTTGTTGCTACTCCTAGCTTTCACTGAAATGTATATATTATTGTGAACATATTTTAGGGTAATTCTATCAGCTCACATATTCACAACACATATTTACAAAATTGGAAAGACATTTCTAGTCCTCCTATTTTACCTCTTTTCAAATGTTATATCATTTCAGAACTCAGGACAGTCTTCTTTCTTAATATAAACATTATTGATAATTTAGATATTGTTCAAATCCTTGATCCTACCACAATGCAGTGGGGTGTATAGTTCCAAAAGTTGAAGGTTCGGAGGGACTCACAAAATCCTTATAATTCTGGCTGCAACAGCTCACGAGAAGATTCCAAAAATTAAAAATGAAGGGTAATTTGGATGACTTTCTGATGGTGTTGCTTGCATAGCTTATTTTTATTTCTCTCTTAGGTTTCTATTTTATTACCATATTGCTTTTGCCTTGTTCCAAACAGTTGTATATTTCACATTTGGATTGGTATAACAAATTATAACAGATCATCTGGCATCTTAACTGTTTCTTGCTAGAGCACAAAATACGGCACATACAGAGACAGCCTCAATAAGGCAACAGTAGCTGCTGTGTCATAGATTAAGTAAAACCAAATGAGCTTTGATTGCTACTACTTCCTAACAGCTAAATGATTTAAGACCAGCCTTTAATGCATCTCAGCCTCCCCTTCCAGCCATGTGAGTCAGCTCTACACATCAAGTAAAAAACAACTCATAAAAGCTAAGCTCTGTAAAACTTAAAAGCAATTATCTTGTAGCAAGATTGTAAAGCATAAAGGCTTCTTCAAGTAAAATAGCATTGTAATTCAACCACATTACAGCTGATTCTGAACTTTATTAGCATTTTTGTTGTACTATGTCCTTTTATTGGAATGCTAGACCCATAGTTGCTATACAGTTTTAACTATATACTATACTGATGTCATAGTTTATATGATTTTACAGGGACTGAGAATGAGGCACTGCTCTTGAAATACCCAGATAAACTACTCACGCAGATTTGGAATTGCAGCCCCTACCCTTAAAGGCTAGTGTATGCATGGGAAAAGTTAAAACCTTTACGAGTTTGTTTTGTGCTATTTGTTTCTTTCTGGGTTGATTTTCTATAAGATTGTCCATTATATGTAAGTGGAAGCTGGAGAATGTATCTAGGAAAGTTAAAGTTGTCAGAGAACAGTTGTGTCCTCATTAGAAGATTTATCCTGTTTTGGTGAAAACTGTAAAAATATGCATTTCCAAATACTTTCTGTCTTTGTCTTTAGGACAACCAAATACAGTGAATCTTACTAACGGTGACACAGAAATATATTTCTTAAGGGGTTTGAACCCTTCCTTTATTCAAAATAAGTTAAAGCCATTATTAAAATGAAAAAAGGAATAGAATAAAAAGTGACCCATTTAAGCCATTGAATCTATTTAATTGTATTATTTATTTATTAAGGATAAAAGAAGACACTTTACTGGTGAACTAAGCTAAGCAAATTAAACACACACTGCACTTTTATCCCATGTCATTGAAAAACATACTATTTTCGAAAAACAGCAAAGGTCTCTATTTTTGTTAAAATAATACAGTTGTAAAAGACACTTAAAAATAGATTAAAACATAGATGTCAGCATTTATTTAGTATGTTACCTAAGAAAAGCATCTTTAAAGTATAGAGTATTGAGTATAGAATAATATTACAAAAAAATATTTAAACCATTGTGGCATCAGGCTGCAACATAACAAAATTCAAAAACAGAGGAGGTCCCAATACATTCTGAAGCCAATGCAAATATCCATATCATAGGTATTCCTTTCTTTATTTTATTTTAGCTGTCGTTATTTAAGTTTTTGTCCTCATTTATAGACTAAACTTTGATAAATACAAGTGAGATGGTTTTAGACAACCTTAAACACTGCTAAAGGTACTTTCAGTGGTTACTTTTCATCTAATTACAAAATTAGTAAAACATTGTAAATAAAACACTTCACCTGAAAACTAATGATAATAACTTAGAATTACCTTCAGGCTAGTAAAATATTGCCAACATTTCTATGAGAAACAAATAGAAAAATAAACAAAAAATATGCAAATGTAATGACCTTTCCAAGCCTCTGACCCCAAAAAATCTCTTTGCAATCCATATCTGTTTCTTGGAATGATGCATTAGGCCAAACTTACTAAGCACAGTCTTGTAAGCACTCAGCTCCACTAGAATCCTATCAATTTTTATGTTGCAGGCAAAAGCGCATTTGCATTGACATTTATCTCTACTGAAATATGTCGTGGCTTTTGCAGGTAAATAATTTAAATGGAACTATATATACTACTATGCATTTGATCATTTAATTGTAATAATGTGTTTAGGTACACAATCTTTGTTTTACATACTTACCTTTACAATATGATAACATATAGTATATAACATAAATAACATAACATATATATTTTTAGTGGCTACCTGGATTTCTAGGTTAGCTAAAAAGCAGCACAGCAGTACTCTCCAAAAGAAAACCGTAGAATTTAGTAGACTTCAAAAGAAAGTGTTAGATATATAGACATATAACCCACTACTTGTGTAAGCCTACTCATTTGTGTGTAAAAATATAACTTGAAAAATTCTTAAGCTAAACTAAATCATTTCTTCTGCAACCTCAAAGTATAAAAGCATTGTATATATGTAAAAATTTGTAACTCTAAACATATAGAAAATATACATTAGGAAGATTTCTATTGGTTGCTGTAGTTTGATGCTTTAGCAGAGGAAAATATTGATTCTTATGAACCCTTATATACCCACACTGAGTCCTACCATATATTGATGCCTATAGGAGCACAGTTAGAATAGCATAATAAATATTTAAAAGATATATATATATATATATATATGTGATATCTGGATTAAAGGCATTACCAACAGATCCTTGAATTCTACCATTCTGTTCTCTTACCATACTGCATCCTACTGCCATCTCTACCCCATGTCAATGATGAACATGCACCTACCCGTCCACATGACCTAAACGAAAATGTAATCATCAAAATCATATCATCTTATTCCTTTTCTCAATGGTTCAGTTCTGACACTCATTTGCTCATCATAGACGCTTTCGGCAACTCACAGGGGTCAGAATGGGCATTCCAAATAGTTTGCACCTAAACAGCAAGCTGTAATATACCATGTATTCAAAAACATTTTTGTTATGGGTAAGATCTCTTAGATTGTAAGCCCCTTGGGCAGGGTCCTCTCCTCCACCTGTTTTATTATTTATTTATATCTGTCCATCATTTGTAACCCCTATTTAATGTACAGCGCTGCACAATCTGTTGGTGCATTATAAATACCATTTGATGATATTAATAATTATGTTTTTAGCACTGTGTAACACTCTGTGTAACACTCTGTCCTACAGCTCTGCATCAGACCAGCACCCCCTACCCCCATTCCACACACGTGTGCATTAACGACCCTTGGGTACCCAGGCCCCTGTTTCTGATTCACTGTTTGCCCTTCCTTGGTAGGTTCTAACTGCTGCTTAACAATAGCAATATTAATAAAAAATCATAAATATACCAATCAGGACAAGATAAGGAAAAAAAACTAGTGATTTTTTTTATTACTACCTCTACAAGTATTCTTGATCGAAGGTGTGTGCTATTTCCACGAACTGCATGTATGAGTATGAACGGGTTGAAATTGCTTTGTACTACTCACTCTATTTAGCATAGATCCCTATTTATTGTACAGAGCTGCGTAATATGTTGGCGCTATATAAATCCTGTTTAATTATAATAAAAATAATAATATTAATCAAATAGATCAAATAGAATATCAGAAAATGACTTCAAAGTACACTTAACATCTTATAAAAATCCTAATTAATAGTTCATTTGGATTCCCTCCCTGAAGACTGTATTTACTTTATTTTAATCAACTGTGTTATGGAAACAGGAGATTAAATTTGCTCTGCTTTTAGCAACCTGCAAGAAAAGGAGCACTGTATTATAATTAAATATTAAGATGACTTTGTAAATGGGATGGTAAAACATGTCAGCTAGTAATTAGGAGCTACTTGTATAATTGAGCTTGAAAGACAAGTAGCATGATTTAGTGGCATGACTATGTGGAGGGACAGACCAGAAATTTTTCTTACTATTGTGGTATGGATGGATTGTGAAAGACCTTTGGTCTGGGGGACCTATGCTACTAACTAATCCTTTTGTGGTAGGTCTTATGTACTATGTAAAAAAAAGTGTGCCGTGGGGCCTCATTTATCGCTTAGCATAACTAAAGATGGGTGTTGGTGGCTTTGAAAGACTTGCCTCTGCTTTGTTGTCAATGCAGTCCAAACAGTAAGTTAGTAACTAATTTATGACCACCATATCCTAAGTAATAGCAGGTTCCTTATGAATCAAAATCAGAATGATAAAGAGTCACCAGCTCAGTGTATTTTATCTGTAACGGTCCTGAGCACAAATTACCCTATGCCCCCTAGCCCGTTCTTCCCCTTGAAGCCTTCTCTTTGTTCCTTAGCTTAGGGTTGTAGGGTCTACTGTTTGCACTCTCAAGGGCAATAGCTGGACTGCTAACATTGAATTAAATTAAATTTTTTGTAGGGGTATTTAGCAACTTAGATGTTAGAACCTACATCATTTATTTTAAAGTGAATGAAGGGGCCTGTCATTAGCTATAATCAGGTTGAGTTTTAGGAGCTCTTTTGGGGAAACCTATTCTTTTTACCCAAGAGGTGAGTAATGCCTTAACCGTTTTGTGTCATGTTCTTTTACATCTGCATGCTTTTATGTTAAGTTAATTAAAATTGAAGGTGTGGTGGATAGAGGTAAAAAGAATTGTAGTGAACTACACCTACATCATCATTCTGAGAAATGTCATCTCGCTATGAATATGTATAATCATCATTAAAATAGTAAGTTTTTTTAGTTTCTTGTCAGAGGAGACAATATTTGGAGGGATCCTTTTATAACAGCCTACAAGATCCTAGCATATTTATTTACAAAACATTTTCAGTACACAGTTTTATACCATTAATATATGTGCACATGGGTCATCAAGTGAGTCATATCTGCTGTTCCTATAACTTGATTTTGTACATTTCTGATCATGTCTCCGCTCCTAAAAGCCTCTACCTCCTGGTGACTTTTTGTATTTTGTGTTTCGCTCTGATTTAAAAAAATGTATATATATATATACTTATATATATTTTTATATATATATTTAAAAAATAATTTTTTAAATGTTAAATTTCAATTGTATTTTTTCACTGTTGGTTCTTTTGTTAGCTTTTTAAATTTTCCATCATATACCAACACAGTAAAATTTCATCTGAGCATCTATTTTGAGTAATCCCTGATAAAAAAAGGGTTTTTCTTTCTTTCTGAAGTTCTGGCTTGAATATCTACCAGTGTGATTGGCAGATAAGCTACATGGGGTTTGTCTGAGGACTGTACTTTTGTATTACAAGGGGTTCCTGGATTATCAGATGATTAGTAATTTGACTGGTGTACATATAAAAGTAATTATTTTATTTTTATTGGAAGTATGAAAAATGTCAGCCTGATGTATAGTGGATATGGAAATTATATGATAAAGCATTTCAAAAACATTTCCCACCTTTAAATGTGACCTGTACAATTCAATTGAAAAACAAATCTTTTAAGGTAAAAAAAAAATAAAAAAGTATAATTAGCTGGTTGCAAGTGTGTACACTCTTAACTAATACTTTGTTGAAGCAACTTTTGATTTGATTACCCTATACAGTCTTCTTGGGTAGGAGTCTATCAGCATGGAACTTCTTGGTAATATTTGCCCATTCTTTCTTGCAAAAAAGCTCAGAATCTGTCAGATTGCGAGGGCATCCTCCTTGGGTAACCCCACAGATTTTCCTTTAGATTTAGGTCTGGGCTCTGGCAGAGCCATTCTAATTTTCTAAACGATATTGGAGGACTGCTGTAGATAGGCTAGATTTCAGCTGAGCCACACACCTGATCACATTCCTTCTATAGCTGTACAGAGTTTAGGAAACTGTGAAGTATGATAAAACCATTAGGTAAATGAAATGTTATACACTACCAATTCTTTTATTCTTTTGTTGAGTAACATAGTACGGTTTAAAAGAAAAAAAAACAGATCAAAAGTAAACCATTTATCTACTGTAAGAGCACTTCTAGCCTGTCAAATTTTACTTACTACTAAAGTGTGAAGTTCTTTCTGTAGAATAACAAATGATGACTGCCAGGGAATAAATTGCGGCGTATCACCTTCCCTCCAAAAAATCTCTTCTTATTTACTTTCCGGCCCATACAGATGTCCTGAGTTTACCTAACAGTGAATGCTCTGCATGGTTTAGACTATACTTCCCAATTGCTCATATGTGCTGTATTTATACTTTATAACTGTTTTGTGGTGTATGTTTGTGATTAGTTTGTTTTTCTATTTCTTGACTTTCTAGACAGACTCTGATCCTAATGAGCCCCAATTAGTAACAGTTCTCAGTCAAGTATGGCAATTAAATACAGTAAAACTTATTTAAGAAGCTACCAAAACACGTGTTTTAGCAAATTTAATTGAGACACAGGCTCCAGGTTTTTCAACACAATTTACAGCTATTCTTGTTGTTTATGTATTTTATAGTGAACAAATAATTTATGTAATCTGGTCTAGTAGGCAAATTGGTTGCCACTGTACTACTACTTGCATTCCCACCCAAGAATATCTAGATTATCAAGAGAAAGGAACTTCACATCCTCTCTAGTTCACTTTCCGGAACTGGGATTCAGCTTCACTTTTCCCCATATTACTGAATTTGGTAGACCTGATTTTTACTGCAACTTTTTATTTTGATCCTTGTGTATAATTATTTAAAGCTGACTGCCAAACACCTAGATGCGGGAGCTGTTTTACTTGCCAAAGGTTTTGTGTTTCTGTCCATACAGACTTAACATTTTATATAGCTGTGCCCCACACAGACCTGTCAGACAGAGTGGGAGATGTTTGTTTTCTCTGCTGAAATTAAGTAATACTTACATTCAGTGGCATTGTCAGGCTTTTCTATAAAAAGCATGTGCCACAAATTTTTATCAGGACGCCTCATTTCCTGCTGCAGAGAACACAATGGGGAAAACCAGGACTAGGGGAAGCAAGTGACTAGTAGTCAGTATGTTTATCTCCCCTATTTCTGCTTACAGCTGACAACACATCTAAGTCCCAGGTCATCCTGACAGGTCTTTTCTGCCCCTGTCCCGAGGTATTACTGTGAAAGTGACAGGACCTGGAAATGTTCTGAATATGTGGGGGTAAATGAGAGGGCAGAGTCAAAGGTGACACCAAGACAACGTACCTGAGGGGAGGGCCGAATAACAGTGTTGTTAACAGTTAGATATATGTCAGGAATCGGTCAGACATCCATGATTAGATGGCTGACAGGCAGCATGAGACCTTATCCAGGACTGAGCTCCTGGGTGGACAGATAGATTTGAGTGTAATCAGCATACAGATAGTATTGTAAGCCAAAGGAGGATATGAGTCTACAGAGAAAAGAGAACCGGTCCAAGGACTGACCCTTGGGGAACACCAACAGGGAGTAGAGTAGGCGAGGAGGAATTACCATTGAAAGAAACTTGAAAGAAGCGCTCAGACAGATAGGAAGCAAACCAAGAAAGAGCAGTGTCACTGATATCAATGGAGCTCATGATTTGTATTAGAAAGGGGTGATCAACAATGTCAAAAGCAGAGGAAAGATCAAGGTGAGGGAGCAGGGAAAAGTTGCCTTGAGACTTTGCGCTGATGAGGTCAGTGACCACTTTAGTAAGATAACTTATAATCTACATCTTGTATTATGGAAGCGCCCAACAATAGCAGAGGTAGAGGCAATATAGGGCTAATAGTCGTCCCATTGACACCATTGATGGGCCACTTTTCCTCACACTAAAAGCCACTTCTCCAACTTATACCAACAGTGGGGCATTATTGCTTTCTCCTACTAACCATAGACACTAGATAATTTTGTTACTGCCACTGACCACCAACCTTTAGGCATTTCTGTACTCTCACTAACCACTGATCTGTTTACCTTCATAGTAACAAGCCAGATCTTGGCAACAGATCTTGTTTGGTAGAAGGTCATGTGATCTGCCCCTATACTTTCGACTGGATGGAGCTTATATGGTCCAGAGTGAAGTAAGAGAGATTTCTGCCAACGGACTGTGTCAACTTAAATTTGAGGGAGGGCAAACAAACCTTGTACAATTAACAGCTAGACGGCCACAGAAAGATCATCTGGGTTCTCTGGGGGGCCAGTCCAACTCTAGAAAACATGGGGGTCAGTGCAGCCTTCATCATTTCAGTGCAGTAGCATTTGCCTAGCCTGTCTATGAGATAAAACAGACTTGCTCATTAATCACAATCTGGCTCCATAATAATTGAAGGACAATGAAAGTAACTTTTTTTATTTTCTCACTTTTGGTCTGAGTAAACCTTGTCCAACAAAAAGCATGTTACTGGCAGGATCACAAACAAAGCAGAGACAAAACAGATGCAGAATATTTCATTTTAGTTCATGGATTTAGATACACTTTAACTGTAAAATCGCTCATTCATAAATACGCTCTTTACAACATTAAAGATGACTTCCTCTAAACAACATTTTTAGATTAATGAGACATGCAGTCACTCAAACTTAGTTTCTTCATCGTTATGCCTGTGAGTTTGGGAATACCTGTCATATGACTATAAGTAATAACTTCAAAAAGAATGATGGCAGGATATATTATACACATTTTAAGGGTAATTAAGCTTAACATATTTTCATGGGTGTTGTCACTCTTTAAACATGTTGGGCTAAGCTGATTTTGTTTGAAATTATTCTGTTTGACAGCGTATTCTTCTTGCTTTTTTTAATGACTTTTAAGACATAAAGTAGCTTATAAACTCAATAAGTGAGAACTAAAGCAAACATTGTTTTTTAACAAATATCTAGCTGCAATTGTTGGGCCATGGAACTGCTGTGAAAATGGTGTACCTTATTTTACAGAATGCCTATAAATTAGTTATAAATGCACTTGGTGGGCCAAAGTTTGGCAAATTGTCCCCCACATCATGCAAGATATCACAGCAGGATGCATATATGTTTATAAGGCAGCTAGCATGCATGGAACATTGTCATTATTTCCCAATTATGGGAAACATTTTAAACATTTTCTGGAAAATTTGACAGTTTTATATCTATCTTCAATTACCCTTAATACAAGAAACTGATAATTATATTTTTACTTTAGTCTGAGAACTAAAAATTAAGCAAAAAGATTTACATTTTTTATCCACTAAAGGTTTATTTTTTATTTAACATTGTTTAATATGGCCAGAAACATCATACATAAAATGAATAAAAAGCAAACATAAAAAAGGAACTATATTTGTGATTGTATTTTTAGTAAACCTCATAAATTATAGATTTTAGATTAATAATTTAGTATTGAGGAAGAAACTTTTGGTGAGATGGCAAAAAGTGCCTTTGCCCTCCAAACCTGTCATTAGATAAAAGTGGGTAGAAAAGGTGATAAAATGTTTGTAAATGTTACCTCTATAGGTCCATAAAGGTGAGGGGTACTTGTCGTAAATAAAGAAAAGTACAACAATATAACTCCGAGTAAATCAAATATGTTGAAAACAAACCATTTCACCATTTATCTTTTTTTTATGCCACTTATACCTCCACTTCACTAATCCTTATTTATAACTCCTATTTAGGTTTCTAGTGACTGTCGATGAAGCCATTTCTGCACATTCTCCTGCAGAGATAAGATGGAAGCAAACACACCTAGAAGGAACTATTTATAAAGCAGTGAATCCGACATTATCGAAAACAGTCCATGGTGCGGCATCTTCCAGGTCAATGTATTTCAACAGCGACAACAGGGAATGGAATTTGGTGAACGTGTACATTTACATTTGTGTACGTTTAGTAGTGAATGCATTTCCTATCCTTGGATCAAACTTCCTAACAGAGGAAATAAACAATCTCTGAGTTGAGCTTCCAACAGCAGTAAATCCTATTATAAACAATATAATATATATATATATATATATATCCCATCATAACCTTAACACATCATCAAGAGTAGACACTTGTAGCATTTGTTGGTTAAATTAGCAATAACATATGACCAATTTACCTAACTCTATCATTTTTTTACACAATTTTAAATAGATAAATAATTTTCTGGCACAGAATTCCAATAAAAAACTGCACTATTTTATTATTGACTTACAGACAAAGTACAAAAAAATGAAAGCTTTTTTAATCAATGTAACCAGAGTTTCTGACATATAGGATAATTTAACTCTTCTCACACAGGATGTTTGCATTGCATTTGGAAGACTCACCATCCTCATGAGAGACAATTTTCTTAGTTCTCACGGACCCATTTGTCACTTTCTAGGATAGACATTACACTGGGGAGCCAATCATTGCACTTGGTGCACTCAGGTAAGTTTAACAGCTACTTGCTTTCTGTGGCATTAACCAAAATAAAGTGAAGAGAGTACAGAGGCTCAGTCCTTTCTGGTTATCTCTTTTTTGCCAACTAGCTTCATTACTTTTATTACTGTCTGAATTTTTTCAAATAAACATAGGTTCCCCAAACCCCATTATAGTGTTGGACACTTTGAAGTATTTCTTATAGGGTTGTTAATTTAGGAATGTTCTTCAATCAGGACCTCCACAAGATAATGGTAGTCTTGTTTGGAGGTACAAATGATTGGTGCTGGGAAGGATTACATGTGGACCAATCTCCCGAAACACAAAATAGATGAATTTCTAGCCAACAAATTGTTAAATTGGCTTCTCTCATTCAAATGGAAAATAGCCAATAAAAGCACAGATGGAAGCTTTTGGGATCAAGGACATCATTGGTGTGTGGCAGCATAATTCTACTAGTGTTATTCCTTTAGTTATTATGGCCATTCCCAGACTAACTCCATATGAAACACCTCTTCCTTTCTACCTTTTTGGTAGGTGACCGGAACGCCTACGTTTTACTGAAATGATGGTTATGTTGGAGTGAATATGAGGTGCTTTTCAAAGAACAAAGTCGCTGTACTAAACTGAACTGTGGATGTGAGCTGCATACAAAACAAAAATCAAATAAAATACCATGCCCTCCCAAAAAAACAAAAAAAAACAAAAAACAATGTATGCCCTAAATTTACAATCCTTATAAGACTCATCTATCCAAAGGAAAGTTTTATGCAGTACATTAGAGGTTCATGTACCATTTTTGGGCATTTGACATTTTGAAGCAAAACTAGGAGATTTGCCTTGAACCCAAACTTATCTCTAGTTATGAACAAAATGGCTATCCAGCTATAGTCAAATTTAACAAAATAAGTCTTTACATACAATATGTGCAGATAATAATTTACATCCAGATTATGATCTTCAGGTATAGACGTGAACTAGGCATAGTAAACTGATGGTGGTTTATTTTGTGTTTTTTGTTTCTATTATCAAGAAACACATTTATATAAGATGTTCATAATGCCTTTACCGGTTGTCTCAAAAACATCCATAGTTAAAAGAAAGGAACTGATTAGTATTAGTCAATCATAGCTAAAATAACTCTTTAGAGGTAATTCATCACTTCATACTTTAAGTTTGTTATTCTTGTTTTAAGTGCAGAGCATAGGCAATCAGAAGACATACAGTCTGAATGTTTTCTTTGCATTTGTGGGACAATGTTCAGCTGTTTTAGACTTTGAAAGTGTCAATGTGTGCACAACAATTATAGGATTACTGTCTTCATTAGTCAGCAAGATAGTTAAAGTCCTTTCAGCCAAAAAATGAAACATTTTGATGTGTTCTGAGCTAGAAATATAAAATGCAGGAGCTCTCAAACCAGAGTGTTATTGCTCCTAACCCGATTTCATAAAGTATAGGAAACAAACAAGAACAATTTTGATCTGAGGAAGATAAAAGGTAAGCATTTTTAGGAGGTGTTAGAAAAATCTATCTCTATGAGAGTAATATCTAATAATAATTTTAATCAGCAGTCCAAAAAGAATATTTTAACATTGTTCTTTTAAACTAAAGGCATGATATACTTGTGCTTTGGGAAGCAAGCAAGCATGCAGTTTGCCATGCTTATAGCATATCTTAGATAATAGAAGTTTTTTTCAGTTCCCTGGAATTTTTTTGTTATTTGTATTATTACAGTAACTGCTTTTACATCATTGTGCCTATGCTGCAGTACTGTATCTTTTTCTTTTAAATAAGCACTACCTTGAGAGCCATATTGTACTGTAGACCTTCCTTGTCCTCTACTCAGAGAGTCAGTATATGGTTTTTACTGCCAGCAATAGAAATTCTAGATATATAGATGTATAAATCTATATAGATATGTATATATGATTTTTGGGGTCATGTGCATTCTATGAATGTTGATGTTGACGAGGCTTCATTTATTTACTCTAGCACAGTACTAAGCATGAAAGCAATCCCCACCCCTCCGCCTGCTCCATCTGCTCAGAGCACATTAGGGGTTGAACTTGATGGACTTATGTCTTTTTTCAACCTAACCTACTATGTAACTATAAGTAACCATGTGATAAAAAAATAGCCAACTCTTCTCTTTCTAAACTAGACAATAATCAAAGAAATAAAGCATAGAATCTCCAGAACATACATTGGGTAAAGTCAATGTTGGCTGGACAGTTGACCTTTTGATCAGATCCAAAAAAAAAAAAAAGCTTTGTACTAACAATACTACTAACACAGTCTCTTTGCAGGCTAGCATTGCCTAGTTTCATGCCTCTTTTTTAGGTTGAGATACTTTGTAGAAGAAATGTACCTGTTGTTGAAATGACAACCACTTCAGTTGTCTAATTAGACTTTTCCAGTTCTGCTAAATACAAGACCTGGACTTGTCCTAGATGAAAATTCTCAATTGCTGTGGAGTATCACTCAGCTATTTATCTGTTTTACATGTCGCAGTGAAGTTTTTTATGTTTTAGGTTGTATGCCTCTTTGTCCCTGTCCCCTATAGGCACATGCATAATACGCCTCATGGTAAATCTGAACCAAACCATTTCTCTTTCCTTCAGTCTATAGTTTGAAATCCCAGTTTTGCAGAAAACCTAGTAGAGAAAATACATTCCACTGGAGTTTTAATACACATGCCAAAGAAAAGTAAATGTAAACACTTTCCACTGCCCCTGTGTTTGTCTCAAAGTATTTATACCCTGAAAAGAAATGATAGTGCTATGTTTGAGTATTTAACAACACTAAACGATCCTACTTACTCCAGTCTCAAACAATGCAGCTCTGGTTTATGTGTTATCAGGACTACTTGGCACAAGATGTTTTACAGGATGAAAATCTAAGAAAGAACGATTGCCTGAAATATAAATAAGTTGGACTTTCGCCTTGTTAATTTTATGTTAAAGAGCACTTGGGGTCCTTCATGGGCACACATCTAAGAGCATTCTGGAAATCGTGACATGCCGATCAAAACACTTCAACATGTCATTATCCTGAAAGGCTAAGAGACTCATGTTAACAGTGACCAGCAGCCTTCACATCTATAAATCACTATTGAGGAGACCTCTTGCAGTTTTCATATCTGCATGCCTATTGACTGTTTGACTTGGGAGCCTTTGTTGTGAGTGCTCTTTCCTCACTAGATGCTGCAAAACCCCAGCAGCTTGGCAGGGTTGTCAGGTTGATTTCATTAGCACGATAAGACTCACGGCCTTCCTTTTCATCTCTTGTATTCTCTTCTCTTTTCCCTCTCCCTCATTCAGTAATTTGGGCTTTAAAGTCTCTGCTGTCTGCTGATCTACAGATAATTGGTTACTGTAATACTAGCCAAGAGAAGAGCTGATATATTCCAGATGTGATTAGGTCTTCAGCTTTACTTTCTCTGCTCACAGCCCAAGGCTAAGGAGCTTAGCAAACATTTAGCCACTGTCTGACGGGTCAGAACAGAAATGAAAAAGCAGAGACCTCTACTATGGTGTCACTGTGTAATGGAATCCACTTTAATAACTGCCTTGGAAAAACTCTTTTTTGAAGTAACTATTTGTACTCGTTAAAAATGGTATACCTGAGCAATTTTATAAGATTTTCATGCCATGGACATGTCAAATTGTCAGTATGCAAAACAAGTGAAAAAATAAGAAAAAAATATTAATAAAAATAAATGAAATATGTAAAATACAGTAAATCAAATGTGTATAATTTCAGAGCAAATAACCTATTTTATTTTAAAGATACCAATTGTTTAAGAGCAAATAAGGTGTATTCTTACCTGAGTGACATATATATAAAACCTACAAAATACAAACAGATTTTGTTTGAGTCGTAATACGCTTCAACCTTCTCTGTTCACTGGCAAACTGCCAGTGGTGGTATTAAAGGTTATGCAAGTTTCAAAATTTTAAGTTGTCTCTTGCACAGTAAAAAAAGAAAATAATTATATGGGGACACTTGTTCCAATGACAAATGTCTTACAATGGATTCCCTCATTTTGAAAAATTTATTCTCAGCTCCTTTCTGTCAACAGGTCAGGAATGGAAAGTAAATCTGCTCAATAGCACACAGACAGCAAAAAAACAAAACAAAAACTGCAGAGGATTATCTTTTCTCTACCATAAACAAACTAGTAAAAGTTTTGGCATGTGATATATTTTAAAGGTTTACATTTTAAAATGTAAAAGCACTATACACTTAATTTATGTATATATTAAAAAAAATGATAAATTCACTTTTCAATTTAAAATAATAAACTAAAATTTGTAAAGGTTTTGACATTTGTTATTACTGTGTCCTGTACTCCCTCGTTTGTTTGTTGTTTACAGAGCTCAAACTACAGTCAAGTGACTAATCCATTAAAAACTTATGCCTGTGACCTGGCTTTGGTGTTTGTCAAAGGTTTCATGATCACATGAGGGAGCAAAATTATTGAGCAAAGAGCTTCAAAAGTAAAAAAGCTCTACTGTATGTGTTTTTATGTTTAGGTTGTGTCCACCTTCACTAGTCTCTGACATGAAAGCATGACAGGTTGCACTTGATTATGTAAATTCTTTCTTTTACAACGTGTTTGTCTTTCTACCTATTTCATATCCATGAGTTTCAGTTTAGCCATTTAAATTGGCTAGTCCATACCCATTCATTATTTTATTTTGATCAATTCCTTGGTGGATTTGCTTTTTTTGATTTTGATCATTATTGTATTGAAAGATCCATTGATGATTCAATACAACAATTCAATTGATAGTTGTTGACCTGATGACTGCAAGCTTCCCAGGCCTTGATGCAACAATGCATCCCCAAACCATGACATTTCCATCACTATATCTCAAAGTTGGTATGAAGTTCTTGTGTGACTTTGGTTTGCACCAAACAAATCTACCATGGGCCAAGCAACTTTATCTTTTATTCATCAATCCACAGCAGATCTGTATTCATTTTAAACATGTGTGTTCAGAATAAAGATAACTGGTGCAGTCATATGTGTAATCTTTATATGTTTATGAGAAACACACAGTAGTATCTCAAGTCTTTGAACTCAGCAGACATCTTCAGCACCAGCTTATCTAATGATGCACTGTGATCAGCCAGGACAATCCAGTCCTGCTAACTGACTTTTTTCCCATAGCTGTCTGCTTTTAAATTTGAAGTCCTTGTACACACAATCATTTCCTTAAGATCTGACAAGATGAGCAGTATCAGGTGACAAATAGTGTTTGTCAGCATACCAAAATAGATACACAAGGGGTATCTTGTCTTTTTAATAGTAAACTAGTAATTTTTATGTACACATACGACAGATACATCTACTTAAAATGTACTGTTAGAATACTAAAGTAGTATACAAAAATAGTACACCAAAGCTTAACTTTTATGTGTTTTTGTGTAAAAACGTATTTGTAAATATACTATGGCCAATAGCATTTATTTATTTTTTTGGATACCGTCTCTAAAGCTACGTACATATGTTCAATTTTTCTCACCCTATTATCGGCTCAGGGTGGATATCGGGCGAGAATCTGGCGTGTGTACAGCCCGCATCGTTCATCGTCTGTGGATCCGTCCTGGTGGATCCACGGATGATGAACGACGAGCGATCCTAATGAAAGGGAAGGTGGAGAGTGCGCAGCAGGGTGCCGCTCCCTCGCTCTCCCCCTCCCCTCTCCATAGAGCAGAAGGGTGCTGTATGTACAGCACTTGTTCATGCATCTTGCGGTTCTTATCGTTGGAAAGGATTGTGAAAGATCCTTTCCAACGACATGAATTGCACGTGTGTATGCGGCTTAAGGCTGCCATTGTGACCTTTTTCTAAAACAATTCATTGCCTATCCTCCAAGTGGTCTGACTTCATATGTTGCATTGCTGTTTTGACTTTGGGTCTTAAGTTATAAAGAGAAGGCCATCATTTTTTGAGGTCAGCAATGGCGTCCCACATGTTTCTGCCAATGCAGATGTACAATAAGAGGAATCTCTATTAAAAGAAACGTGGAGGCTGCCATTACAGACCTGCTTTAAAAAACCTGGTTAACAGGCAGTCCTAAGTGGTTAAGTTGGTTAAGAACAATCTTCAGTGGGCTATTTATAAAACAAGGAATTTGACATTCCTTTAAACATTCCCTGGAGAAGAATCAATTTTTGCCATTGGAATGCATGGGCCAGGAAGAGTCTTTACCAGGGAATATTTGAGGGAATGTCTGATTGGCTGCTTTATAAATAGAGCCCCTAGTCTTAATATTTGTCTAATATTTGTGACTTAATACTAATACTAATACTACTTGAATACCATAACAATCAGGAATCTTCTAAAGGACATGTCAAGATTTGCAGATGTCATACTTTCAAAGTTACTATAAACTCAAACGTACCTTACCTTAAAGTTTTCTTTAAGTAGTACCGTAAGGAAAATATTACATGGACCTCTCTCCTCAGCCCTCTGCACAGAACAAAATGGCTCTGTATCTACAGCGCACATTCATTTGTTTTTCTGATGCTTGTTCCTAAAAACAATTGTGTAAAATTGTTTGCTATGACAATAATGAAGTGTGCATATGTAGCCTAATGTACCAAGGCCAGTAGTGCTGGAACAAGTCTCTTTTATGTTCAAGTAACCTTTACCATAAACAATGGCTATTGCTTGGCTTCTTGATTAGCAAGGTAAACTACATTTGGAGGCTCTTAAATATACACTGCAGGCAGCTGCTGCCTGCTTTATACATTTACACACCTCCACTACTACTGGATTAGTTATTCACTCATTTCTTAAAAATAAAAATGGCAGTGAGCATTTTCATTGGCTGGTGGAGGCTGAGGTCTGTCGGAACCTTAAGCCTAAGAGACTAAAAAAAATCTTGCAAAGTTCCTGAAACAAAACCTTTGGAAAAGTAAACCAATATTAACCAATATTATTTGAAAACCCATATTAAAGAAGAAGAAAAACAAACTGATTTGTTGTGTTATATTTGACATACCTTTGCCTTTTACGTATGCTCAATACAGTTTATTGATTTTAGATTTTGTTCATAATTTATGGGGTTGGCAGGGTCACAATTCTTCTCTTTCCTGCTTTTTTTGAAAACCTATTTTAAGTCGAAATATCTGTATTGGAATATTTTCAGCAGTGCAGCATTAAGGTGTGAGAGAGCTCTAGATGTGTCAGTCCCACCTCAGTTTTAAAGAGGGCTAAGAAGGATTGAGCCAGGAATAATAACTTGCATAAAATTTCTGGCATGGCTGATACATGCTTATATGCATTATCATTATTATTATTGGTATTATGCATTACAATTATTAGGAGCTTTTGAACCCTTTGGCTTTAATTTTTAGGGGGCTACAGTAGTGTGCTACACATGTGTGACCACAATATTGGTGTCTTAAGTGTGGTGTAAAGTGTGATTTAATATTGATAGTCCATCTAGATCAGACATTTACCTAATGGTAATATGTTTTTCCAAAAAGAACATAAGTATCCCAGTCTCTCAATAACAGCACTACAGCAGAAAAATGCTGTGATTTTTTGGCACTCTGTTTCAGTTATCTCTCCTTTTCCATCTGGTCTCACAAGTCTTTCTAATAGCCAAAATAGACCGATAGCAAGAAGAAGAGTAGAACTATGGTTGCATTCCTACCAATTCCTCTCTGCTTTAACCTACCCCATGTCTTGGATTAGAGTCTCCGATGTTACTTTCCCAGTTAGTCAGTGGGCCAGTCTGTAATTAGTAATACTTGTAGCATGTAAACCACAAAAACATCCAGTAAAAATTGAGTATAAAGATGAATAATTTAGCTGATTTGTGGTTGGTATGCTGTTAATCCTTGGCAGAATACTAGAGAGGAAGTACATGAACTGAAAAAAAGCCTAGGATTTTTAGTATTATGGTAAAGAGAATTAAACTGGCAGTTATTTATTTTACTTAACACAAAACATAGGTGAAGTTTATTTTTTTGAATATTCTGGATGGAAAGAACATAACATGTGCTACCTATTTTTTTTTTTTGCATTTCAAAATAATGATTTGAACTTGTATTGATGTTATATACAAAAGGACAGCATTATTGAACAATTTGATTGCATCGACTAGAGTTAGTTATCCCCAAATTTCTACCACTAAACTATATGACTAGTATTTCCAACATTGCTGAAATACTTCTAGACTAGTAGAAGCTGTGTAAATGTGTGGTAGGGCAATATGACAAAAGAGCTTCAATTACATGTAAAACTGTTTTAATCCAAAACCTAATAAAAATATTGCATGCTCCAGATATCAGATAAGTAGAAATAATTTATCATATAGTAGCAGTGTTGTTAAGCTACGTACACACTTCCAATTATTATCGTCGGAAAACGAACGACGAACGTTCCTGCACGATATATATGAACGATCGTATAGCACCGATCCTGCACAGAGAGGTAACTACACGATCGTTCGTAGATATTGTACACACAATAGATACGATCGTTTAAGCGATAGAGGAACTATGTGCACGACAGGAAAGTGAACGGACGTTCGTTCATCACGCATGCTCTGACCATGGACGATCAACGAACGACCGTACACACGAACGATGTTCAACGATCGTCGCCCAATCCGATCCGTCGGTCCGGTCGTTCGTTTCCAACAATTTTCCTCGTTCGTCGGCGTCGTTGGTTACTTTTTTACGAACGATTTTTTGCCCAATCGATCGTTCGTCGTTCGATTGGAACGATAAAAATTGGAAGTGTGTACGCACCTTTAGTCTCTGTGGTCACTGCTTCAGCTGGCCAGTAGACCTGATAGACAGCCCAGTGACCAGCTGAAGAAACCTATATGGCAGCCTGTCATCTACATTGCTGCTTGTGTGATAATAGCTTAATGTTGTCAGTCTGCAAAGTCAGTGACTGGCAGGTTTTCCAGGTAAGAACAAAGTATAACAACGAGGCAATATGCCAAAAATAGTGTAAAAAAACTAGTTTAGAATATACATAAACTTGAGTATACATAGGGTATACATAAACTAAGCAAATGCACTAAATACAAAGGGAACTTTTATTACTGTAGCACTGTATGTAAACAAAACCTCTTAGTGTATACTTGTATATAATTATTTAGAACAGCTGGGCTGGTGTAATGGTTGGTAGTTGTGAACGTAATAGTTAGAAAGTTTTTTTTTTTTTTAAAAACAAGACTCTTTAGCAGTTGTAGGCACACCTGTTATTGGACTTTTATGGGAATATTTATGAGCAAGTGAATGTGACATTCATTATTATGTGCTGTATATGAGCCCATTATTTAAAGTCCATGGATCAAAAGGATTCACCACCAGTGAATGTTTTGTGAATGCCCCATTTGCTGCTTTGTAAGTGTACTAAATCAGTCAAATGTGCTCATGTACCATCACTAAAATGAATTGGACCAGTTGGAATATCTTTTTTACAGGCATTTGGTTGCTGTACAATTTTTGAGATGCATCACGCAGTGTATAAGGGCAGTCTGCTGCTCAAACTGCTTCTGATCTCTTCAGCAAATGCCATCAAAAATACTATTAAGCTTTCTTGGATGCCTTAAGGTTGAAATGGTCACCTGGAAACAACTATATCCCATCTGAACATTGTCTTATGTTACAGATATAAGAGAAAAATAAAGTAGTTTAATTTTCATTATTTAGGGTAACTAAGTTGGAAAGTAAAATAAGATTACCTCCACCCGAAACTGTTCACCATTATTTAAACAAATTGACCCCAATTTGTTTCTTAGTTACTGTGCATAGAGCATAGTTTACCCCATCTTCCAGAGAGAGCTATAACTAAGCACACGTATTTACAAAGTGCAAATTAGTCAGTGACAATAAATAGTCAAATTGCCTTTAAGGCAACAGCAAATGAATACTTCAGTGCATGCCAGGGCTGCCTTTGATGTTGTTCCAGTTCTAGGATTCCGGTAAAGTGTTACACTATGACAGCTAGTCCAGCAGCTCCAGTTAAGATATTTACAGAACATTCAGCAGAGCAAAAGAAATATATGTCCACCCATTTTTAGCACAATGTAAGTGCTGCACCCAGTGCATATTGCAGTGCTCGGAGGAGATAGGGTCATCCGTATCCACTTGCCCTAACACGGAATTTCACACTGAGAGTGTCATTTGTAGAATAATGGTAACTCCCTGCTCTGTAAGAATGGTTCTAATTAGGGTAGTAACCTCTCTTGATAATCATGAGAGCTCTGACTGTTATTAAGTTTGAAAACTGAAGTTCCCTACCTGGTTGTGAAGCTGCCTTTAGAGGCTAATTACAAACAATTAAACTAATTACAAGCCATTTCTTCACGTTCTCAAAAGGCAATTCAACTTGAAAGACTGTTTTGATTTCCTGTGTTAGCTATCCAGGTTATACCAATCCCCCATGTGGTCTTTATGCTAACAGTATATCTCACAGCAGCTGCCTTTTTAAAACAGAAGGTATTCCCTTATCCCATACACAGAATGGTAGCACCTTACAATGCTACATAGGGAGAAATGCATTTTTTGCTGTAGTCTGAGGCATGTAGATCTGCAACCAAATCCTTTGTAAAATGCACAGATTACAATTAAAAGTTCTGAGGGCCTATTCCCACTGTATTGGAGGATTGTGCATGCATTTACATATGCTGAGACCTTGCAGTACAGAGCATTGAATCTGACTTATTAAAGTTCTCCAAGACTGGAGAAGATAGACTATCATAGGAGGGCCTAGGTGATTCAAACCTGGAATAAAAAATCATGTGCTAATAATTGGCAAATTTGTTTTGTAATGGTTTGTAATTTTTGCCCAGGTGTTCACATAATAGTCTACCAGCAAGTCATGCCAACACTTTTCCTTTTAAGTTTCTTCCATCCACCTTGGGTAAATCAGTCTATGCTTTGACCTGTATTGAAAACAATCAAGTAATAGAAAATTAATAAAAAATTATGTGTATGATATACTTGTATGTACGCTATCTGCATGTAGTTTATATACCCCTGTGTACAAATCCATACTGGAAGGTTACCTGGCTTCCACCAAAATTGGCTCCCTTGTTTGTAAGTGTGATGATAATATACCATTTGCTTTTATGAGGAACAGGGACTAATGTGAATGGCTACAAGTTTGTGGGTGCTATGTAAAAGTTTCCAGTTTTTGGATTAGACATGATAAAATAAATAATATTATTTAGTAAATTCTAATAACATATTTTCATAAAGTTGTTTTTTAACATTTTGTATTTATGCTTACTGGTTACTAAATCTAATGGAATAGATTTTATTGTGTATGTAACCTAAGGGTTCATTCCCCAGTGCAGATCTGGGTGCAGCCAGTAATTTTTTATTTTTTCTACAGCAATCAGAACAGTAATGCTGGTAGTGGCACATATATCCCCATAGATTACATTGCTATCAGAAAATAGCGAACAAATATGCAGCTGATGAATTGTAATAATACCAGTACACAGCAAGAAGTCTACAGGCAAATATAATTTTTACGAGTGTGTGATTATATTTTATGATTATAAATAATATTCTGGTTCTATATGGATTTTTTCTTTATCAGTTGCAGTTTAAGCTGTTAGACACTAGACAAGTTTGTTTATGTGCACACAGAAGCTCTTGGCTCCAGGGTTACCTTGGGAAAACTACAGTTTATCAGCTAGTATAATCTACAGATAGACTCCCCTGATGATTTGTTCGTTGAGTTTTTAAATGTACCCACTGACATCCAGATAGTCCAAATCAGGATATAGCATCAATCAACTAATGTCTATTAGGGCTTTACCATTGTGTCTTTGGTTATCCCATGCCACTTTATATTAAATTACTGTTGACTTTCTTTCACAACAATCACTTCATTTAAACAATACTCTCCAATATAACATCAAAAAGTACTGAAGTTTAGAGGCAAGAATTTTGTTTCTGTATACTTCAGATCTCAGGCCAATATTATGGCATACAACATTCTCATGACAGTCATTTAACAAAAAAAACAATGTGAACTTAAAAGGTGAAAAGAAAATTGTGATTATGCACTTTGCTATGTTATCAGTGCATTGTGCATGCAATCAGATCACTCTCAAACATGATCACATACAATGTGCACTGGGATGTTGAGCCATGATGTACTGAAAAATGACACGCAGCGTGAGAATGAACAATCACTAAAGGGCAAAGTGACTAGAATTAATTCTGATATTAGAGTCTGATATCCAAGACCAAGTTTACAAATGATACAATCAGTATGTCACCCTACATGCATTGTACAGTTTTAAAACTAAACTATTGTAACTTTTCAATTCTGTGTAGCTTTTTAGTGTATAAATTCTATGTTTTTTTATATTCATAATTGTATTCAGTTTTACTGAGGCTACTTCTGAAACACAAAGAAAAGGACAAATAGGTTAGATGTTTGTAGCAATCATTTAGGCATATGTTGCTTTTTGTGCGCTGGGAAATTATTACGAATGGATGATTAAGTTTTTGACCAGGTTATGTGTTTGAGCTCTGTTGTATTTACAAACTTTCAAGACACATCCTTTAACATGGAATATGGCTGTATTTTTAGAACTATTTCTAACAAAATGAATGGGATATTCACACCTAAGCAAGGATATTTCATATAATTTAAAAAAAAGGTACTACAAATATCACAGTTCTCTCTGCAGAAGTTAAATGAGAAGTATGCAGATCCTTTATGTAAATATACATGGATATGGATGGGAAGACCATGTTTGCTATTACACAGAGCAAATTAAATCCAACTTAAAGTGGAAGGCCAAAAACCATATAGACATTTAAATTAATTCTGATCCGTTTTTCATGTGATTCTCACATTTCTCTCATTCAGTTATTAATCAATTTTTCTGGGTAACCTTATAGAGGTGTAACATAGTTTTCTATGTCACACCTCCATCCTGCTATGCCACTGCTTTCACAGTTGATTCAAGGTGTTATCCTAAAATGCTGACTTTGGTTTGCATTTAACATGTCTACTAATACAGTGGCAACCATTTCTGTCCACAGCATATTGTTCCAGAAGACCTGGCCTTTCCCTATATGTTTATTAGCAAAATGTAGTTTTACTATATTATTCTTTTTGGACAGCATTGTCTGTTTTCTTGAACACCTACTAGGCAGGTAAAATTTGTGCAATCTCTTTCCTACTATAGATTAGTGTTTCCTAGCCAGGGTTCCACTAGAGTTTGCTAGGGGTTATTTGAACAATAGCCAATTGGTGCCTTCTAGGTCAGTTTAAGTGACACTATCCTGTTGGCTATCTGTAAGAATGACATCCCCACTAGACAACAACGTAAGAGGCATTCTTCCTATTGACCACTACACTAATGTACAGTGAGTTATGGATATAGTTCATTGGTGTTAAAAAGATTAAGAATTACTGCTATAGGTCCGTGCAATTTGACATCAGCCAACAAGGCACTTGCAAATCCTGGAATAACATTTGTGAGTTTGGAAACTTCTATTAGCATGAATGATAAGTTCTTGGGATTCATTTGTCTTTTCCAGCAAGTCCTGGGGTTATATTTAAACTGCCGATGAAGCAGAGGACCCACCCTTAACTTGGAGTGAGGAGGTTTAGAGGAGCGTGCCTCTGATTGTTCATAGCTATATCTCATTGGAATCCATTTCTTTTTTCCAGCGGTGAACTCCTCTGATTAGTTCCATGAGAACCATCACCTGCTGACGGAGCCACTGTCACTGTGGCCCTGTAATAGATAGTGCCCAAGGCCTATTTGGGTAAACATACCTGGTGAGTGTTTCATAGAAAATACTGAATAAGACTTCTCTACACCTATATACACCCTTACATAATTCTAATAAACCTTTACATGAAAGACAGACACTTGGTTGGCATATAGTTCAATAATTGACCAATTTGGTCAGGTAACAATGACTGGTCTCTGGTCAATTCTTATTCTACTGTGCAAAATGACACATTGCTGCCTGCTGATAGCATATAATAATGGACATATGTGATCTGAGGCTGATTTTCTAAGAGATTTTGGGCTCTTTAGATACCAAGGTGAATTATCACACTGCAAGGATAATTCACTTAGCTTAGTGAATGCAGTAAACTTTCACTTTGCAAAGAAAACCTAATTGCATGCAAGGAAACAAAAGAAAAATAAAAACATTATCTGCCTCATTTCATTTTCCATCTGATGCATAGAATAGGTTCAACACCTTATACACTGACTCATAACATCCCACCTCATTACATCAAACATGAAATTCGTGAAAATCTACTGGTTCTTAGTTGCCATATATGTGCAAAAATATTCAAGGTCTTTATATTTCTCAGATAAATGTGCAAATTAATAGTGAGTGATGATAAATACGTAAAGGAATGACAGGTTAGAATGTGACATATTTGTTAGCTGTGGGTTCCTGTGCAGACTTATAAGGGTTTCAAGCTTTGTGTGAGTTTAGCTTTGTACAACCATGTCTCTCTGCGATATTGGATTCCAGTTTTACCTGATCTAAATAGAACAACCATAAAAAAAATACCATGCACGCTTACTTGCTTAAAAAAACAAACAAAAGAAAGAAGTTTTTATTTTTTCTATTACAGCTGTATATTTTACCAGTGTTCTTTTTACTCAGTGAAACATTCTGATATTCATATTTTATTGTGGATGGCTTTGGCTTGTTTAAATCAACGAAGTTTTCAAACTGATTGCAGTTTTCTCTCTGGGTTCCACCCCATTGCAAGGTTTGTTTTCAAGGGGCGTCCCATCAGAATTATTGGTTTTTATCTACCAAGGGAGTTTAGGCTGTTCATTAGTAAAGTGAATGATCTCTGTTCAAGGGAGAAACTTAGCTTAGTGAATGTGATAAAAGCTCAGTTTTCAAAAATAAAGTAAAATTGATTTTTACCAGCACATGATTGAATGACTGAAATTATCAGAGCTTCACCATATTCTCTAAACTAAATTTACATTTTATTGCACACTACTATATATATAAATATATATATATTTATACATTTTTATTATTGTTATTATAGAGTACTTATACAGTGCTGACATATTACGCAGCGCGTTACAAAGTCTATGGTCATATATACAAGTTTGCCAAGCTTTAGCTGGTACTAAAATAAATCATTTACATTTTAAAAATGTTTTCTTTTATTTAGGCAAATATGAAATATTACATAACATTTTGTACTCTTTTATGCTATCTTCTAAAATCTTGGCCATCCTGACCAGACCTGAGGATATTATAATATTGATCTAGCTTGTGATTGGATTGTGGTAATAACCTCACTACTGCAAGTTATTGGCCATACTTTTACCAAACTGGCATTAGTACTGTACTTTGTTGATAATACAAGCTTAACTCCTTACCATTATACTACTGGGTGAGCCAGTTACCTTATTACCTTGCCTAACTGTGACTTGTTTGCAAACTCCTGCATGATACTGAGTCTGGCTACTTCTGCTTATCCTGCAGACATTTAATTTGTCTTATAAAAAGCACCTTTTTTGCATGTTACTAAGTACACTGAACCTGTTATGTAGACTCACCATTGCTGACCTTGGTACTGTTTACTTATTTTCATACTACTGCTCCTCGGACCTTAGCTTAGTCTAAATGAAGGTTTTAAAAGCAACCAATCTTTTGGTCTAATACTGATTGGAAGATGTATAACTGGGATCTACCTCTCCTAGAATGCATTGTGGCATCACCAACTGCAACCTTTCTAACACATGTCCGGTAAGGCAAAGGATTTTTTTCTTAAACATTGATTATGTCAAAACAATAGAAACACGTCTCTTCTGCTTTTCTATAAGGATACACAAGTATTTAGGATATATTGCATAAAAAGTATATATATATATATATATATATATATATATATATATATATATGTGGTTTCCCAGCACATTACCTGTAATTTGCAATGTTGTTCCTGCTACATTGTTCCTGCTACACTTAAGTTTGGAATTACATTGCAGCAGCATTAGGTGGGTGTATCTGTTATAGTTACAATTAATGTAGTTTAATACTGTATATTGTGCTTTCCTTAATTTAATGGGATCACAGCTTTCTAAAACATGTTCAGAAACATTTTCCCAACAGGTAAATGATCAGTCCTTTGAGAGTCTGAAATTGCACAGCAGAGATTAAACTCTCTCTTTCCACATATCAAACCTGTTCTACAACATGACAATTGTAATCTGTTAACACTTACTGTTCACACACTGTGACAAATTTCTTTCATGATCTACTTGTTGAAGAATATGTTACTTATCCTTCAAATCTTGATTTTATGGTACATACAGAAGTTAATATGTGCCATGAAACAGACAACACAGAGAGCATGCTGATGACGTCTTAACAGCCACTGTATATTTTTTCTTTGTGCTATGTAAAGGTAGTTCTTGTACTGTTAAAATCAGTTTCACATTTTGTAAATACTGAATTTGTTACTTTGCAAATATTAAATTTAGGTGTAAGTTTCAGGGGCTTTAACACAACTGGCAAATTGAAGCTGCATGCACTGTACATGCATTGCAGTCTATCATTCTATGTTTTTGAAATTATTAACTTGCTTTCACACTTATTTTACCTTCCTATCGAAAGTGTTCCTTAATTTTCACAGTTTAAATGTTTTAAACAGTGCACATGTGTGCTTTATATAAATGAAACTTCCTAAGAAAATGTCCCTTTAATTTTCTAAATCCATGGTCCCATTGTGTTTTGGATAGGTTGAGACCATCTGTCATGGAACATCTGCATTGAGTTAAATGGGGAAAAATTTGTAAGCACTTTGTGAGGAAAGACCATGGGTTCGCACCTATGCTCCTATGCACCAAGCCTCCATGTGTGCTTGTAGTAAATAACTGGCGAAGGAAAATGCTCGTGCTCCTGTGTATCATGCAAAAGCTCTTAATGCCAATGTGCAAGGATGCTTGTGTCCCTGCAAACTTCCACCATATTGCCTTTGTTTTTAAATATGAACACACACAGTCTACTTCTCTTTGTCATGCACGGAAAGTTAGGACCACTAGGGGGCAAATCACGGTAGCAAATCACAAAGCAGAAGGATAGTCGAGGAAATCCGGGGTCGAGGCAGGCAGCAAGCATGAGAGGTCAGGTCACACGCCAGGGGTCAATTGCCAGGGATCCAGGAGACAGACACTAGTGACATAGGGGCCACTGCGAGCACTGTGAACATAGGAGACACTGGAAGCAACAGGAGGCACAGGTGACTCAGGAATATCCACAGACAGACTGGGATGGATTGGATGGAATTAATAAAGCTTTGAAACAGAGGCACGCCTAGTGTCAGAACTGCCCGCATGCGCCGGAGAGAGATGCCTGCGCTTTAGTGAGAAAGAGGTAAGTGAGACACTCTTATATGTACAGCGTCTTCTCTAATATTCCCAGGCTTGACATTAAACAACTTGTGACAAACTGTCACACTGCCCATGAGACATATAAACTTAGAATCTCCCCTATACATTTTAAATCCTAGTCTTGTTAATCACTGCGTAATAGCCAACAACCCCCAACGGCATGGCATCATTTTTGACCATATATATAAGTTGAACATTTTTCTGTGGGTGAAGAGAATAATAACCACTAAGATGCAACATCACAATTAAAACCTAAACTACACCATTGCAACCGTTTGAATAATATTTCTAACCAAACAATATTTAACTCTGGGAACCCTCCCAAATCTCACCCATACCAGTTTATGACTGAACAATACTAGACAAAAGCAACCAGTTAAACAGGCTGTCCATTTGTGAGTTTACCTTTGAAAATTCAAAAGGAGGTTATGGGACACATTCAGCTGGCGATTTCAATAAACAAAAATGCTACCCTTTTACTTAATTGGTATATTTAAAATATAGCAAAACAGATAAACTTTCAAGTTGAGAGCAGAAAATGCTCCCCTGGCTGCTATCTCCCCAGTACCTGAGAAAGGATAGGGTAGGGGAGACAGGCCAAAATGTAAAAAATGTAAAGTAAGCTATTGACAAAACATTATCATTAATTTCCTCAAACCTCAAACCAGCCTACTTTATCATACCATCCCTAGAAAATATCCCTGGACCTAATTCAACTAACCTGTAAATGACCAAACCAAGGTTTGGCAACTATTCTGAAATACTGACATATAGATGATGAGTCCCAGAAGACACACCATTAATAATATACCTTTATAAAAAGAAAAACACCTCAATAGCACAATATGTTGGACTTTCACACTGTCAGTGATATTCTTCACTGTTACTGATAATTTTAGGTGTGGTAAATACTTTAGCATTAACACATAATTGCCATATAACAATGCAGAAACAAATATCCTACAATTTCCCCTTTAGCAAAGTTAGGGTTTTTTAAAAAAGAGACCTAAGACACAAGCTACTAAACTGGACCCCGGATATGCTGACAGAGCAAATAGCACCCCAGGAGCCCCCCCATACTAATATAAGAACCAATGATAAACCCTAAAAACTGTTAGGCAAAAAGGCAACACCACAAACCCCACCCATGATCCTGGTCAGCAGAATATCCTAAGAACCTCTCAAAATAAAAAGCACTAAAATGATAAATGAGGGGGATGAAAGTTTCTTAGGTCTAAAGGATTTGCATTGCCTCTTCATGAATAGCACCTTCTTCATTTATTACCATTAAGTAATGCTCATTCATAAAAAGTGACAATCATGTCAGCTGATCCCAACTTTTGTAAATGGGTAATGTCAATACTGCCTATCAGTAGCTTTAAAAGTGGCCCTAAAATATAACTTCATGCAATCTAATACGGGACCAAGGTTATGTCTAATAAGTTACAAGTTGTTCTGGTGATTTTTGTTTGCCTCAATTGTCCCAAGAAAGGTAAAACAACATTACAACAGAAAGTTTACACAGAACTATAACTTTGGTAAAGCGATGGCTCAAGGAATAAAGAAATTCATGGCAGTTTTGGAAACAATTTCACTTCCTACCATTGCAATGAAGTTGCGGAAGATGGTCAATATTATAAATTGCTGATGGAGTTTCAGATATTTTGGTATGAACAGATAATAAATGCAAAATATTGTTTAGATAAGAAAACTGTCTGAATTGTATTTCCTGGTTTATTTAGAGTATTCTGTTCCATTTTCCTTGATTCTATCATGACTTATGACATTTAAGATGAAAAAAGAAATGTCATGTAAAGAAAGCTGACTTCCTTGTAGGTATTTATTCTTTACCATTTTTAGAAACTGATGCAAATTTTGAAATGCTTTTCTGTGTTACAGCAGACATGATTCTTACTAGTGATGAATTTGCTGGATACATGAGGCTGGGCTTTCTTGTACTTGGAAACAACAGGGACAAAATGTCAATCTGAAAGTATGTTGTATGTGTTGCCCATTATGAGAAAAAAGGGGCAGATTGTTGTCACTTCAAAAAAGAACTAGAACCTTTTTTTGAGTATCATCAGCTGTTACTTTCATGATCGCTAGCAAATTTAAAAAAGTAGACTTTCCAACTGAAGGCTTATATAATATTTTTTTTTGAGTTTTGGTTTATATATACCTAAAAAAACTATGCTTGATTTCTCAGAATTGATCAGTGCCTGTGTGCACTGATTAGTACACCCCAAAATCCTCTTAAAGATCATAATCTGTCTGGAACAACGTATTGATAACTAACTTTTTAATTGTCAACACTTTAATGCAGGCAGCCTATAAACATAGGATTTTATGCTTAATTGTTGATTCTGGCTTCCCCCTACTCATTCATCCCTGGAGAAAGACTCACAGGAAATACTTTTTGTTTACTTTTTTCCTTCTAAAGTATACATTGCTTGGTCTAATTGCAAATTTCCTGGACTGGGAGATGCCACCTTTATCTGCATTACTGTATTTACCTATTTTCAGTGCTTAAACTTTTTTACTTTTTTGTTTTTGGTTTTCCCTTGTAATATCATTCCTTGCTCAGGCATCCTAAATGATGAGCAGCTAGTAGGGTAAAAAAGTAGCTCCCCAGAGTATTTCCTCCCCTTAGGAGAGGGAGAAGGAAAAAAGGGGGAAGGAGTTGAAGGAAGTTTTGGTGATAAAGCAGGATGACGACGTGAAGGCGAGGATTGGAGGAAGAAGGAAGTGAAAAGGGGGACAAAATGGCCATTGGGAAAATTGAAGAAGAGAGAATACAGGTGACCCATCTGGCAAAAGACTGGCCGATTGTATTATAAAGGTTATTTATTGTCCCTAACTACCAAATAATGTGTCTGTGCTCATTTATACCCCGTTGCTGACATTGTGGTCTGGCAATACACACGTTGCATTGCACATGAGTAAGTGGAGGGCATGGATGGCTTTCTGGGCAAAATAATGGTGGGCACCTGTTCCTGTGTCATAGGACAGGGCAAGAAGTCACAGAAGGGACTCTATGCCACAAACAAGAATAAAGACAGGGGACTAAGGGTAGGAGAATGCTGCAAAGGTTCTAACCCTTATTTTACCTTTTTCAGTCGAGCTTCCACAATTGACTTGGTGTATTTGGTGTATACTAGTGAGATTTCCATCAATGTCTCAGATATTTGACAGAAATGTTGTAGAAGAAGTAGAAGGATCCAGAAAATGAGGAAGGAGGAGAAGTGATGACCATTTACTGTTAACTTGTCTCGTTTAGTGCTGCTCCTAATGAGCTCTTTGGTGCAAAGTCCTCGTTCCCCCATGAATACAGTACCTGGTATGGCTGGTATCTGTACTGCAGCCTATATACTTAAAACCACAATAGTGCTGTTGATAACAAAATGTTTAAAAGGTCCATGATGTAAAGCTCAGGACAATGCCCCCTATTCTTCTCATGCCTTGCTGATGGATAAAATCGTCCTGCACTGCTGTTTTGCCTGTCAGTAGCACCCACTGATGATCCACCACTTCATTATCTGCCTCATTGCAAAAGTCCACTTTGCAGTAGTTTCCAACTTCTACTACATCAGTCCCTTTTGCTTCTCTTGTTACTTCTCCCTGCTTGATGTCCTCTGACTCCTGAGTGGCTTAACCTCATCTCTTTCAATGGTTATGAAACCATCTTTCATCCAGTAGTATTTTTAGAAAGGTCAGCTATAGTAGAATCTTTATCCCACTACACCCTTTCCTTCAAATACATTTTTTTAGAGATCATCCAAAATTGCAAAGAAACAAGTCTGCAAATCAAAAATCTCTGCTAAATTGCAGAGATCACATAATGAATTTACTGGTTAGGAATGTCTTTGGAAAACACAAACTGACTGCACGTCATTGTGGGCTTTTTGACAAGCTGACATTAATTTAGCATTACGGAACATGGAATATTTTACTAGTCACTAAAATCCAGCATCTTATTGCTGTGATTAAAATTATGTGCACATTTCCACTGAAATCCTACACAGGGATGTGCTTTTAGATGTATTTGAGAAATTCTTTGGGTTTTTTCTTCTTTAAATCAAGGTCAAATTTCAGTAAACGGCAATAAAAAAAAATCACCTAATTTATTTGTGTTAATGGTCTATGCAGGAGATTTGACTGTGCCTAAGGAACATTTCATCATCAGCAGTTTGAAAAGAAGTATACCATAATTGGTTCTGATAGCATGAAATTAACAAGCAAATTTATAGGCTGTAAATTTTCTCTGTGGTGACTTTTTCACATCCTTTCTTAAAGCCGCTCTTCCTGTTCAGCCCTTGTTTATAGAGCTTTTAACAGTCGCATATTCTCAGTAAAGTGAAGTCAAATTTTGGTCTGTGTGTTGCCTAGGTTTTTGTACCATGTGTCTAAAAAAAAGTGCAAATCGAATACCTGAGCTTTGATCCAGTGTAGAGGAAAGGTAAAAAGGTAAATCCACTGGTAACACCTATACAAAAACAGTTTACAGTCACAGTGTTACCTGCAGAATTGCAGTAGTTTATTGTGATAACTGAGTTAGAGAAACATCACAATTATTATAATCAGAAATGTAAAGTCCTATTATGGCCTTAGTATCTGCATCAGGCAAGTCCTACTATTCTTCATTTTATTGTACCACCAGTGTCTGCAACAGAATCATTGTATGAATATTCATTCTATTCATTCACATTCATCTAAATTTTCATTTTATACCAGCTACTGTAAATACATTTAAACACCATTTTCACACCTAAATCGTGATTGATTTAAAGGAACACAAATACAAGAAGGGTTATAAGAAGAACAAACAGTAAAACAAAAGGTAGAAGGTATGACAACTGAACACTGTATGATATAGATAAGAAAAAGAAGGGGCACAAAACAATTTAGTAAACATAATGTAATCATAGAGCAAACCTAAACAGAAATGTTTCATAACCTAAAAACCCATACGAAATCAGGTAAAGGATGGGGGGAAACAAACAAGAGAGTGGTAAGGGAAATGCAATGAGCAAAAAATATATAAATCCAAGACCAAAGAATCTAGACAAAAGTTTTCCAGGAACATTCAAGCTGCAAACCTTACCAACTTGTTATAAGAGTGGGAGGAAAAAAAGCATTACCCTTAACCGACCAGGTTTGTATGAATTTGTCAGTCTGCTCAGTTGAGATGGCTCTTGCTTCTTTCATCAAATAGAATAGATGGATGGAACAGTCACAGATTTCCAATGTTGAGGGATCAAGCCACATTTGCTTTAAACCCCCCTTTGTTTATCTGCCTATACCCCTCCTCACCCCTAATGTGTACAAAAGGTCAATTACACATATGGTTAAAAAGTGGTGTGCCTTTCCAAGGCAAACTATCAACTTTAAGCATGTGGTAACTGCAAATATTCATGCATCTATTCTTTTCAATGAAGGACATGAGCAATGGAGACAACTTTACCCTACTAATTCCTGTAAATTCCCTGAACTAATGCAAGGAAATTTGCATAAACCTCTTTAAATGTATTTTTACCAATTTGAAATCTAAACTAAGCCTTAGAGAGCATGTCCCAAGTATAGAAGCCAGTCCCTTGCCAACATACTGTAAAGGAGAAACCCTTGCCCTCTGTTTAAAAGCAGATATCTCTCTGAAGAGGTCTGTTGAACTCTGTTGGATCAGACCTAGCTGTGTATTATTATTATAGCCTAATATTCTTTTTGCTGATTGGAGAGTACTAGCGCTGACTTTAGGGCTGGCAGGGGACAGGATTGTTTTCTGTTTTCTACAGATTTTGGATACAAAAATAATAAACTTATAACTGGCTTTATACACGTTTAATGTAGGTACAAAAGCACAACAAAAACAAGACACAACAAAACTGCAAATATTTCTGCCCAAGGCAGTGGGAACAGACCCTTACTGTTCCCGTATAATCAAAACTATCCCTGCTTCTACCTACACAGAACTGCTATCTGTCACTTTCACAAATAAATTTCCAAACTGTGTTACCAATTTCACATTGCTCATACAACTGGATGAATAAAAATTGGCTTCTAGGGCCAGCAATGGATCAACTTATAGCCTGCAAAGTCACCTGGAATAGATCAAATTATCAGGAAGCAGGCCATTCCTACATACGCAGTGCTTTTATGCAGAAAAAATATTATATTGAGAAATTGAAGTGTATCTTTACCTGCAAAACTGATTTTTGCAAATTTTGCCAAATTAGACCTAGTTATAAAAGGTCAAAAGGCGGTTAAAGAAATAGGAGATTTGTTACAACATACATTGTTGATCTGCAAACAATTATAAATCTGACCTTCTCTTATTTAACAAGCACTTGCAGTTGATGTGCTAGGATTTCCTGAAGTATCTGTAAGTTTTATAAAGCAACAGACTTCCTCTCATGATTTATTAATCATACAATATTATGGAAGTGTTCCATTAATTAACGTGCTGGATGCCGGTGGCATTAAAATCTTTTGGAGTAAATGAAACAGGAAATTGCTAGGAAAACATCCATCTAGTATTATAAATCAGTAAGGGTAAATCCATTGTAGATTAACTTAAATATGAGATGTGATATTAATACTTTAAATATAACCAAATTAAATGCTCAAGGGTAAAATAATGTAGGCACACAGGAAAACAGCTGTTAAATTGCAGTGTTAATGGTTCAGTCATTTTTTACTGAAATATGATTTTCTATTGACATATATTCTTTCAAAGCCCTCACTTTATTTATTAAGAATGGGTGCTGGCATTGTGTTGGACTTTGGGAGTGAACCCCACTTATGTACACTCAACAATCCAATCATTAGGGGATACCAGTTGTTTGTCTAGTTACCTCCCTATTTTATACTTTCATATGCCTTGATAAAAGCATCAACCTTGAAAACACTGGCTACCAATGTGGATGTACAGATCTGGGCCGCAAATCTAACATTTGGATCAGTTCACCTAGAAATAAAAAACCTGCTATTCCAGCCCCCTTACTGTACATTAAAAAGCTCATAACCAATGCTCACTAGAAATAACATTGGGCCGTGTGCTCATTATGGTCTGGTTTACCTTGTCAACCAAGCAGGCATAAAGGTAAATTTTGGTTTGAATTTAATATTCCAAATCGAAATATTTGCCTCCATTTGGCCTTACTACCTCAAACCCAACAGAAACAAATCTAATTACTACAAATAACTCTACCCTTTTTCTGTTAAATAAAAATATCTAACTCAACCACAGTCTATCCTTTCTATTACACATTGCATATTTTCTTATGGTAGTTTTTTTTTTGTTATGCTACACTTCTAGTGTTAAAAGTCTCTCACTTTTCATCCTGCTCAAGAATTATAAAAATAATAATCTGATTGCCTGATTGATTCAAAAACAGTTCTGTTCTTTAAAGCCAAAATTAAAGGTAAAATATATTCCTAGTATTCCTATAGAAAGCCATGATACCCTCTTTAAATCAAGGAGACTTAACATTTAGTCATTATCACATCTTTCTGTTCTCAGATAGCTGTTTAATTTACACTAAGCGTTTATTGAAAACAGCAGGTTATAAAAAGGCAGATTATGTCTAGTAGGCAATTGTTTAGTATATTTTTCTTTGCAGAAAATTAGGCTGTTAATGAAAAGAGACCTTTATTATTACACAGTATTTATATAGCGCCATCATATTACGCAGTGCTGTACAAAGTCAATAGTCGTGTCACTAACTGTCCCTCAAAGGAGTTCACAATCTACCAATGTCATATGTTGTTAATGTAATCTAAGGTCAATTTTGAGGGGAAGCCAATAAACCTAACTGCATGTTTTTTTTAGGATGTGGGAGGAAACCCACGCAGACACGAGGAGAACCTGCAAACTGTAATAATGTAATAGTGTTATCCGTTAATATACAGAAAAACGAATCAGTGATTTATTCTAAGGGGACTATTTATTTTCCAGGAAATATGTAACGCACCAAACATTCTGTGGTGGAGAATCTTCCAGGTCCATGTGTTTCTAAAGTAGTAATTGATTCTCCACCAGGGAATGTCAGATTCACTGCTTTGAAAACAGACTCTTACGTTTCAGTGGACCTAAACTTATTAAATATGAAATGACATACTTTCATATGATTTGTTCATCTGTTACTAAACACATAGTAAAATGGAATATTGTGAGTCATCCTGAATCATTTTGCACTCAGTAGGTCTGGGTTTATTAAGAATTATAGAAATATGACTCACTGAAATGGCCAGCTAATAAATATACATCTGCCAATTTTAGCTGCAGAAAAAAAATTATTTCTAATTACACCTAAATGTACAACACCAACCTGTATTTAGCAATATCTTATATGGAATAACATGGCCTTAACAAACTGCTAACGCTGTTGGAACTCTAGACAGAAAAAAGACAAAATTTGATGTATCTCAATTTGATGGATCTGTATGTTATCAGTCATACCACATTAAATTTATTTTTTTTAATGCAAGCAGGGTATGTATCTACATTTGTCTAGGTCATTACTGCAGGCCCATACAGCATTGATCAGACTGGAATAGGACAAGTAGCAGATGGAGCCAACCAAGTGTGTTGTAGTGTAGACTACGAAAGGGACAAGATTGTTACTGAACTGCAGCAGAAAAGATTAGGTCTCCTTTTTCCCAATTTAATCAGTTGCATTGAGTCCAACTTTTGTAGCTATTTTTCTTTGCATTAGGGAGCTATGCTAAGCCTAAATCAGCTGCTTGTCAACAATATTTGGTCATTGCTGACATATTCACTGCTTTAAAATGACTTTCAGATACGTTACTAAATATTGATCACTTCAAAGGGTTAGAAACACTGAGTTTTTTTACTGTACTCTGTATCCTTGTTGAGAAAATTTACTCTCACATTCTGTCCTTGATGAAACAAGACGTAAGAGAGAATCCAATGGGAAAGTGTATCTTCCAGGTCCATGTGTTTCTAAAGTAGTAATTGATTCTCCACCAGGGAATGTCAGATTCACTGCTTTGAAAACAGACTCTTACGTTTCAGTGGACCTAAACTTATTAAATATGAAATGACATACTTTCATATGATTTGTTCATCTGTTACTAAACACATAGTAAAATGGAATATTGTGAGTCATCCTGAATCATTTTGCACTCAGTAGGTCTGGGTTTATTAAGAATTATAGAAATATGACTCACTGAAATGGCCAGCTAATAAATATACATCTGCCAATTTTAGCTGCAGAAAAAAAATTATTTCTAATTACACCTAAATGTACAACACCAACCTGTATTTAGCAATATCTTATATGGAATAACATGGCCTTAACAAACTGCTAACGCTGTTGGAACTCTAGACAGAAAAAAGACAAAATTTGATGTATCTCAATTTGATGGATCTGTATGTTATCAGTCATACCACATTAAATTTATTTTTTTTAATGCAAGCAGGGTATGTATCTACATTTGTCTAGGTCATTACTGCAGGCCCATACAGCATTGATCAGACTGGAATAGGACAAGTAGCAGATGGAGCCAACCAAGTGTGTTGTAGTGTAGACTACGAAAGGGACAAGATTGTTACTGAACTGCAGCAGAAAAGATTAGGTCTCCTTTTTCCCAATTTAATCAGTTGCATTGAGTCCAACTTTTGTAGCTATTTTTCTTTGCATTAGGGAGCTATGCTAAGCCTAAATCAGCTGCTTGTCAACAATATTTGGTCATTGCTGACATATTCACTGCTTTAAAATGACTTTCAGATACGTTACTAAATATTGATCACTTCAAAGGGTTAGAAACACTGAGTTTTTTTACTGTACTCTGTATCCTTGTTGAGAAAATTTACTCTCACATTCTGTCCTTGATGAAACAAGACGTAAGAGAGAATCCAATGGGAAAGTGTTAGTGTATGGAAGTTCACATGAAAATAAATGTCTCCACTGGAACTATATCATCAGTTCATGCTTGTAACTTTCCAAAGTTTCCAGAATTATTGGAATTTACTAGGTATTTTAATTTTTCAGCATTTACTAAAGACAGCGCTATGGATTTGTATGTATGTTTAACTATTTAACGCAGTGCTGTGTGTCTAAAGATGTGTGTATTGTGCAGAGTGTGTGCATTTTTGTGCGCCCAGTGCAGGTGATATATATTTCTCTCACCAATATACAGCCCATATAACAGATTCTTTTACTTCCACTGCCAACCCTCTGATCCCCATGTGATAGATAGTGAATTGGCCTTTCTATTTTAAAGACACTGGGACCCGTAATTATGAGCCACCACCTTCCTCAGACAATATAAGCAATTACTTTAACAATAACAAAAAATATAATTGGAATTAGAAGGAGTATACAGTGACACACCAATTTAATCATTTTACATGTTATGACAAATAAACATTCCACTCCCCTCTTTTTTCCTATACAATCCCATCATTGGATTAATGTAACCTAATCTAATAGAGGGAGACATGCTTTTAAAATATTCCTTTTGTTACCGCATATCAGCAGAACAATCCTGTTTTGTTGATGTATATCAAAAATGTAGAAAAAAAAATGAGTAGGGGCAAGGGACCAAGAAGATTGTAATTTGATTCTTGTTCAGGGCCTCAATTAGTCTAAATCCAGCCCTATCTTTGATGAAACAACAATTTCTGTTCTGAATAAATACATAATATATATTAGTTTGTAACATTTAAAGTAATCAATTACATTTACCAATTACACTGCACCATTCTTTTTTTTTTTAGATATCTAGTTAATTCAAATAAATTATAAATTCAGTAAATATCATTCACAGCAGTATTTAGCAAATTTGACTTGCCTATCTCTAGACCCCTATCTACGTTGCTGGCAGCTAGAATCACTTTTGATGACCTTAGAGGTTTGCTATGCTACCCATGTATGCATGAAAGTGAAGTTAAACCAGATAATAGTAAACAAAATAGTCTCCTTCATTTTAAGAAATGGTCCTTCTGCTTTTCATCATACTTGGGATCCTTGGTATGTTACATTGTTTAAATACATATCTCTCTAGTTTGGAGGCCTGTCTTTCCTTTCCCACTGTCTTTATTGCTCTCTTTTTCTCTTTCTCTACTCTCTTCTTTCTGGTGGGTGGCTATATTTCTAGACAATGTTACAACTGTTGGAATAGTTGTAACTATTGATATTCAGGTATTGATATTGATGTTGTTGTCCCTATTTTTTCATTGTTCATGTTTGCTTTTGCTGTACTTCTTCTGTTGGTTTCTTATGCTTGAAATTCTTAAAAATAATCACTGAAATACAGAAGTCCTAAAATTATGTGAAGAAGCCAAAAAGTCTAGTAACCAGTATTGGGTGTAGGCTTCCTGCAACTAATCATTAACCCATTTCTGATTTTTTATGGTTAGGCACAAATAGCATGTGTATATGTTCTTTATTAGATACAGAATATCTTTACTTTTTGAGTTCATGTTCACATTAAAAGTTACTAAATCAGGAGAACTCACCATCTAACAGAAGCCCAAAATGTAAGTTTAACAGTAATGGATGAAACTCAGATGCTATCCAGATAAAACAATTTATATCTGGTAAAAACCATACCTAATATTCTATTAAGTTTCATAGAAAGACACCAGTTGTGGAAGTCTTCCTTCAGCGCCAAGAAAAAGTCTACATGAACTAATAATATACTTTAGAATTTGCATATTAGGAATTTATTACAATACAGATTCTTTCCAAACCAGTTCCTGAAACAGAAATAGAGAGAGAAACTCAATATGTAAAATGAATAATACCACCTCTGTAAAGTACCAAGGCTAAAAAATGAGTAAGATTACCCAAGGCACACCCCTGGGTTTTGGGATTTCAATGACTTGTTGCTTGTCAGACTTAATATGAAGAAAAATAACTTAATTTGACTTGGCATTAGTTTGTTTAATATGGGCAAAATACCTGTAACTGAAACACTATGTGTTATAAATGGTTATTTCTTCAGTTTATAAAAAGCTATTACATAATACATTTTTTATATGTTTGGGCAAAAAAATATATGAAGCTTGTTAAGCACAATATATTGAAATGACTAAATCTAAAAACTAAGGCTTGAAGCTGCAGATAATATTCGGTGAATATGTTGCAAAGCATAGAAAGTGCAACTATTGACTCACTTTTCCGCCTGGGTGCAAGGTGGAAGATTGGAAGGGATCAAAACAATACATATGATATCAGTACATATCAATCTTTATACTTCTTTGTGTATATGTCCTAAAGATAGAAACAGATTACAATTCCATTAAATAGAAATAATTTCTAAATGTTATACATAGATAAATATTTTATAAAACATCCTGGAAATAAAGCATGTGAAACTAAGGTATGTCAATATAACTTCTAATTATTAATGTCACTGTAATAAATGGTCCACTGTAATTTAATTTACCAAGAACCTTAAAAAAAACTAGTAAAAACCTTATCATTATAAATATAGATGCTTTTTTTGTTTTAAGTAACACGGCCCATCCCATATATGTTTGGGATAGCAACCTTATTATTAAGCACTGTGATTTGCTTTTTTTAAGGAATAAGAGATTTACCACCCACAGGCAGCCTGGTTTTAAATATTTCAGTTATTTTATTTTACCTATTTTGAGAGCCACATTAGGAAATTGAGTAGCTTAGTAGAAGGGAGAGCAAAGATTAGGATATAGACTAAAATCCCAATGTCATTGTGCCTTTAGGCAGTTATTATCAGTGGTGTCCAAATTTTCCAAGGGCAACATTTTAATCCATAATTCAAGTGGGGACCTGCATCTTATTCTTAGGTAGGGATGTTCTTCAAACAGTAAATGATATGTGGAAAAGCAACAGTGTGGCCCAGGCGGCAAGTTGGGTGAGAGGGAGTGTGGGAGGCATACAGCCGGTGGTGAGAAAAGTAAGAAGGAAGCACTTTGACATAGGGGGATGGTTTTGGGTGGGACTGTTTAATGTGCTGCAGTTCCCTGGAACCCGCAACAATCTCTCCAGCTTGTTGGCGCCTCTGCAGCCTTTCTTTCTTAGCTCTTTAGCCGTCCAGCAACCTCCAAACCTACAGCCCTCCTTCCAAAGCCGGACCAATGCAGTATACCAAATTATCTTACCAGTTTGAACCATGATAAAAAACTTTGTTGCTTCTAGTCATGCCTCATGCTAACAAAAAAGGTATTATTAGGTATTAATACAAATTCTGAAAAGTAATTCTTGGAACTTTAGGTCAAGTAAAGCATTGCAAAAAGCTGGATATTTACAGGTTCAGTTTATCAGCTTTACATCCTGGAAAATATATTTATTTAGAATGCATTCCATAAAGGCAGCTCCCAAATTCTCTCAGGAAAGGTCTACTGCAATCCTGCATTTATCTTTGAATATATGGTGTGCAAATAATTATATCAGCTCCTGGAAATCTTTCACAGTATGGTTAGTGATCAGGCAAATATGTATTGCTTATCAATTTTTTTGTGACCAGAGTATTTGAAACATTACATCAGGGGTCGGCAATCTTTTGGCCACTAGGCCATTTCAGGGGTGGGCAGGAGCACAGTAGGCCAGACTCTGAGTCCCACCCTAATGGCTCCACCCCTACGGGGAACACCCCCTGAAGTGAAGTCCCTCTCCTTGGTATGCATTGCGGAGGAGAGGGATCTACCTTCAGGGAGCTTTCCCTATTTACCGCGGCGGCGGAAGTATCAGACCTCCCACGGTAAATGGGGAAACCACAGCAAGGGGACGGCACCGGAACTCCGGCGGCTCCGGTAGTTCCTTATGCCCCCTGGCAGATCCAGCCTGCAACCAGCAGCTCCGGAGTTAGGCCAGAACGAACTACCGACTAGGCCGTATCTGGCCTAAAGGCCAGAGTTTGCCGACCCTTGCATTAGATGCCCAGACTACTTTTAGCATGTATTAGATATGGAGAATTGCAAAGTAAAGACAACAGGGAATCCAGGGAACATCCGATTGCCTCATGGAATCGGGAAGGAATTATTTTCCCCTGTTGAAGCAAATTGTACCAGGGTTTTTTTTGTGCCTTCTTTTGGACCAACTATGTCTTATAGGGTTTTATATCTGGGATATGTTTATTTCCCTAGTGGTTGAACTTGATGGACTTACGTCTTTTTTAAACCTAACCTACTATGTAACTATGTAACTATGTATTGTGGTCACAAAAGAGATCAGCATATATTTGTTGAATCATCAATAAAAAGTACATGTCAGTTGGCAGGCAGAAATGATGTTTAGTTTTTATTTATATGGACAGGTATCAGATATCTACTGTATGTGAATCACTTACATCACAGACCATGATGGCACACATCTCCCTACAAATGCAATGTGGTCAGCCGTACCCAATTTAATTAAACAGTCAATGGTTTTGTAATTTTGTTCCTAGAAATGTCTGTCCTTTTGAAGACACCGAAATTCAACTCAAGTTCATCAAAACTTTATGATAAAATGTATCTAAATTTATTGGTTACTTTAAGTTTTTTTATTATTTATTTGCATTATCCTCATATATTATAATTGTTTTTGTTTTATACAGTATGTCCTTTGTGTAATACAGGTAATATGTTGGTGCCAATGCTGGTATGAACTACATTTTATTCTATATTAGTCTTTTTGTATTCATCAATTGAATTACTCCAAAAAACTCTATAAAGATAAAGTTTCATATATCACTGTAAACAATGTAACCCAATTAATACATAAAATGTTATAGGTGACCTTGCAGGGCATTAAACTGGTAATATAATAACTTTGAAAAGTGCTGTCTTTAGAAGGAGAAGCATGTTGGTTGAAAAACAAGCTAAAGACCATACGATATTAAAAAAAGAAGAGAAGGACCCCAGGATTCAATGACTTTTTTCCTTCCAACTGCTATGCCAGTTATTAATTTGCCTGAAAGAATTGTATTGCCCTGTCGCAGATGGTTAGTAAATGAAACATATGTTTCCAGTGTCTGTGCTACGTTTATAAACAAGAACAATTCCTACAATTGTGGAAACATTTGAAGCCTGTGTCATGCTATTCTGTGTAATCGAATGAGTTGCCTGCCTCAGGGGGAATAATCTTTTCTGTCCTTTGATTTACAAAATGTTCCAATCGTGTGAATGTGAATATGTGAGTCATGCTTGCAATAATCAGGCATACCACTTACATGGCATCAAAGGATTCCCCTAAAGAACAGCTAGCTCAGCATGTCAAAAGGTAGGCAATGGTAATACGGCTACCAACAAATCAACTTAAAATATTTACGCAGTAGGGATGTATAAAAGTTAAATGAACAAATGTAACAGCTATGCAATAGGAGCTACAAAAAAAAAAGCTACATTAATGTCAGAAGTGATTTGTCTTCTTTTTATTGTCTAAATTTCAGACAAGCCCCTGTGATAATACAGAGATTTTGTGGTTGTCAACAATCAAGCCTTAAACCTAAAAGGATCAACTGCTTAAAATATATATTATTTTAGGATCCCATAATATCAGCTAAATAATTAAATTACACACTTTTTAGTGGTATAGGAATACTGACTTTATTCTGAAAATATGTTGACTATATTATATCTATCATAAAGATCCATTAAGGGAAGATTTATAGCTTTGTAGTAGCAATTTGTTCTTAGTTTGGCCTTCTTTTTTTGCACATTGCTAAATAAATGACTGCAAGCTGGTTGTAATTTAAATTCAGGTACTTACGGTATATCAGCTCAATTAAAAAATATTTCTAATTTATAAATGACTATGAAACTGCCTGAATTTTTGTTCTTATATCTGATTGGAGTTCAGTTTTTATGAATATAAATTCTTACATAACTAATATAGGTGAATTAGACACCTGAGATTAAGGATGGGTCCATAATGGCCTTGTCACCCTCAACACATGGCTCTTTATAACTTACTGAATAGTAAGGGTAAACTAATAATTGACTGGTTAAATTGATTTTTTAGTGCTAAATTTAGATTTCTCTAAATTACAAGATTATTGTACTCAGGATAGACACTTATAAATTTAATAAAGAGTCTACTATACTATACTATTAAACTGTATACACCTTTGCATCTCTGATACATCTAAATTGCAATTCCTTTATTTATTGATATTCTTATATAGTTGCCCATTTACATGTGGCACTTGAATTACAACTCTGGCGAAAACAAATTCAAAGCAAAGCATTCAAGCAACTTCAAACAAGACACTGTAATCAAATATATTTCCATTAATGTTAGGCTCCTGATGTAGTCTAAATCTACATGTTCTGTTTTACAATATTTTTTGTGTACAAAAAGTTAAAGTTTAAAGTTTTTGTTTTTGTACCCTTGTGGACAAGTGAGTAAGAAAAAATAGTAAATACTGTATTTTATTTAAAAAAAATTTTTAAAACTATTTTAGATGGCATCAAAATAGTTAAAATGTACAAATCACCTTACAATATAACATATGTTTCCCTTTCTTTCTTTATCTATTTATGTTGTATATTTTATACCACATGGATCAAGGATCTAACAAAATTACATCCTGTTGTGTTGAGTTCATGGGGGCAGAACTAATTTCAATATATCTAAATATATAAATAAGAATTTATCTATACTGGCATGTATCCATTACAATGGTATCAAACATCTTAGAATAAATGTAGTGAGACTATCTTTGCTACCTAGCAGTTCTCTGGCTAATTCCAAAAACCCTTTTATCATTGACCCGACCTTGTTTAGGAACCTGGAACAAAAGCAGTAAAGGGAAGGACATGCTCTGTAAGTTTATTTCTTTTTTTAAAGAAATATTGTTGGCCAAGTCTTGGCCACAAAAGAAAGGAAAAAAAGGAAAAAATACAACATTTGGAACTTAGCTAATAAAGATCTAATGAAAAATACAAATTACCAGCAAATTGATAAATATCATTACACATATGAACCGTATGAACGTATGAACCTCAACATTTATAATATCCGTACAGTAAATATAACACTAATATGTTTTCCTGCCAAATTCAGTGCCATTTTATCCAAGTTTGGCATAAACAGTGAAATCAATATAAGAAATATACTATATTTGAATATCTTCTATTACTTTAAAGTGTGTATTAACCCCAACAATGAGCTTCTCTTCTCTTTTGGTCTATTATAATATACTAAAGATTTTATTATATCTTTATATGTGTAAAAGATAAAAAATAAAAATACATGTTTTCCTTCCAGAAATCTGTAGCTGGTAACTTTCTATGCTCTGTTACTGTGCTATACATTTATTAGCTCTATTATTCCCAACTATGTCTAAGGACTACAAAACACCTCTCCTTATGTGTAGAACGGGATTAGGAAACTTTCTTCTTAGGATGACAACACTGATTCTTTATAGATGCAGTACGATGAGCATTTCACTCAAGTGTGTCACTGGCAGGTATACCAGGTAAAAATGGGGAAAGGCTTAAAAAAGAAAACCAATGGAATGATCGTCTTAGTATTTGTAAGTTGCCAAATATTACATTTTTCTAGGGTTTAGATATGCTTTGAATGAGGTTTATTATTTAAAAAACAAGTATGTACATTCGCATGTGTATATACATTAAATATTATTGTAGTTTAGATTTAAAAAGTATATTAGATGACATCTTCAATAATATAATGAGCATGTAAGGAAATGTAAAATATTTCGTTTCAAAGCTGTTGTTGTTACAATGTCCAAAAATGTCTAACTGGCAGGGCTTATGGAGGCCACATAAATAGTCTGATTCTTTTCTGGATCTGTCAGAATCACAGGTTACCATCTAATTTCATTCAGCTTAGGTTGGCCACAGATGTTTGCTATGTACGGTATGAAGTGTAAATTAATACCTCGAGAGGCAAAAGATGCATATTACATAGATCTGACAACTTTTGAAAATATGTGACTAATTCCCATTGTTCCTTGGTGATGAGGCAGCGACAAGCCAAAGTGACACCTCACCGCCTATGGGGAGATTACCATATATGGGCAGAGTGGACGTGCGTGTCAAGCAAAATATGGATTTCCCAAGGTTTTAATTACTCAGAAATGAATGATCACAGCTCTTGATGTTCTTCCAGGTCTAAAACTGACTTTGCATTAACCCTTTATCTACTCTTAACCAAATGCCATCAGAATATTAGTGCAGGAACCCATAACATATTGCCTACACCTTTTTTCTACATTAAGATTGCCCCATGAACCATAGAACCATGAAACATCTTCACTATTGACTATAATTTATTGTCCTGTCTAACTTCCAGTGTTTCATATTTGGTCCATCAAAAGAAGTAATAATGAGGTCAAGAAGGATGGGCTAAGTTTTTAAAGTAAATTGTGATTTTTATATGGGGCTTTTGGCATGTTTTTGATATAATTTAGAGTCATAATAACACTCAAAGTGTTTGTATGCAAAGAATACAGGCAAATATATTTTTTGAACAATTATTGAGCAAAACACCACTTTAAATTTGAACTACGGGCATCTATTGGGATGTTTGAAAAATATTTACAATGCATAATTACTTAGCTACACCTGGTGTCCCATATCCTCTAAATACCTTTTTGCAATGGAGGAGGGTCCCACTTAAGGTGTTCATGTCAATACACACTCAATATTGCATTTGATATGGAAAACTGGTCTACTTTAGTACTAAACTAATTGGCACTCAAAACCAGCACTGGCAATGGGTATGGATGGAGCATTAAGGTGAGTATAAAAGAGCTCTATGAAGTACTTACTAAAAAAAAGGGTGATGAGAGGTGGAAGGTGCATCAGCATTTCCAGGAGACTAAAATAGAGCCATAGACAAGGTATAAATATTTCAATGTTTATTTTTTCCTAATCAACAGTGAATAAACTAAGAAGCCCACAGTAACCTTAGTAGCTGCAGTCACTGTGGGATCATCCTCAACGTTTGCACCTGAAGCTTCTTAGATTTACTTTGTCTCCCTCTCTCCATAATTTAGCTACCCCACCCAGCAATGACCTGATAGACTGCCATGCTTCTATAAATCTAATTTTAACACAAAGCAGGTACACAGAACAAGGGGAGAGCAGAGTGCTGGAACTCAACTTGAATGACTTGATTCTGTGGAAACTTTGAAGATGATTTGCTTTAAAATGCCTGCAGCTACAGGTTAGAGAGAGCTAATTTTAAAACATATTTACTGCATAATAAGATTTCGTAAATATGTTCTACAAAATGCTATTTACAAAGTGTTTTTATTTTATGTAAATGCTACCGGCTGGTCTATGCTCCCAGATGGTTTAGTTATAATCCGACAGGATCCAAGGACAGTAAACCAATTAAATATTATTGAATATATTTCAATTTTTTTTCAATTTATCATTATTTTTGTTTCAGTAGCATGTTTCACTGCAATACTTTACTGACCTATTCAGTATGGCAAAGAGTATTTAACCATAGAGACTAATCAACAATGCTTTTTCCTTGCCTTAACTGATGAAGGGTGAAATCTGACTGTGCTTTGTTGATTTTTTTCTCTCCTCACTATTTTATTAAATAAGCCCCTAGGTTTACTTCAATAGACATTTAATAGTATAATACACAGTGTCTTGTCAAGAAAATTCTATTTCACAGCTGCAAAGCTAACAATGTCAGCTTGGCATACTGATATTATTTCCCAGAGTAAATAATATAGATTCCTCAGCATGATCTGATATCCCGGAGTACACTTTCTTGTGTGAGCTTCTTCTTGCATGTTTCTAGCCAACTTTCTATCATCAGCAAATTGAAGTAATTTGCACGTTATCCATGCTCTGAGATTATTTATGTAGGGGAACGTTAGCTATGGTTCAGGAATGAAATCCTTTTTCTGGTTAAAAACAGAAAGAGTTTGTCGGTTTTTATATAATGACAGTCCACTTAGATCAAAAGATTGGCTCCTGGACAAATATATGCATGAAACCCGGGTGCTGTGTTCAGTGTAAAACTCAGAAACGAATTTGCAAACCTAGCATTTCAGCAAGATTGAATAATGGAATTAGAAATGAACACTGCGTGCATTACATATATTAATGGAAATGTCCCAACTCTCAAACAGCAAACACTGCATTAAAATCAAAACAGATAAAAATAAAAAACAGGAAGCAGCTCATTTGTAGAAAAAGCCAAGGCTGAAATAGTCAACTCAGTCAAAATGAAATTAAGGGTTCAAAATACAATATTATTAAAGCCCAACTCCAGCCAATATATTTTTCCGTAGAGTTGGATAGACTTAGAGTAATTACTTCTCCATAATCTTGTTAGGAAGAATTCAACACACTACTAACTTATAGGTTGACAACCTATAATGGTTTACGGGTAATTTTCCTTACTTAGTCTTTTATGACACTCCAAACTCCAAATTTTAGATTTTCTCATTACTTTTGGGAATAGGGTGTATCTTTCCAGTGAGGACAAAGTCAGCAGTAAAAAACCTGTTTATACATTATGCAAAATAAATAGCAATTGACTACGATATAGTTCCTCTTTATTTTAAATGATAAATTCCTTGCCCTTGGTGGATCCCACAATGCTGCCATGAGCCTGATGTTAGCAAAATTAAAAAGAGAACTATCTTCTAGTACTTTGGCTTTACCCAACATCATTCCTATAAAACAAGATGGAAGAATTGATTACATTCAACTACAGTCCCCAATGTTTGCATAAAAGAGCCATTGCAGGAGACAGCACAAACTTCAGGTTTGGGTAATATGAATGTGGTATCAGTTTGTATTGGGATTAGGTGTGTGCTGCTTTTTAGTGTTGTGTATGATGGTTTCAGAAAAGGTTAGTCATTGTTATCTTTGGACTTCTGTGATGAAATAAACATATCTTGACTTTTTAATCTTTTTTGTGTCACTAGTATTCTCCATGCACCTTAATAAGGTATCATTGGTGTCTTTTCCCACATTTCTTTTTCTAATGTTAAAATGATGGGTCTTTTTATGTATCGAGCTGTGCTTAGAAAGTTATGTTACCTATATCAAAATCATTACTGGTTATACTGGTATATATGGTAAAATAACAGATTTCCTTTAAAGCCACCCCTAGCAGATGTCTATTCTTCATGGAAGAAAAGAAGGAGCTATTTAAAGCTCCAAGCCACAAACTGGAGTGAATCACATGCTCCCCATATCCAGAAGCACTTGAAACTATGAAATGTTTTAATTTGTTTAGTGCATATCAGTGTTGCGGATCTCCTGCAGGCACTTGTCAGACAGTTTTGGCTAGAAATGTTTACTCTTGCAAAAGCAGATTTTTCAGGGAAGTTTTTCTGATGACAACAATGGAGTTGGCAGAGAAGATCAAAGCGTTATCATACTATAACAGAATGTTCTTGAAGAGGGACCTTCATGGAAGGATTATCAGGTATTGGCATAAGCTACAGCTTTAAAATATTTTGAATTGCTTTTCATATAAAGTTTATATTTATTATAAATTAAGAGTATAGTGACTGGGTTCATAACACTTTTCCTTTGATATTAAAGTAGAATTAAAGCCTAATGTTAGCTCAGCACCCTACCTCCCCATCCCATGATTATTTTTCTACAAATTATAAGGGCTAGTCACATGCAACTTTGTCTTTTTCAATCTTCTGCCAATGGGTGATGGCACTGATGTGTGAGTTGCACTCAGCATTAGTAAATCAATCAAACGCCGTGCTAAGCATATTTTTGTCAATATTGTAGTGGTAATTTTCTGTGAACCTTTCCTAACCGTTTAACAGGATTAGGTTTTGCTTAGTACTATAGAAATTATGGTCAAAATAAATACAGGTATATATGTACAGGTATAGGTGTTTCAGCATGCTGAGAAATCTCTGTACAATTATTCTAATAAAACAGCTGATAATCATTCAACTCAGATTATAAATGTTTGTCCTTTGAAATGGTAATTATAATATGCAAATGTCATTTTTTGTCAGGTCTGATGACACATATGTTAGTGTAATACCAGTTAATTTTTAGATCTATAGGTATCCTAGTGTGTTATAGAGGATAATTATCTAAAATAATGGATTATTAAAGATGTAATATTCTAAAAATAAGTTTATGAGCCACAGATGACTCCTAATTGTTATTTTTCAGTAACATCTGCCTGTTTATCAGGTGTGTGGTATCAGGATTCCTTATCCATAGGGTTTATGGAAGCATTAGCATCCTGCTCATACAGGGTATGTTGGTGCTGCAGTATAACATTTGTCTGTGCAATCTGTATTCACAGAAGTTATGATGTACTGACTGATACACACTGTAATACTGGTCATTACATAAACCTTATACTACAGGTTAACTCTCCTCCACCTCTTCCCTTTCTTGTATAACAAGCCATCCATGACTTAACATTTGCAAGTCTTATAAATCATTTGAGTACGCCAAAGCCACGTCAGTTGAGTTATATAATTTTTCAACATATTGAGGAATTGTAGCATTTCTTCCTAAAAATAACTGCACATAAATCAGTAGGTAAAGGGTACCCATAACAGCTTACTGAGAGCAAGAGATGCTCATGTTTTCAGGCAATGGTTACTATTGATAAACCTGACAAAAACCAATTAAGCTAGACTTATGTTAACCCTCTTGTTGTTGCTCTGGTACATTTCCTGGCATGTGGGACTGATTCCTATGTTTTCCAGGGATAGGAGTGTAAGGTCCATATAGAGAACTCTCTTCACCATTATTCACTTTGAGATCATTACAAAGAACAAGAGGGCACTCTTTGCGTCTGGAGTAAAAGAAGTTTAAGCTCTGGATAAGGAAGGGATTCTTCACTGTAAGGTCTGTGAAAATGTGGAATCCGCTCCCTCAGGAAGTAGTTTCAGCAACTACTATAGATTGCTTTAAGAAAAGCTGGATGTTTTTCTAGAAGCACAGAATATAACTTGGTATTAAGGCTTTAAAGTAAAAATTACAGTGACTGTTGATCCAGGGAACATCCGATTGCCTCATGGAATCAGGAAGGAATTTTTTTTCCCGTTGAAGCAAATTGTACCAGGGTTTTTTTGCCTTCCTCTGGACCAACTGTGTCTTATAGGGTTTTATATCTGGGATATGTTTATTTCCCTAGTGGTTGAATTTGATGGACTTATGTCTTTTTTAAACTTAACCTACTATGTTACTATGTATGCTTAAGGGTACAAACTAACCATCCATGCACAGCTGTCAGAATCGGCATGAATTGCAACAGGTTATGGAGCTCAGTATAGTAGAGTATAAGTTGCAACCAGAAAGTATCCCTCAGTTTTTCTCTGGTCAATACCTAGATATTTTATGCCAATTTAAATCAGGAAAAAAATCCATAAACCAGGCAAAAGCAGCGATTTAGTGAATGTGAATTTGTATGGCTCCCTATGACTTTTATTTAGGTGATTTTACCGAAAAATGTACTTTTACTAAAATTTTATGTAACAAATTTCCATGAAATGCATATTGTTATTGAGAAAAAAATTAAATTTTTACTGTTTTTAAGATTTGCAGAACAATTTTAATTACATTGGACATATTTTATCAACTGCTCATCTTTTAAATCTTAACCAAGGTGGAGGAAAAATTGTTATTATCAGTGTTTCTGTTTTCTATTGAACATTTTGTAACTTTTATAGGAAGAATAACTAAGGTGCAAGATCAGGTGGCGTAGTCACTGTAAAGGGGGAAAAAAAGAAGGATGATTTTACTGCACAGGAAATACCCCTTCTGCACATGCCCTGGGTAGCCATACATCACGCATGCAAGTGCAAAGGGTGTACCAACATTTTTACCTTACATAAAAGGGTTGTCTACCCTTTCTAGTAAAGTAAAAATGTTGAGTTTAGGTACACTTTAAGAAAAACATAGGGAGTAGGCAATCCCCAGATGCGCCTTTGTTGCATGGCAAAAATAAACCCAGTTTTCCTAAAAAATGACACCACTTTGCATTACGATTTTTGCAGCAAAAACCACTTTAGGACAATGTTTAGATTATTTATAGACATGACTTGCAATTAACATCCTGCTTGATTATCTACAAGATAAAAATGTCAGATTTTAAATTCTATAGTTGCTTTGTCTAACAATGGCGGTGTAATGGTGTGCTGTCGGCAGTATGAACAGCAGCAGTGGAGGACATTATTGAAATCTTCAAGCACTGGAAAACTGAGCTCTGATTATGGCTTCATGTCATTGCCTGAGGCCTAAAACCTCAATGACAGACGGCAGCAAATAATCTGTCTCTTCCTCTGTGGCAGATCCTCTTGTGCAAGCTCCAACCACGCTAATTGAAAAAGGCTTGACTGTGGCGCATGCGGATTTACTCATTTTTCTAATTTTCCTGTCTGTGTGGCTGAGGTATGAAAATGTGTGGACAAATATCCAGAGGCAGGTTCAGAGACACAGAGTCTAGACCTTTAATTAACATTCGGGACTTGGATGTATCTGCTTGTAACTCAGCTTTGCAATTATTGCAAAATGAGTTGAAGCGACAAGGTAAAGCAAGATGTTCTTACATAGCCTACTTTACAGAACTGTCTGTGTCTAATATGAGTCATTCTCAAACAGCATTTCTTATGTAATATAAAAAGAGCCAGATGATATTAAATTGCACTAGTTCAGCTCTTAAACTAATATTGTGTAAAGCTTGCTTTTATTTTACCATTAACTGTAATTCTACATGTTTTACAAGTTAACATAAATAATTGCAGTATATTTTCTTCTTGCATTCAGCTGATTTGTTGATTTGATGATACTCTTTAAAAATCAAAGACCATGAGACACACATTTGAATGGAAAGAAATAAAGAAAAATCAACGTGTCCTACAGCAATCAGATGTTCATTTTTACGACCTAATATGCGCTAGAAAAATGAACAAAAAATCAAATATGTTGTTTAGTTTTTAAAAGTTCTTCTTCGATGTGATAAATCCTGCAACCATGGATGATCACCTTAAATGTGCTCTACTAGCACTCTTTTTAACTAATTTTTTTACTACTATGGGGGAACATGTGATTTTTTCCCTTTTTCTTTTCAGGTTGTAGTGAACAGGGGTTGATGGTCAATAGACAGGCATGAACACTATCCCCTGGGGAGGGGAGATGGTAAGCTTCAATGCTATAAATGCAAACTGAAATTTACATAAAGATTGGACCTAAGATTTTAGCAAAGAAATGGTTCAATGAAGGAGTCAGTGAATTAAAACTATCTGCGGGGGTGACCTCATTAGAGAACTTGTTACATTTCCCTGAACAGACAACCTTTCAGATCATCTCTTACTTGCTGTCTAAGTTAAGGCTCCTATTCCATTCTGAATTAATTTTATTTTATTCCATACCATCATACATAAAAATAATCAGCTGTATGAATTATTGGACATGACCAGCAAAACAGGTTAGGTGCACTCTTTCTCAATATCTGAAATCAACTTGATTTTATTACATTTAGATAAGACCAAAAAGTGACCATGACTCCCCCAGGTCAAAGTGAAGTTCACCCCTTCAATCAGTCAGTAAAGACCAGAGCTAGATTTCTTACAAGGCTGCCTAGAGTGGTAACTAGTCCCAGACCTATACATTTAATTTAAACAATTATACTTGTGTGCACTTAGATTTAGTGCCAAGGACAAACACATATCTTTAACTGAACTTGTTTTCAATGCAAAAATGTCCCCTAACTTCTGTGTGTAGAACAACCTAAAGAAAACTCAACTGTTTGAAAATACATTTCATCAATGTATCAGCAAAGAAATGCAGGCTTTAGTAAAGAGAAACCCTGTTTGTTTAGTTAATTCTTATGCATTTTCGTTTTTTTTTATTATTTTTTTTAGACAATGGCAGAGCAATGTTCACGCAACCCTCATCACCCACATCGCTCTGCTAGAAGACTTTGATCTTAAAGCAAAACTCCAGCTTCACTTGTTTCTGGCCATCTGCTTCTGGTACTTGTTGAACCATTGTGCAGCTTTTCATATTTCTACTCCTTACCACCCTGGTGTGTGACTTATCACATTCTTTAAAAGCATTGCAGCAGGCATGCATCCTGTCTGTGTGACGCCCACCTCCCACCAGACTCACAGACTATGATAGACTCACCCCCTGGGCTTTAGGGGCTGTCAGAAACAGCTTCAGTCCTCTGTGGTTCATACCTTTTGCAGAGCCAGTTTCAGATGTTAATACTGAATCAATGGACTCAAAAATAGCTCCACAGAAACTGGTACGTTGCACAGACTAGTCTCCTCTGTACTTCAGTGTGATTGCCCTGCAAATAAATATAACACACTACATCTGTTTACCTGTCTTGCTATCTTCACAGTGGGGCAAAACTGGGTGTATTGGTTTTATTAGGCATAGTGTCCGCAAATGATCATTTTTTAAAAAAAAAGATGCAACACCCTTTTTTAAAAAAAAAAATAAGGGTGCAGCACCGCTCCCTAATTCTCAGCCGCCTAGGCGGTCGAGAATGAATGGGAGCACAAAGCCTACGTCAGGCATCCCGGAAGGCTCTTGGGCATTCCTTCTGGATTGCCCTGCGGGATTGAAGGTAAGTGTATTTTTTAATTTAGTTCCTCGTTAATTGTGCATCTGTTCTTGTGAAATAGTGTCATGTATAGTGCTAAAATCTTGTTGTTTTGCTCACCTTGGTATTATCGGGCCTGAATGAACTCCTGCACACAGGCCCAAGAGTTATATTGTCCCAGGCTGGCCAATCAAGATGCCTGAAAATCCAACACCCGGCAGAGGAATGGATTAAGATGCCTGCAGCAGCAACAGAGAAAGGACAGTGAAGTGTAAATAAAAAATTACAATGAGGTAGGTATGTTTATTTCATTTCCGAAGTAACATTGATAGTCCCTTCTGCTATAAAGGACTTGCCTGTCTTTCATTTTTAGGGTTTAATTTCACTTTAAAGGCCATCTCCAAGAGAAAATAATTATTACAAAGTTAATGGATAGAAAAAGAGTCTCTATGCAAAAACCAACTCGCCATGTTCTGAAGTCATAAAATAGTCAGCTGTAGCATAAACACTGCTTAGCCAACTGAGATTTAGACATTAACCCTTGTTTATGTAGTATTTTTTACATATAGAAAAAATATATAATAATATTTTATTTTAATATTTTTTATAACTATTTTTTTACAATTTGTTTAAATATTTAAAAAAACAGAATAGTATTTCTTGTCAGAATCTGTACCCAGATAAATTACTGGTGATGCTAATCATTTCAAAATGAAAAAAGACATCAAGGAACATAAGAATACCTGTATAAAATTTGCATTTATACATTGTTCTAAAAATTCTTCAAAAAGCCTTCTACCGTGTGCAGGCAGTATTTTCCTCCAGTATCCCTAAAAAAACTAAACTAAAATATGATAAATGGGGGCAATCAGTTTTGGTGGAGTGAGTTTTCCTAAAAACTTTGTGATGGTTGTGTCTGACAATCTATACTGCACACCTTTGTATATATATGTCTCAGCAACATCCAATAATTTTTCAGATAGCAAGAACACGCAAATATCCTCTGATTTAACCAGGCAGCAGTTCCACTTGAATGGACCCCAAATAAGCAAACATTCCTGTTAAATAAACATAAATTGAGTAATTATATCACACATCCCCTGAGGGTCATAGGAAAGGTCACTAAAGTGTTGGTAGCACTCAAAGGTGAGTTCATGGAATGTCACTCAGGCAATTAAAGGTGCGTGAAACTGCCATTTATCCAATTACAAGTTGCAACTATAAAGTATCTTCAGTAAATGTTTCTGGTTATTAGTATAAGGCAAATACATTTTAATTTATTCTCTGAAATAGGCAAGCAGTGTGTGCCTTTAATGGTACATTGAAGTCATGTTGAAATTTAATCATTTCAGAGTATGTAGGGGATGAGTCTATAATGCATGCCCCTGTTTTTTTACACAGATATTGGTATAGTTTACTATGCTTTTGAAATATATTCAGGGATAGCCTGGGCAGAGTTAGTTGTGAACTCTTCCTATTCGCCATACAGTCAACATATGCAAAGGTATGCACGGGGGAAATTTTCCATGTCAAAATATCCTTCCTGATCTTTAAACTCCGGTCAGCAGGGTTACAATGGCCAATAGTGGGGGTTGTGGTATGTCCCAGCCACCTTAAAATTAAAAGTAATCTTCCCAGCAGCCATTTGGTGAACTATGTTAGGGAGAGCTTACATTTGGAGTAGGAAGCAAGTGATTATTGTTTGGGAATTGCAGTGTAGTTGGCAGCCAGTTCTTGTGCATTTCCTATTGTTCACACATTTTATAAACCCAACAACCTTTTTTAGGGCTAACTTTCGTGTGTTGTAGCAACAGCTACATTTGCATTTTAGCTGTTGTACCCCCACTTATGTTTATTTTCTTGTTATTATTACCCCCCCAAAAAACAACTTTGGGAAGTATACATTGGGCCTTATTTAATAAAAAAGTATCTTCTCCAGCTTTGGAAATCTTCAACAGCAAAGCTGAGGGATCCATCAAACCTGTAATGGATTTATTAAGTCATTTTCTATTTGTTATCAAATGTTTTCAGTCCTGTGCCAGATCCAATTCAGGTTTGCTGGGTCACCCAGCTAAACTGATGACAGTGTAACTACTCCAGGCTTGGATAGCTTTAATAAACAAGGCCCATTTGTGAGCTGTTTTTTTGTAAAATAATTATATACTCTTTAATTGTTGCTATGGCCTGATGTTCAGTCTGTTACCAGCTGCTGCTGATGTATAGCAGTTGTGTTGCTGCCCTTTGTTTGTGGCAGATCTGTGCATACTGTGCTGTTAAAGTAGTTTGCATTGATACACTACACATTTAGTTTCCTTATTGCCGCAGCAGATACAACAAGTAGGGTACAGCCCCTATTACCTCACAAAAATGTCAGGCAAGTTTGGAGGAAGGGATAGGTCTTCTACCTATGAAGAGATAAAGCTCACATAATATACCAATAAACTGTTTTGCCACTGACCATTTTGTACAAATGAAAGGCTTTAGCTTTAATTATTTAAAAAGTAAACTTTGTTATAGCTTATAGATTGTTTAGGCTGTGTCTGCTGCTTGCACCAGTCAATTAAGGCCTATAACCGTTGTTTAATAGTTTGTTGTAATTTTAATGTTTGCCTTAAAGACACATAAAAGGACATTTTCTGCCAAAAATGCAAGATAAAAGCAAAAAAAAAAAAAAAAGGTGAGCAATTAAAAAGTCTTTCGTAGCTCATTTACAGGGCAAAAAATAAAGTGTTTACCATGTTCCTAGATGGTGCAAGATAACTGTAAAAAGAAACAAGGGCAAACTAATAAAAGACTGACATTAGGGAATAGGAAGCAGATAAAACTCTGTCCTGAGATCACTGAATCCAGCCTACGTCTGATGTCAGTGGTTCCAGTGGATGCAAATAATGCAGAATTTCCCGCACGCCATTAGCTAAAATAGGCTTACCGTTGCCTGGGCGTAGCTATCAAGTGGGTATTTAGTAGGCCAATGATGAGTTTTCCTGCGAACTCTGGTGGTGCTTGTGCTTACACTGCCATGTTCAGGCCACCTCCTTTCCCCTAATACATGTTTTATTTGTAGTTTTATTTAGCATTTCTTTTACTTTTCTCATGAACTTACCAGTGCCACACCTTTTGAACAATTCATTGGAATATAATGCACCAATTCTATTGGCTATCTGTACTTTCTCACCCCTTTAAACTGCTATTTACCTGCATTAACATGACCCGTGACTTTTTGGATTACTCTGCTCTATGAATGCTCATAAGGCACAAATGTAAAAAAAATTCTCCTAGACATGAATTATTTAATAAATCTTATGGTGCTCATAGATGGCAGACCTTTGTATATCCATATTGGGAGATTTTATATTTAAAGGTACCTTAAATCATTTTGGAGCCTTCTTCCCTGATTGGTATACAGACAGTCATAAAGCCACAAATGGACCTCCATTATTTACTTATAGCCAGCCTAACCTTACATTCAAAATAGAAAATTTAATTTTTTTTAAAAACATAAAGGCAAATACACTTGCCCACTCACTTTCCACATCTTTTATTTATTATCTGATTACATGGGACTATTTGTAATGCAGAAGAGCTTCTGAAAACATCTATTGTAGGTTCCTTACTATTTGTCACCTATTTCTCACAAAACCCCGAAAAATACTAAAAAGTTTGCTTGTTCCTCTCCCTTCCCATATCTTTTATCGATTATCTGGTTACCTGAGACCCCTGCTTGGGGTGTTGCAGGGTAGCTATTCTCAAAACACCTATAGTAGGTTCTTTAGTATTGTATTTCTCACAAAGCCAAAGCTCAACATACAGAAAAATATACTAAAAACTTTTCAATGGCCACTAATCAGATTTAAACATGGAAAATTAAACTGTGATTGGTGGAACAGGAAGTCAAAAGAGAGAAAGTTACAGAGCAGATAATCACAGATTGATCAAACTAACCTAAACCAATTGATATTTTTTAATTTCAGCATAGATGCTACATTTGCTAAATAGCACTAAATTATTTTATTTGTTACATGCCACTGAGCCAAATGATGTTTTTTAATACAAACTTACTGTTTAGTGGCTTAAGTATTTTTGTTAATACCAGAAATAAAACAACACATTCAAACAGTGGTGTGAGCAAAAAATAATCATTAGTTGTTTTGAATTTAAAATAGTATAGTTCCTTTAACTAGGGAAATTGACATTGACATTTCACTAATCTTGCTTATTTAAACAACATTTTCACCCTTTTTATAAGACTGAAAATCCAAATATAGGTTCTATAAAAACAAAGACTTGTTTTTGTCTTCTCTGTTTCCTCTTTTATCTTCTATGTCATAAGTCAAATGTTCCCCACAGACTCCAAGACCAAAAGGTATGTGGATCCACTTAAAAAAATCACTGGTAATTATTTGAATCACCTTTCATGGAAATGTAATTAGCCGATCCTTGTTTGGACAGTTATGACTTGATGAGATTAATAGCGTTTCCAAAACAAAATGAAAATAACAACGTGATTTGCTGCATACAAATTGATTAAAGTTCAGATGGAATTTCTCTTTTTAATTAGACCTTTAATCAGTGAGGCAAGGCACATTAACACTAACAGAGGCGTGGCGAGACGTTAAATTAGGCATTAGAGACAGAAAATTATTTCAGTAGACACCTGCAATTGTGTTTTGTCAAGCATAATCAGCTAAACATACAGTCCTTCCACAATGCGACAGCATGGACAGGATGATTTCGAATGATAACAAACCATTGCTTGATTTCAGACCTCCCATGACTTGACAATTCATAAATAACAAAAAAGCTCTTCCATTCAAACATGTTAGAATGACTTATAACATTTAAACTTTATCAATCATTCTAAAAAATAATATGGGAGAAAACTGAACTATCACTTCCTAGGCAACGAATAGCGAGAAAACGAGAAAAGCAAAAAGTCATTGCAGAACTTAGTTTAAATACCAACCAGCTCAGTAGCTATATGGTGTTTGTATATTCTTATTCCAGTATTGCTCTTAATTTAGGCAGATGGTTTTGTTTTGATTCTGTTTTCTTCTACATGCAAATAAGCAGGTATATTGGTTTTAATACAACTGTGATCCAGGTATTAGATTGTGCATTTTATCACAAGCTGCTGTACGTTAAGTAAAATGTCTCAGAACATCTTTGTTCTAATTACATAATTACAAAACAGGTACTTATGCATTTTTGGAATAGGGCTAGCTTGTTTTCACAGATAGCAGCAAGTTAAAAAGACCATATATACTTTAGAGCATGGGTGTCAAATATGGCCTGGCACGTCCTTTATTTTGGCCCTCAAAAGAATTCATAATATGAATTGCAGCTGGCCCACTGCTACTTCAATCCGTAGTAATGGTGGGCCAGCTGCAATTCATATTAAGTTGTTGTTCTATGGAGACGAGTACAATGCCGCTACTACAATTCCCGGCATCACTTGCGTCTCTAGACCAGCAGCCTCTCTGCCTATGCGTGGCCCCGCATTTTATAGACGCAAGTGATGCTGGGAAGTGTAGTAGCGGCATCACTCGTGTCTATTGAACAGAGCCTATGCATGGACCCTGCAGAGCTTATACTGACAGGTAAACTCAATAATCAGGAATTATCAGGATTATTATTATCAGGAACTATCATAGAGCTATTTCTATATTATTTGTTTTACTGTGCCAGAGAATGCAATGCAAAGCCAAATGAATGCAGCAACTCATTTGGTTTCACATTGCATTTCCTGGCAAAGTAAAAAACAATTAATCTCAATAGGAAGAAACAAGAACTAATCAGAAGAGCATGCAGTAATATGCAGTGGATTGATCTAAATTTAGATCAATCCACTGCATATTACTGCATGTTTTTTTATGCCTTCTTGTTTCTTATTGAGATTAAATGTTTTTTCAAAAAATTTCAAGTTTGGTCCGCGACTTGGTCTAAATTTTTTATTTCGGCCATCTGTGTATTTAATTTTGACACCCCTGCTTCAGAGGGAGATTAGGCATACAGCCATAATGCAACTGCAGTCAGGCATCTGAGCAGTCATGTCCTTAGACACAAATGATCTTGATCCCAACAGGGGTCTATTTATGTTTAGGTGTATGAAGAGCTATGCATTGGAAAACATTGGGCAGACTTTGCCATCATAGGTTTATAGGGGGAAACAGAACAGTAATTCCAAAAATGTAAAAACCTCTCCTACATAGGCTTCACTAGATCCCAGAATCAGGGAATATTCCACACTTCTCCAGTGCAGTGCTTTGAGTTTAGTTAGTTATTAAGAGCTTATTGCAAATCATCTTCTTAGATGTTCCAGTGAGGTTCAGCCAGGTATGGGCCCAGTGTTACCCCTTTGACAATTTTTTGTGCAGGAAACTACAGCGTACACTTGGACTTAAAAGAGTGAACAGTGTGGGTGAGTGACTAAAAGAAGGTGAAATGAAGCAAACTAATTGAATGATGGAATGAGCAACGGTGAAGATAGAAAAAAAAAAAAACTATTGCTGGTGTTGGTAAGTTGAAGTGAGGCAAAATGATTGCCTAATGAGATGTGAAGCAAAAAGGCATTAGTGAAATGTTACTGTAGGGGGAGAGTAGTGTGAGTTAATAGGGCGTGAGCAAAATGATAACTAAAGAAAAGGAAAAGTAAATTATGAAGAAGTCAAAAAGAATGTAAAATAAATAAAACTAAACGTAACAGATATGTTTATTATGAAATGAAGAGCGTTGTATATAAAAAATTCACAAAGAGTGAATTTAGTTTGTTGACTAAAATGGGAGAGAGGAACAAAAAACTAAATGAAAGAAACATTTTGAAGGACTATATAAGAAAAGAATGATGATTGGAAAGAGATCAGTAAATCATTAGATTTCCATTGATTTATTCCATTGGGTAAAGTATATTTGACAATAAATACAGAATTTCTCAATGTTTTCTATTATATAGTGGATTTTATTTGAAATCTGCTCAATTATAATGTCTGATAAATTATGGTGTGTCCAGTGGAAAATGTCAAAATGTCTTGAGATGTTGTAATCTTGGACTTATCTCTATCAAATGCGTAATATGTTGACGCTATATAAATACTGTTTTTTATTATTATTATTATTATAATGATAATAATATTAGATATGTGTGAAGATTTTTTTTTGTCTAAACATCAGGACTATCCTACTGAAGAACTGTAACCAATATGCGCAAGATAACATGGAGGCAAAGTTGACAAAGTATTTGCCTAATAGAAACTTACTCTGTAATCATGGCTGGCTCAAAAATGGCTCAGTGCTAGTGTATTCAGTAATATCCGCACTCTGCAAAAGATTGTTTTTAATTATAAAAAAAAAAAAAAAATATATATATATATATATATATATATATATATATATATATACGGTATGTATATGTATATGAAAGGAATCTAATTTCCCTGTGTTGAGTGCTGTACTTTGTAACAAAATGAGATATGTACTTAGAGGTTTCCTCCTCTTTGTCCTAACAGGTTGTAGACAGGCTATTTCTTATAATTGTTTGGTCTTATTATATGCTTCATCTAAAAAAGGTTTTTGGAAATGTTTTGGCAGCAAATCTTGCTTTAAATGTTTCTGGTTTGTCTGTGAAATCTCGAAAAGATGTACATTTTTTTTATGAACTGACTGAAGGAAACCGCTGTATAACAGGTATAGTAATCCCAGCTTGTATGTTAAGTCCTGTTGCTGTTCCTTTTTTTAATTTCTTGCACGTTATTGTTTTATCATCAGTAATCAATGTATTTGAAAGACTCTTGTGCAAATGCCCCCATATACAGATTTGCCCAGTTAGTTCTAAAACATGTTTCCATAGCTGTGTTTTGAATATAAATCATATTCTGAAATTTTAAATAATTTGAGGATGAACTCTATTACCTGCCTGTTGCCTTGATTTAAGTTATAAATATACAACCCCAAACCATATATATGTGAGATGTTTGAGAACACAGAAGTTGGCTTAAAGGACAGCCATTAATTACTGTATATTAAGATCTTGTATGTCCGTAGAAGGTTGACAAAAGATCTGTTGAATCTTTCAAAAAACATTGGAGATCGCTAACTTGCAAATGATAAACAAGTTCTGTTGTAGGCAGTTTATTTATCATATTTTGGGGCATGATTCTCTACGTATAGGTTGTCTTTGTGTAGGTTGCCTTTTTTCAGAAATAAAGGAAAACATTTTCACAGTGAGGAAATGTGATGGGAGTTGTAAAACTGGAGAAATAGTGACCTGAGACAATCTATAAGGAGCATTTTAAAACTATTTGTAATTTAGATTGACAAATGGATTGTGCTATAATTTCAGATGTAATGTTTGATGACTGCGTTGATTGGTTTTAATTGATAGATTCTGTTTGAAATCTGTCTTGACCAGTAAATGTCATTAAGTATGCTTTTTTATGCTGGCATTATGTATAACTTGTTACTACAATGTCAAGTAACACGCTTTCTGCATATACTTCTGAAACTTCTGTTTCATATTTTTAAATGCTATCTCTACTGGAGATGATATTGGACATCATGTCCAATTTCACTTTATCTGCTCATTCCTGCTGTTCATCTTCCAAATACTACTGCCCATTCCATACTCCTGTATATTATGGTAAATAATAATTCCTCTACACTTGTCGTTTATGACTATAGCTGTCAGTTCTGACATAATTTGACTACATTTAAAGAAAAAAATCTTTGATACAACATTGTTTTTACTTCAAACACTCCTCTTATAATAATAACTATCTATGTAATATATAAGGTAATATTAGGAGGATGGAATCCCAGAAGGAATATATTTTACAACGTAATAGGTTGCCAAACCCTGTGTATTGAATGATATATTTGAGGAGGAACAGAAGAAAGGCTCTTTAAGGTAACAGCAGTGTTTTAAAAGGTCAGTTATAATAAATATTTTGAAACTATGCAGCTAAACTACTTAGATACAACTAAACTTAGTAAACATGCAGAATAAGTGTATACCACCTTATCTCAGAATAAACATAGAACCAACTGTTTCCCGACGTGTTTCACCACAAAGGCTACCTCAGGGGAGAGTGGAGAGCATATTGGTAAAATTGAGATGAAGGGATAGATGCAATGAAATAGGTGTGTCAAGTGATATAAAGTACTGACTGTCTTTAATGTATTTCACTTGATGGTATTTAAAGATATGTGAAGATAAAGCAAATTGGAAATTGGTAATATATTCTTGTAAAAGAAAACCGGGACAACAAATGAAAGTGTGGTTCATTAAAATGTGGTCCATTAGGTGTTGTCCAAAATATTGATGAATTCCAAGAAATAATGAAGGGAGTATTGGGAGCTGTGCATCAAAGATCATTAGTCTTTGTAGGCAGAGGGGACTATCGTTGAATATCTATTTGGAATTAAAATACTCCATCAACATTTTGCCCATAAGCAATGCAACATTTATCCAGCTGATTGATCCACTTTGCATGTGGTGGGATTTTCTGCTATGATATTATTTTACTTTAACTAATAATACATCATACTAAAGTTGTCATGAATAAAAATTTGAAGTAATTTTTTGTGTGTAACATAAACAGAAAAAACATAAGTCAAAACAAAAAAAAAAACAAACTAAAAACTAACATACTTGCCTATAATGTGGCACATCATTAAACAGATTATGACCCAAGAAATGACAACTTGGACCACCATGATGATAAATGGTTAAACTTGTTTTTTCCTTATTAAAGAGATACAGTCTCTTAACAGATTTCCTGTTTTGTACAGTCTAAAATATCCGATTTCAATTGGTTTGCAAATGTAGCCTGACAAAGACAAAGGGCTGACAAATGACTGGTATAAACTCATGGCTAAATTGAATTGGCATATCTCATAACACTCTTTTAATGGCAAGAGCAATCTGAAATATAAATAAATGTCCTTGTTTGAAGAAATTCAATATCCGCTTCTCTCTGTGTACATATAGGACAATTAAACATGCCTAATTTAATCCCTGCTTTTACAGACTAAGCCTAAACTGAATACCAAAATTGTGGCTTAAAAGCATTTAGCACTCCCCTTCTGCTATGTTTGTAAGCAGTCTGAAAGTAAGCGGAGGCTGAGGAAAGACTGTCTCTAGTTTGCTATACATTCTGCCTCATGTAGCATGCAGTAGCTGTCATTAATTCCTTTTATGAAAGGAAACCAATCTTCAAACATGCTTCTGTGAATGCAGTTTAGAGGTTTTAACACTTGCAGTAATAAATCTTTCATTTTAAGACCTTTTGTTATATAACATTTAAGAACTCCTATATAACACTGGGGAACACATTTTTGTTGAGTTAGATCTTACACTTGTTTTTTACTAAATTTTGGGTGGTGAATCCAGAAATGACCCCAGTTTTTTTGCTATCAAATCCAGTTTTTACGATACATGGTACCCTCTACTTTTGTCAAAAAACACAAATTGTACATACAATGAAAAAATAATGAAATAATACCTTGAATGTACAGTTTATTTAAATGTCTTTTGTTCATACAAATGATTTATTGTTACTCTATGACTTTTTTTTTTTTTTACAGTAAAACATTTGAAAATTCGGGTAAGCAGTTAAGGTAAAAAATTATGCTTATAGCTTTTCCTGGAGTGTTCAGTGTTAGGACAATTCCGCCAGTAACAATGCTCCAACAATAGTCAGCCATCATATGTACATCCCATCTACCATGATACCGTCCTTCCATGACCTTCAAATCTTGGTGGAATTGTTCACCTTGCTCATCACTGACTGCACCAAGGTTTTCCAGGAAGTTAGAAAGATGGCTATGCAGAAAATGCACTTTGATGCTCATATTGCAACCAAGCATTTTGTAGTTCTCCAAGAGTTTCTGGACAATTTCTGTGTAAATATTTGCTTGTGTGTTTCCAAGAAAGTCCTTGACAATGGCTTTGAATGATACCCAAGCATTCATTTCGACTTCTGACATTGTCCTGATGAAATGTTCATCTTTGAATAGCTGCCGGCCTTTATTTTTTCAAATGACAGGCTAATTCCAAAATTAGGTACTTGAAACAGTCTCTTTCAGTTGGCAAAGTTGTGCAGAGGCAGGAATATAATACTCTTTCTATTAACAAGTGGCTCAAGTTTGGATCACCTGGTTTTAGGGCAGATCTTGGAGGCCAATTCCTTTCCACCCAATGCCTCTTATGAGCTCTGCTGTCCCACATGCATAGATAACAAGGATACTTGGTATATCCGCGTTGACCAAGAAGAAAGCATACCATTTTAAGGTCAACACAGATGACCCAATTGTTATAGATTGGAATTCCCAATTTCTTTATTAAACCAGGTATGTGATGGCAATACACAAAGCCACTGTGAGTTCTAAAGTACTTCAGAAATGCAATTTTTTTGGTTTGAAAGTACGATACCTTCGTTCCTTTTTCAAGTAAGTTTTTCTAACGCGGTCTTGATGCTAGGAGTTCTGAAGCCTTCTTCGATAGTCCCAAATCACTCAACTCATGCTGATCAAATCCCTTACAAACAGAGTCCTCTTCAAATTCAAACTCTTTATTGTTGTCACCTAGTTCATCACCATAATCATGTTCTTCAAGAGAGGGTAGTGTAACTAAAACCGGCACAGGGATTTCATCTGAATGAGCCACTGGGCGTATAGCCAATGGTACACTAGGATACTCTATGTTACATTTATTTTTCTTGGTATATCCTGAAGTTTTCACTATACAAAAGTCACTGAAATGATCTCCTGGCTTTCGCCAAACCATAGGTATCCCCTCGACACACTGTTTGCACACCTTATGAGGGGCCCAAAACGTATTGTGATCACAAAGTTTAACTTTGAAATGTGCCAAATAGGCTTGCTGTACAAATGTGCTGATGTTCGCCCTTTGACTGGGAATGGTGAAACTGCCACAGATATAACAAAATGAATCAGGGTTGTTTAGGCAACGAGAAACAGCAGAGCCAGACATTATCTGAAAGAAAGGAAATAAGTGTGTAAGTAGAAAAATACATTTTGCTTATTCACTATGCAGAGCAGCGCACAACCTCTGACCACACTGTCTTGCGTGTAAATGTATAGTCTATACAAATCCACGCTACAGTAATCACATTCATATATGCGAAGAAAACTAACTGCACTTTCAGAATCAGCATACCTATTTTAGTGTAAATAAGCTTAAAAATTAAAGACAACAAAAAAGCTGTTGCCCAGTGTAATTACCCTTTTGAAAGGTATTTAAAGAAGTCCATCATAAAGTACCTAACTGCCATAAACTACAACGAAGGCCTTACGACAAGTGATATTTCTTTTAGAGACACAATGAACTTATGTACTAGCTATGCATACATAGTTACAGTTAGTCAGGTTGAAAAAAGACATATATCCATCAAGTTCAACCACTAGGGAAATAAACATATCCCAGATAAAAACAAACCCTATGGGCATACATGTCCATGCATCATTTACTGCATCCTTTCCCATCTTTTTTACACAGAGGCACACTTGAATTACTTTTCTGGTCTCAGGGAACCCCTACTAATAATTATATCTTGTAGGATTGTCAGCTGTTGGTGTACGACTAGGCCACCTAACAACACTGCTGTCAATCAATCATGGCTAAAATGTTTAGATGTGTAACAAATATATTATGCTCATTGAAAACCTTAAAATGTTTCAGTTACATACCTTTGAAAATGTTGTAGCCAAATCATTAGCACTTCTAAAGCCAAAGGCCAGCACCAGTAGGCTATAGTTCTTATCTTAGCTCCCTTTAAGTGATAAAAGGGAAGAGGAAGAGCACTGGCTGCAATGCATAAAATTGGTGCAATGTTAAGGCCACACTTAGTACTTTGGTACTGACAAAACTATGCTATAATTTTCCAGGGCGTGCACAGCAGTTCCATGTCACATTGGTTATAGGGTGTATGAATGAAACCTTAACATACACCATTTGTGTGTGCCAAATCAGTCTTGTTTTAGGGTAAGGTGTCTGTATTGTTTTTAAAAGAACAAGCAAGACTTGGAGATATGATTTGTGGTAAGAATAACATACGATATGGGAAAGGGTATTCAGGAGTGCATTTATTCCTGTCTGGATTATATTTACTGTATTGCAGGGGGAGAATGTGCAATGCACTTTCTATTCTCAATCAAAAAAATAAATAAATTAGAAAAAAAATGGTCAAATGGTTTACAGATTGGACAGAAAGATAAATCTATCTGATTGTATTCATGAAGGTTAGATCATCCTAAATCAAGCCAGATGTGAGTTTGTGTGGATAGTTCTGCTCATTTCTAATTGCAGTATCATTAAAAAGCTATGGACAGATGCTGAATTATCGAAATTTGAAATGATCTTTAGTAATCATTCTGAGTGACAGATTTACAAGTGATCACTGTACAGATACATTGCTTGGCTATTGCAGAGCAGCATGTTCTGTTCTATGGAGAGGGGTGGATGAGTGGAGAAGGAGAAGAACAAGTGATACTTTGATGTGTAGCCTAAATAGTCGGACACATTGAGCCTGATATATAAAAGCTTTCCAAGGCTGGAGAGGATAGACTTTTATCAGTGAAGCTGGGTGATCCAGCAAACTTGGAACAGATTTCCTAAAACTCATTAGCTATTTGTTAACAAATGTTTTCAATCCCAGACCGGCTTTAATAAATCGGGGCCACTGAGTCACTAGATGATGTTGTGGGGTATCTGTACTAAAGCCAATCACCATCGATCAACTACAGCACCAAAAGTCTTGTGTCTGTAAGGCACCTAAGTTCAAAACAGGAGTAGGAGATAAACAACATGAAAACCTTTTCCTCTGACAACATCAGTCATTAAAATATCTTAGACTATTCACTGTGCCGCAATAAATTGTTTGATAACATGTGGCTCCTATTGTAAAATAATTCTCGTCTTATAATGTCTGCACCAAGTTTATCATGATATTTTTTTTAAATACAGACTTCTGTGGAAAAAAGAACATAACATTTAAGGAAACCAAAATGTGAACAATAACTCATCTTTACTGACAGAAATGAACATATAGCTTTCTGGTTATAATCTGCTGTCACCTGTCACTTAGAGAGGAACTCCAGATCTCCGGTCAAAACACTCTTCGAAGAAAGAGAATGACAGATGATTAGGAAAAAAATGTGATATATATTTTCACCCTGATGCATGACTGGAATGGTTGTACACAGAAGTATAGCACAAGACATTAAAAATGCCACTAAAACATTCCATTATGAGTTAAAGGTGAGATCTATATTTCATCCAAGGCAGAATTCATGCTTCCCACTCCCCAAGGCCAACTGTCCACTAGTCTCTAACCCCATCTGCATTCTGAGTGTAGTATCACAATAACAAAATCAGATGTCATATGCAAGCCAAGTTTAAAGTAAAAAAGCTACAGAAGATATTCCTCATTTTGCTCTAGTATACTTATATATACTACAAAAATAGGGTAGTAAACTGTTCTAGATGAACAGCTTTTATTACAATACAATGTATATTATAGTTTTATATTATCTAAGTACTGTACAAATTACAGCTAAATAAAGTGTTACAAAAATTCAGTTCCTTGGAATTAGTAACCACAGCCCCACACAGTAGAAAAATCTGTCTCTACCAACAGGCTGTAGAGAAGGATCCTTTCTTTCTTTTAGGAAGCAGAAACAAGAGCTTGGCTGACTTTATCACTGTAGGACTAATTTAGCAGAGGGAATGTCAGAATACTGATTCCACACCATGAACATGATTTGACGACAGACAGAGTACCTAGTCAGTACCACAGTCAGAACCACCCCTTCCCCCTTTCAACAAAAAGACAGCACACCAATTTTTGGGTAAATAGCCAGTAGGTCTTTTATTACACTAATAAATAATCATTTAAATAATCATAACATTACAATAACAAACCAAAATTGGACATAGTATTAACAATAACCCAACCACGGTTAAATACCATTTTCCAAACACTATCCTTTGGTCTCCCCTTTCTACTAACCCATTTTGGGATCTGCGCCACCATGATATGTATGCTCCCAGCCCCATCCACACCAAGCTCCGGAACAATATCACCACAAATCGCAGTCCCATCCTACAACCATCCCAACCATAATCCTTCAACACAACAATTTGGAGATTCCACACCAAGGTGGATCTCCCACCCCACTGAAACCTCTACCCAAACCAAGTTCCTTCGAGGACCTCACCGTCAAAGCGACACAAGCAAGTTACCTCACGCTTTTGTTCTCTATCACACCCTTAAAACCCTCTGCACCACATCCTGAATCCCTAGACATTGGAGATCCATACCCAGATCAGTCAGGTGAACCCCATCCCTGCCCACTTACAACCTACTATGTAATCCTAACTCCTGATGACTGACCACAATCCCCCCATTCCTTGCCACTAATCCCCCACATCCTTATTCAGCTTAATCTGGACCTTATTTAAACTTGCCACAGACCGTGCCCCCTGCCAATGCACCCTAGCCACCACATCAGACCACAACATCAGCAATTTAGGAAACGCCATCTGCAGCCTGATGAAATTCCTTTTTCCCCAAATCTTTTTGCCCCGCATGTAGAACCACAACATCTGGCTGTCTATCCCAGCTCACAAATCTTTTACTCCCTGGCAGCACCCTGCTCCAAGGCACGCCAGGCACTGCAATGCATCGGATCACTCCTTCAGACGTGGAATGCTCGTTGTGCCCCGCGACACACATACAGGTTCCCCTACGATCCAGACCAGTCACGGATTAGAACCTAAAACAGAACAGTGTATACGCCATCAGCAACACTTCTACCGCCCCTCCCAAAACCCTTCCCCCCAAACCATACCAGGCTGAATGTATAGGCAAAATTGATGCGACTCCCATCTCCCAATTTTCCTAATCAATTTGAGATGCCTCAGTAGCGGTCCCAACTTTGAAAGAATGAGATGAAAACTCCCTCGCATCCAACATATGCGAAAAATGGCCAAAAACTGAGACTGCGACAAGGCTGTGCAATCCTCATGTAACAGTCCTCCACCTCCCATCTGCACCTGCAAGAAATCCACTGCCCCCACTGGACACAGTAATCCCCCATCACTGCCTGCCAAAGTAATTACAAAACCCCTCCCCAAATCGTTCGTTTACACCATAATACCCTTAACTGCACCATTCTTTTGGACCCAATCACCCACCTGCAGACCCCCACAGCTTTTTGCTGGCGGACTCAACAATTCACAAATGTGCATTGCCCCAAAAAATACCAACACTAATGCCGCTCTAAACAATCTACACACTTCTACTAATACTGTTTCAACAAAATATTTCTATTACACAACAATCCCTTGTAGAAGTAGTATTTTTTCATTACTGGTTATGATGCAAAGTAGTATTATTTTGAAATTATTTTTTTTTACTTGATTATAAATATTGATACCAGACTTACCACATAGATGATACTATAAACTTAGTTTTCTAAATGCATTGTTATGTAACATTAATGCTAAATACATTGGTATACCACATAATAATGTGATGAAAATGTTTTATTGATATGAATGTTTGTACTGATATGATATATATATATATATATATATCACTATACAGCGACACACGACTGCTATGGGGAACAGCTCCAGCGCTTCCAAGTTTTTCAACAAGCCTACCTCTCGCCACTCCTCCAGCCATGGCTCCGCACTTCACACCCCCTGCCATAACGCCCCGTAACCTGATGTCCCTGCTGCATCTGTAAACAATTCCAACTCTGCATTCTCCACCAGCTCTTCCATCCAAACCAACTAATCATTCTTTTCCACAAAAACTTCTTCAAAACTTGCAAACACTCCCGCACTTGTTCAAACGCATAAAATGCGCTGGGCAACTTACCCCTGCGGTGGCAGCCACCAACAGTCTTGCAAAAACGTGCCCCATCAACATGATCGGGAACAAGAACACCATCTCCATCGAGGGCCCTTCCGCAATGAACTGGAACGTTACTAGAAGCACTCTACACGTCGCCCGGGACTACATGCCTTCCCTTCTGCTTTGACCATCCTTGCTGCTTACTTTTCCCACAGCAGGCAGCCAATCCACCTCCAGGACAGTAGGGGAGGGAGCAGTGGATGGGCATGCCACTCATCTCCCCCCTTGGGCTCTGCAGCAACTGAGAATTTTTTCCAGCTGCCTCAACAGTAGCAGCTGGGACACACACGCTGCTCTGCGGGCACTTAGGTGACTCCTGATTCTGAGTCGAGCCCAGGGGGTTCCAGGCTCAGACACACCAGAGGCTTAGACCTCCGAGGCCACACAGCATCCCATCGCCCAACATTGTGGACAGGAGTTGCCCCCCTCAAGGCCACAGCCACCTGCCCTTGAAGCCAGCCTGGCCCACACTCGGCTGCCGCAGCCCTAAGTTGGGCCAACAGGACCTCCATCTCAGACATCTTGTACAAGTGAGCTAAACTTTCTCTACTTAAACCTTTCCTACCACAAAACAAAGGCTAATGTGTGTTTCAGCCAAAGTCAATCAAAGTTTACCTTCCTAACCATTGGGATAGGAGCCCCTAGATGAACACGGCAGATACTTTAGAACTTACATGAGTGTCAGATGAATTTGAATAGCAACATTAAATGACACACGATAATCACTTGCCAACAAAACTATACACACTGGGCCTGATTTATTAAAGTTCTCCAAGAGTAGAGAATATAGACTATCATGGGTGAACCTGGGCTGTCCAAAAAGCCTGCAATGGATCTAATTCAGGATAAAAAAAAACATTTGAAAACTTATAGCTGATTACTTTTAGGAAATCCATTCCTGGTTAGCTGGGTCAACCAGGTTTACCTATTATGGTCTATCTTCTCCATCTTTAATAAGTTAGAACCATTGCTGGAGTACATAACATGTTTAGGTTGCACTGACAGACAGGGCTGCTGTCTGGAATCTTTTATTTTTTATACAAACATGATAATGACAGTCAGCAATTTGATGTGAAGGTAGCTTTGTGCCATCCTAAGGAGCCCAGCTGCTATATGTCACAGCTTATGTTGGCTTTTAAAATATCTGATCCTGATTCCACCATCTCCAAGCATCCACATTGCATTTTGAATTCATTTTACCTTCTTTGCTCACTGAAGGCTATATTTTTAAAACTGATTTAAACATTAGGTTTAAAATAGCAATTGCAGGAAAAGTCTAAATGCAACTAATGATTTTCAGATGTTATCAAGTTACAGTTAGAATTATATCAAATTAAAGGTTAATTCATTTTTCTTCAAACTATGGTTTAAAGTTATTATTATTATAATATTATTAGTTATGTTTACAGCTATATCAAATTAAAGGGTAATTCATGTTATTAGACTATGTTTTCTGTGATCCACCTGCACACCCAGCTCCAAGTAAGCAGGTGGAGGGGATTGTATCTTTTAAGGCTTTTTCTGTGTAACACTGATGACGCCTCAAGCATCATCAGTGTTTATCTTTTCAGCCAATCAAGACAGAGGGTGTGTGGGGGCAATACAATTATTAGTAATTCAAAAAAGGGGTTAAAGTCTACTACACCTCCCAGTGTTGGAAAAAAGTAGGCTGTGTATATTGTATAATATAGTACCATTTTAATACTGTGTTCCTACACTCTCCTGTGTGCTGATTGTTTTTTCATTTAATATTTTATCTTTATACTTTATAACTGTGTAGTGAAAACTGTAACCGCCACTCATTTTGTTAATTTTAGTTAATGTAATGCCACTTTACCACTGGTGGTATATAAATTCCACTCCTTACAATGGTATTTGGTGATGTATCTCCAGTAAAAAAAAGTGTTCCACCACTCTAATGGTCAGTGGAAAAGTGTCTACATACATTAGTAGTCAATGGATACATGCTTTATTACACTGATGACCAGTCAGTGAAGTGCCCCCTTAAAATACTTGTTGGTGGGAAAAATGCCTTGTTACATTGGTGGTCAGTGAGAAGACTGCCCCCTTACCAAGCTAACTGACCCATCTAACAATTTGTAATTGGTGTTATACCTATACAGGCTTCATAACAGTTGGCAAGCATAATGTAAAAGCCCAGCAGTTGTTGTCTACTTAAAAAAGTGACTGAAGTGTGTAGGATTCCATGGTTGTCCCCTGTACTTTTTAATTCCCTTTCCAACCATGGTATATGCTGGTTTACTTGCGTGGCCTTTTCATATGAAGGAACTAATATTAATGTAAAATAATAATAAATAATAATATAAAAGGTGCCTCTTCAGCTCTCTGTTGGATTGTGACTAGTAAAAAAAAAATATGACAAATATAGGAGTTTTGAGGAATACCAATGTTTTTGGAAAACTTGAGAAAAAAAAAACAGATGACCAGAGGATGTTCTAAATTATTTATTTATTTAAATCTGTCACAGCTAATCTTCTCACTGGTAGATTTAACTAGCTCAATTGTAAGAAATATTTCTTTGTTGGATTTTATTATAAAGGCATTTAAAGATTTAAACAGATTACATTTAATGTGGTCTTAATACTGACACATTAAAAAGCCATCTAATTATACGTCCACAGTAAAATATAACAAACAGTAGCTGAGATTCCTGTTACTCTTACTGACCTAAAGGGGTCTATTTAGAAAGCAGGAAGTCACCAAAAATTCTCTGGTGGTGAATCTGTCTTATAAAACACATGCACCAGGAAAATGTACATGTTTGCTGAAATTCAGATTCTCTGTGATATATGCACGTTTTCCTATAGTTCATCTTGGCTGTAAACCCTGTCCACTTGTGCTATACTACAGGATGCCTCCCCTTTACAAATGCAGTTTTTTTGTAGGAGGTGTTAGGGATAATTACATAACTTTAGATAAAAAAGCATAGAATAAACAGTATGCAGGACAATGAAAATTGGTAAATGTTTATATATGCTTGAAATTCTATCCCACAGCCCAAATCTGATGTAAAAGACACCTTTAGACCATACTGTTCATCTGTCATTGATTTCATAGTTCAGCTGTCAGATATTGTTGCACTATTAGGAAATGAAGAAAAACAGATTTTTAAAAAGTTTTAGACAGTAGGCCTGATATAAAAAAAACTCTCCAAGACTGGAGAATATACATTTTCATCAGTAAACCTGGGTGATCCAGCAAACCTGGAATGGATCTGGTCCAGGATTGAAAACATTTACTAACAAATAGCAAATGGCTTTTATGAAATCCATTCCAGGTTTGCTAGGTCACCCAGCTCCACCAATGAAAGTGTATCCTTTCCAACCTTGGGGAGCTTTAATAGTTTAGGCCCAGTATTGTTATTGCACAAGGATGTACCAAATTAAGACCATATGTGTATGTAATACTATTTATATGTATAGAGATGATTTAAAGTGGAACTAAACCAAAAACAAAAAACTCACACTCCTTTCCGTCTGCAGAGCCCCCTGGAGTCTGCTTTTGTCTCAGTGTGGAGGAAGTTCTGGGCACCGCCATCTATCTCTGTCTTCTTGCTTCTTTGGGCTATGTCACCTTATTTTGCACTGCAGCAAGATCGGGTGATGTAGCCTGCTGTATATGGGGGAAAAAAGCCTGATGTCGGGCATGTGCAGAAGGAGCGCTGCGTGATGTAGGTATCCCAGGAGGCTCTGCGCTCCAGTTCTGTCTTTATTACTGTGGGGGAGGCTTCAACCTTTTTTGGTAAAAAAGGGATAAAAAAATTTAGAAAAAAAATTACTACATTTTTATGTTACAGAAAAGGGTTGTCTACCCTCTCATGTAAAGTAAAAATTCTGGTGATTGGTCTGCTTTAGGTGTGCTAATTAGTCATAGAGTTGTTAAATTTCAAACACAATCTGTCATGCTAATTTAGGCCTGGGCCTGGGTTAAAAAGCATGTAAATCTGTGCACTTTAAAATATTCTGATGTGCTTTGGAAAATCCAAGGCAATATGTAAGACTAATCAGTAAACTACTATTATCTTGAAAACACTGTGACTACACTTAGATTGTTATGTTAGTTGAGTTTACCTAATTCTTCTTTCCATGTAATCCACTATATTTTACACATATTCCAACGAGCACCCTATAGTGGCACTGGGAATGTATTTCCTGAACGGTGTGCTGTGTTCCCTGCATCTCCAATATCATTTAACCTTCAAACTAATATTTGACTTGAATGTACATTAATAGACCTATTGCTGAGATTTTGTTATTTTATTGTCAAATGGAACTTCAGTGAACTGGTTTACTATAGCAATGCATAGGTAAGAATGCAGTATTGAGCACATGGGTCATGATATCTACTAGAACCCTGTTCGGACATATTTCTGTAAGTTACAGGTCTACAATTTAAAAAAAAAAATTTCATGAAAAACAGTGTACCGCTTTTGGAACAGAAATCTAGACATCAGTGTAACGCCCAGGTGGTTAAAGGGTAATTCATGTTATTAAACTATGTTTTCTGTGATCCACCTGCACATCCAGCTCCAAGTAAGCAGGTGGAGGGGATTGTATCTTTTAAGGCTTTTTCTGTGTAACATAATCATAATACAAATAGTTAGTCAGGTTGAAAAAAGTCCATCAAGTTCAACCACCAGGGAAAAAAACATATCCCAGATAAAAACCCTATAGACATAGTTGGTCCAGAGGAAGGCAAAAAAAACCTGGTACAATTTGCTTCAACAGGGTAAAAATATTCCTTCTTGATTCCATGAGGCAATCAGATGTTCCCTGGAACAACGATCTCTGTTATCTTTACTTTAAAACTTTATTACCCAGAATCTCCAACAGGGCTTTGGCACGTGTTTTGTACCCACATGGAAGCAGAACACATGCCAATGCTCCACTGGAAGCAATGGCAATGATTGAGAAATGTGAACACTGATGACGCCTCAAGCATCATCAGTGTTTATCTTTTCAGCCAATCAAGAGAGAGGGTGTGTGGGGGCAATACAATTATTAGTAATTCAAAAAAGGGGTTAAAGTCTACTACACCTCCCAGTGTTGGAAAAAACTAGGCTGTTGTAAGGTTTTTTTCAGGAAAAAATGTTGCTGTGACCCCACTGGTAAAGTTATGTGTTTCAGCATGTTCAGACTAAGTGTGTGAATTCAATGTATGAGCCAAAATAATGTTTGCCCATTTGGAAAAATGGTATATGTTTGTATATCAAGAAACTATCCAGCTAGATATTTTATCATAATTCTACATTTGTGATTTATGATAACACACAACATACATATTGGATCATTTTTAAAATATAGTACCATTTTAATACTGTGTTCCTACACTCTCCTGTGTGCTGATTGTTTTTTCATTTAATATTTTATCTTTATACTTTATTACTGTGTAGTGAAAACTGTAAACGCCACTCATTTTGTTAATTTTAGGTAATGTAATGCCACTTTACCGCTGGTGGTATGTAAATTCTACCCCTTACATTTTTTATTTGCTGATGTATCTCCAGTAAAAAAAAGTGTTCCACCACTCTAATGGTCAGTGGAAAAGTGTCTACATACATTAGTAGTCAATGGATACATGCTTTGTTACACTGATGACCAGTCAGTGAAGTGCCCCCAAATGCTTGTTGGACGACTGCCCCCTTACCAAGCTAACTAACCCATCTAACAATTTGTAATTGGTGTTATACCTATACAGGCTTCATAACAGTTGACAAGCATAATGTAAAAGCCCAGCAGTTGTCTACTTACAAAAAGTGACTGAAACGTGTAGGATTCTATGGTTCTTCCCTGTACTTTTTAATTTCCTTTCCAACCATGGTATATCCTGGTTTACTTGTGTGGCCTTTTCATATGAATGAACTAATATTAATGTAAAATAATAATAATAATAAATAATAATATAAAAGGTGCCTCTTCAGCTCTCTGTTGGATTGTGACTTTAGTAAAAAAAAATATGACAAATATAGGAGTTTTGAGGAATAACAATGTTTTTGGGAAACTTGAGAAAAAAAAACAAAAAAAAAAAACAGATGACCAGAGGATGTTCTTAATGATTTATTTATTTAAATCTGCCACAGCTAATCTTCTCACTGGTAGAATTAACTAGCTCAATTGTAGGAAATATTTCTTTGTTGGATTTTATAATAAAGGCATTTAAAGATTTAAACAGATTGCATTTAATGTGGTCTTAATACTGACACATTAAAAAGCCATCTAATTATACGTCCACAGTAAAATATAACAAACAGTAGCTGAGATTCCTGTTACTCTCTTACTGACCTAAAGGGGTCTATTTAGAAACCAGGAAGTCACCAAAAATTCTCTGGTGGTGAATCTGTCTTATAAAACACATGCAGCAGGAAAATTTACATGTTTGCTGAAATTCAGATTCTCTGTGATATATGCACGTTTTGCTATAGTTCATCTTGGCTGTAAACCCTGTCCACTTGTGCTATACTACAGGATGCCTCCCCTTTACAAATGCAGTTTTTTTTGTAGGAGGTGTTAGGGATAATTACATAACTTTAGATAAAAAAGCATAGAATAAACAGTATGCAGGACAATGAAAATTGGTAAATGTTTATATATGCTTGAAATTCTATCCCACAGCCCAAATCTGATGTAAAAGACACCTTTAGACCATACTGTTCATCTGTCTGATTATATTATTCTCTCTTCAGCCAGCAGGTAGGACTTCATGTTCCTTTTCACATGCTTTTCTTTGTGTCATTACCTTCTACCCAAAAGATCAGTCCTCCTTTGCAATAATTGATTTCTTATTAAATGTCTAAGGTTTAAAATAGACAAAATAAACCCAAAGGCATATTGTTGTTGCTGTGCTGTCACTTTCGACAACTAATAGTACCTTGGGAATCCCCTGATGCCCCTTTTGCAATAAAATAACCTTGCCTGCCTGATAATTTTTAAATTTCTAATTTTTAAATACACTCACCTGTCTATGTTCTGCTATCCTAATTACAAAATCTAACAAAAGTTAAGGACCCGCACCCATGCATGAGCAGTCAACAATTCTATGATCATTTTTGCAGTAAATGATAAACAGATGAGCTGTAAAGGTTTCTAATTTTTGGGTTTTGTAATTTTACTTTATGGTAATGAAATATTTTTACTGTTTCACAACTGCACACAATTTTAAAGATAGACATCATCTGTGATCTCTATTTACACAACACTAAAATATTTCTCTGTATGTTTACTGAAAATACAGTTCAAGAAAACATTAAAATATTAAACTTACCATCTTTTTATTTAAGAAATTTCAAAAACTATTTAATGTTTAAAATATTTTTGGCCCTACAATGCTCACTGTAAATTTAACTATTTGCATACTTTTCCAGGGGTTAATAAAGCTACATGTTACAAAAAATATCCAGCGTTTTCACCTTTTGCAAGGGCTTTAGATGGAGTGGCATCTTCAACACACACATATGCAGGTATGGTAGGCAGTTACCATCAGGAAATTCACTCGAATGCAATATCATACAGCTGGAGCCCATGTATGTAGACAGGAAGTTGATTCAAGAGATCAGCACCACTTGAATGCAACAAAAGATATAAATTAAATCAGAACCATCATGAAAAAAATACTTACCTTTGACCAGTGACAAGATGTCTTGGAGCAAAAGTAAAAAAAAATACAAAATAACAGCCGCGGCGGAATACAGCGCCTTCGGGGGGAGTTGTTAAAAAGTATGGGTCAAAAGTGATAGGTCAAGGATAGGGTGTGGTATGGTGTGAGGGGCGGAGATAATGTTAGGAGGGGTCAAAGGGCTAGTTTATAAAAAGTTAGGAAGAAAGAGGGAAGGTCATAAATCTTCTGGAAAGAACACTGAAAGGTTTCCTACCAACTCTCCCCATGTTTGGAGGGGTTGGGGGGCTGTTTTATATTAGTCTTGGCAGCTGGGCTGGTTTTTGGGTCCATGAGAGGGGGGGTGGATACATACAAGGCAGTGGGGAGTGTGGATCCCATCTGGGTATGGAGTTCGTTATTAGGGTTTCTCATAGGTTGTCGTGAGGCTCAGTGATCAGTTGGATACCTGTCACCCGTCCCCGAGTCGGTGTAATAGCGGCTGGGGGCCTTGTAGGGGTGAACAGGAGTATCCATGTAAAAATGGGTAGTGGGTGAGCAGTACTGTCATGGACCTTCAAAACAATTTTGGAATTTATACTGTTATATGTACCTGGTTGTTTATATGTTTTATGGTAATATAAATAATAAAAACAGTTTTGTTTGTTTATAAAAAGCTGCTACAGCCAGTTTACCCAAAAATGAGCAGATGTCAATGTGGTTATTTGCAGTGGAAGAAGAGGGTGTGGGCGAACTGGAAGCAGGGGTAAAAAAAAATGACTCTATCCCCTTTACACATGTCAAGTCCTCGATCCCTACACAACCCGAGCCCAGTGCTTTCCACCCCGTCTTGGTTTCTCTCTTCTTTCCGGTGCTGAATGGAACTACGTGGAAAACCATTTCTTCTTCTGGGTTCTTCTTCACACCACTGGAACTCGAAATGAGCAGGCTGGAGATCGTCTGATGTGTTATTTTGCAAAAGTAAAAAGCATGCGTAAAATCAAAAACTCTTTTTTTTACATTAGGAATTACATTAAGAAAACCCACTTAGGATGCATTCCCAATATCGCCAGGAGCAACTCACAGCCAACTGCAATATGTGATGCAAATTTCCCAAGAGGCTATGGGTTCCCCTTTTTAGTAAGGGAAAGGGACAACCCCAGAAAATTAAAAAAAAAGTTTCTATTATATAAAAGGGATAGCCACATTTTTACATAATGTTAAAAATGTGATCATAGGCCCACTTTAAATGTCACTCAGGTAAGGTTAAAATTGTCTTTATCCAACTCTCTCTTACTACAAATGTTTATTGAGTACCAAGCCACAGCCCACCACATTATGTCCTACCAACTTGGATTTTTTCATTCTGTTCATGCCTGTACAGTAGCTATACACAGACTTCTTGGGTCACATAGAAAACAAATACTGGGGAACTACTGTTTTTTCTTGCTTTTAACACATGCCTCCAACATCCATTTTATCCATAATAGCCAAATGTCAGCAAGTCGACATTACTATGTTTACTTAGGATTAAGTTGGCTAAGTGTATGGGACCAGAATGAAAGGCAGTGCTTCAGCATAATTATTTGCTTTTAGCTTAAGATCTAGATGAACCTTGAAATTGATATTTGTCCATGCCAGCTTTTTCTTCAGTGAATGTCCATTAAATGATCTGCAAATCTTTCACCTTCACCTTCTGTAATCCCCTAAAGAACACAGTAAACAATGTGAATGTACATTTGTAAGTTGACCAAAATTACTTGCAAGAAAAGGTTCATTCATAGGAAGCTCAGTATGCCTGCAATGTTTACTTTTTCTAAACAAGTCTTGTTGGCTTATTTATTTAGTTGCATTTTTCCTTGGTGATGCCACACATTTAAATATGATTCTTCTTATTTTGTATTCTACTCTAGCTCATTTGTCAGTAGGCACACCCTATATTAAGGTCAATCAGACACTGACAACCTGGTGGTGGTTGTTTCTCTCATTGAAACTGGTTTTGTTGTTTTTACTCTGGTTGTATTGTTAAGTGTGGCCCTATAATCAACTATGCATAAATAAACATAAGTTGTTCAGCAGTGGTAAAAATATTAAAAAAATATTAAAAATTTAGTGAATATTCCAACGCAATGGTCACCTTCTATCTGGGAATGTTACCTACAGAAAACTCAATATTCAATAGGATGATGCTTTTATTCTAAGTGGAATGGTATTTGTGGTCATTCAGTCATATTCCTGCATGCTCAGGCTGTCATATACACACTCCCTGGGGTGCAACCTCTCACTGGCCCCAGCTCACAGTTATGCTGCTGAGAACAAGTGAAAGCCACTGCTGGCCATTGGGAAGAATGTCACCTTTACAGATAGCCAAAAAAGTTATTGGTGTCACTTAAACTGGTCTTATATCTATCTATATATATATATATATATATATATATATATATATATATACACAAGCAGTGTAAGTCCCTGAATTAGATTTGGTATCAGGTTCTTGCAATTCTTAGCCGAGCTCAAACTGGAAAGGAGAAGCAGCACAAGAAGCCAATAAGGTGTTCTGCAGTGCCTACGTATATGCTGATAGAAAGAGTATACAGAGAGAGATAAGCTCACTATGCCGCTGCCTTTTTTTGCACTGTTCATTCCTAGGCAGGGAGAAAGACAAGACCAGGTGTTACTTAATTTTTTACTGCAAAACAAAAACGATTTTCATTATTTTCCTATGAAGCTAGAAGCTTGAAGCTAGAGTAATGTGCACATATATCCAGCTAGCAAATCTGCTTTATACCCATGTAGAAGGAAGGATCTACTTTGTTTAAACATTTTTTTATAGGAAATGATTTAAGTGTCCACTTCACTATAAAAATGCCCCTTCCATGCCAACATGCACAATACAATACTTTACAATCACATTCACAAGTTTCTGTGACTGGTTTGAGAATACATAAGCCCTACAAGTATCAGCACAAGCTTTTATCTGTGTACTGTATATGCGTTCCATAATTAGGCATGTCCGAATCTGACAGGTGATGTCATTTTTCTTTACTTTAGGCTCTGTCAAGCTGTCATATATCTGATCAAACACAGCTAATATTGAATGTCCTTAATAATTATACCACAGACAGGTATGAAGAAAAAACTTTATGCACCTCTGGTGTGTGGGAGTTCCATCATTTAGACTTAAACACATATTAAATGAATATAGAGTGCTTTCTCTTACTGTAAGTGTTGACAAAAGTGAAAATGATGAAAAGGATAAAATTTTTCTTCCTTTACTGGCAGTCAGCCATGGCTGGAAGCTACTTTCAGGGATGTGGTCACACCCCTTATTTAATGCAATTTATCTAATTATTCCTGGCTAAATCTTCTGGTTTGTAAAGACACTTGGGAGCCATGTATAAATGCTGCATACAAAGGCTTATTTTATTACATATAATAAAGCTGAAATGCACATTTGTACTAAATAAATACAATAACAGAAAAAGAATGTGTGATGTAAGGACAGAATTTTTCAATTAGAGTGGTTAAAGCTATAATTCTGGGGAAATTTAATAACTTTAATGACAGTACTTGAGAATTGTTTATATTTTGTTATCTTACTTAATAAGGGACCAACACGGTTTTCTACCCAAGAAACAGTGTCAGCACATTAAGTCCTTCCCCAATAATAGCTGTCGTTTTACTCATTGTAACCACTCACATCTGTCACAAATATTGCATAAAACTTCAATAGAGCACAGTAACTTGTAACATTTACAACTATTTAGGTTACCTTAAAGTGGACCTAAACCAAAATGTAAAGATTTACTGTTCTAGGGGACATTTAAAAATTTAAATGATGTCCAACACTCCCCTTAAATGTATGTTTTGTCTTTTCTCCTAAAAGGTGTGCACTGCCTGGTATGTGAGGTTTCCCTAGTAGTGTAGAATTTGCTCCTTCTGAGGCTAGTCCATGAGGATTGTAGTCGTAAAAAAGAAGAGGGGGCACGGTAATAGTGAAGGCTATCAGTTGCGAGCATGCAGGAAGCCGCTATATGGGGGTCCAGCCATGTGTGCCAGCCCCACTATACCTCTGCTAGTCCCAGGTGTTTTGGAGAAAGATTTGGTGATATCTCTACTGATATGCTCAGTGTGCTCCTTGCTGGAGGCTCTGCCAGGAGATCCCTGCTACTACCAAGATGGCTGCCTGTCTACAAAGACACAAAAAAAAACACAGAATAGTCTGTAATTTGGAAAATTTACCCTGCAAGGAAGCCACAAGCAGTACTGCAAGTAGTGCATCATCAGGCCTTCTGCTTGCCTTTTTTTGGACATTGCTTACAGAGTTTAGCTCTTGATAGGAGTTTCCATTCTGGTAATACATAATTTCCATGTTCCCTTCCATCCTTTGCCAAATGAAGCCTTTTGATATCTTCCAGGTTGATATGGTCAGGGCTAATATGATGATATTGATGGCTGTTTTTTGATTACTTAGGTGCATGGTGCTGTATTGCTGGAGGTAGGGCCTAGTTGAAATCAACTTACATCAGCAAATCAACAATTGTTCTGAATATGGTATATTTTCAACTAATTTAGTCTAAAATTGCTGGATCTGAAGAGTATCCCTTATGAGCAAGTAAGGACTTTTACTAATTTAGTGAGTTGTGAGAAAAAGCTGTAGAGATAAACTTAGAGATGAAAATGTATTTATTATTTTTGTGCATGCCTGCACTGCAGCATTGCCTTTTAAATCATTTGTAAAATTCATTAAGTTTTATTTTAGGGGATGAACTTTAAAAAGATTTCAGCTACATAGTGTTTGTCATAGCATTTCTATAAAAGAATATTCTGTCTGCATTGGTTTTGCAAATGTAAATGTGGAAACAGACAAATAAGTTTTTTTTTAATGCACCTTTGTTTGCAGAGCAAAAAAAATGTTTTTATATCCAGGTGTTGATGTTTTTGACTTATGATAGAAGTAGTGTATTTTGGAAAGAATTTTCTCACCCATGCAATCTGCCAGTGAGCCTTGTCCAACTGAAAGGGCAACTTCACAGATATTTCATACAAATGTGAAAAAAACAAGGCATCGGACAATTTAAAAATATTTAAAGGATAGAGCAACAGATTTACTCTTTGCTCCACTGCCACTCTGAATGGTAGTAGGGGGAAGCTGCTTATTGCAAACTATGGTTCTTTTGCCACATGTCAAAAAGCGATAATGGGTTATACTCTGTCTATCAAAACACTTTTTTATGATTTTTATTTTAAAATAAAATAAAATGCATCTTCATCATCCAAAAAATCGAAAACCAATTTACAGCTGGTTTCAAATTTGGTTAGACAAATTTCCTATTTAAATCTATGTGTATTCAAGTTTATGTGCACATCTTCACACATCTCTTGAATGAACCACTGGCATTTCTTTTAATGATATTTGAGGCTTGGAGCATTTCAGTACTGGTTCCAAATCTAATCCAAATATTCCACAGAGATACTACTTTTCTGAACATAACGTAATAATCTGAATTTCCTGTAAAATTTTTGAGAGAGAGAGGGATGAGAGATATGCGTGACTTGATTTAATTATTCTACATGCTGCTGCTCTTACTTGTACTTCCACAGCATATATCAGAGCAGACAATAAGTAAGATTGTCAAGCTTTTCTTACGGCAGTCCAAGAAAAGAGGCTGTGTCTGCTTAGTATTTATTTGCATGGTTACTTTTAATTTTAAGAATTTGTCAATATATTTTAGTATTATAACTGAATTAGTCCTTCATGTAGTAGAACTGGTTTTCTTTAAATTCAGAGAGATTACTGGCAGCCAAACATTACATTAAAATGTCATTGTGAAAGGTCATAGCATCTCTTAGGAAACAATAGTTGTGTAAACGAGACACAAATATTTAAGTATATTTATATTTAGGTCTCTTGAGCCATGAAATGCCTAAGGAGGTCTGAAAGAGCATCATTGTATGACAGGTGAGAAAATATACACAACTACGATAACAGCAGAGTCACTAAGTCTGCAAATATATTTCTGTTATAAACAGTCCCTGTTTGAGGCAGTCATAGGAAAGCGTAAATGTATTCTGAGCAATAACGAACTATTGTTTCATGGTATTTTTAGAAAGTTAAAGTGAGTACATTCGTGGTCCAGAAACGAGTGGTATTCTCTAAATATTGTGATTGCTTAGAACTATGTCATATCTTCACAATGCAGAATTTTATTGTCTCTGCATTTATAATGTCTGCAAGCATATGTCAGCTAGCATGCAAGTATTGTACAGAAAGAGTTTAACAATCCTCTTAATAAAAATCATCTAATAGCTGTTACATGTGACACATTTGTGAAAAACATTTTTTTTTTTTTTTTTATGGGCTCATTCCCCCCAAAGTTGTTGGTCCCATTCACACCATACATTGAATTTACACAGATGTGCTAACACAATGCCCTAGGGCACTTTGCTTTAGGGCAGCCCATTTTTGGGCAAATTTAACGCCACCTTAGTCCAAATGAAAAAAACTCCTGTAACCCCGTTTTTACGCTAATCCGCCACCAAGTGACCCTAAATGGGACCTCTTTTGAAAGTTAGGACTGGCGATCTATTACTGTATTCCTGACTCACTTTTGAATATGAACAGGTATTTGAACAGGTATTTTCTGTTCTGAAACACACTTAAAAAATAGCAAAACACACAAGGTTAGTAAATTGCAATATGTTGCATTTCAGCTTTGAAAACAAATTACCAAATGAAACCCTCAATAGGTGAAAAGATCATTTTAGTATTCATAGTGATTAAAAAGTCAAGATAGACATTTGCATATCAAAACATAATAATTTGCTTTGATCATAGATATTTTCAGTTTCCACAGATTTAAAACTGTTAATTCAGTAATGCAGGGTTTTATGCTGCTAAAAATGTACATGTGTAAAACTGATATCTGCATAAATCTAAACTATACCTTGTATGCAAATAATATGCTTTAAAATTTTTACAGCTCAAATTTGCTATTAATTAATTTTATCTATTAATAATATAATGACTTTAATTAAAAAATACTAAAATGCATTAATCATAATTTGGTATAACCTGTTAAACATACAAACATGGAAAGCCAGGAGTTCTGAATCATCAGAACAAGTCATTTTTTCATTAACATATAATTTATAGTCTCTTTGATGTTAAATTACAATTATTAGAAAATGAAAGATATACGTATGTGATGTTTGTAAGTATAAACCATTCCAAGAAATAGAAATTAAAGGTGTCCTGCAGGTAATCATCTATAAACACTTAGGATTTTTTTGAGAACTGTTTTACTTATTTAAGGATCTGTAATGACAGACTCAGATTTTGTGATCCACATAATCCTGCTAGACAGCACTCCCAATTCACATTTGCTGCATCATAGCTTGCTTATAAACATTATGCCAATACTCTACTCCATCTTCCTGACTGGCCAACAACACCCCAGCACTCTTATGGGGAAAGCCCTCTGTACCTTATGATATAATTATTACAGAAAGTACTTGGAAATGCTGAGAGGGTAACACCAAAGAGGTAAAAAAATGTTTAGAAATTAGTGTACCCAGGGAAACAAGCTCTAATTAGTGGTCACACTGGTGGTCTGCAATCAGTTTGGCCCTTGTCTATTATCATTAATATTATTTTTAAATAATATTTTTAATAAACGGTAATTGGTAATAAATGTTTATTAAACTAAAATTGACATAGGACGAGGTTATGAGTGAGGAAGTCATTAGTAGTTTATTGGATAAGTAGCTGTGGAAGGATTTGAAGGCAAAACACAGGAGCTTGAATTAGATTCTAAGGTGAAATGGAAGCCAATGAAGAGAACTACAAAGAGATGCAGTGGAAGAGGAGCCGAGAGAAGGATGGATGATTCTGGCTGCAGCGTTCATAATAGATTGTAGAGGAGAGAGTCAGGTTAGTGCTATACCAGAGAGGAGGATGTTATAGTAGTCCAGTTGAGAGATGATAAGAACGTGTACAAGAAGTCTGGTGGTCTCAGAGGACAGGTAGGTGCAGATTTTGGAGATTTTGCACAGGTGAAAGTGACAGGACCTGGAAATGTGCTGAATATGGGGGGTAAATGAAAGGGCAGAATCAAAGGTGACACCAAGACAACGTGCCTAAGGGGAGGGATGAATAACAGTGTTGTTAACAGTTAGAAATATGTCAGGGGGAGACTTTGAAATTGAGGGGGGAAGATGATGAGTTCTGTTTTATCCAGGTTGAGTTTCAGAAACCTGTCAGCCAACTCATCATGGATGGCTGACAGGTTTCTGAAAAGCAACCTGGATAAAACAAAGCATGAAACTTTGTCGAGGATGGAGGACTTCGAGGACTGAGGTCAGGGGTGGACAGATAGATTTGAGTGTCATCAGTATACAGATGGTACTGTAAGCCAAAGGAGGAGATGAGACTACAGAGAGAGGAAGTGTACAGAGAAAAGAGAAACGGTCCAAGGACTGACCCCTGGGGAACACCAACAGAAGGAGGGTAGAAGAAGAGGAATTGCCATTGAAAAACACTTGAAAGGAGTGACCAGTGTTTTTAATAGATACAAAAGTTCTTTGTTTCAATATATATATATTAAAGTGCGTTTTTTGAATTTAAGCCTTTTTTTGATGGCACTTAAAGTCCACCAAGCCCAAAACTGAATAAGCTAAGTGTCATAGCATTTAGGTTGATAAGTAAAACAAAACAATGTGTAGAAGGAAAGTGGTCGACAGATTATCTGTTTAATTGCCAGTTGTGCTCAAAGAGTGCATTACAGCTATTTCCTCTCCTTTCTGAATTCAGCCAATGGGAAGACCAATTATATCTGGCACTGAAGAGAAGGAGAACACTGGATGTCAGACTACATTTCCCAGAATCTCTGTAATACAGTGGAAACCATGAATCTTCATGAGGAGGGGGAGGACTTGAGTGTTCACAGCAAGTAAGTGGGTATATAGATCCTCAATCTGTTAACAGGAGAAATAAAAGCTACAAAAGGTCCTGATTGTGTGGATGAGTGAACAGCTACTGACAAGTACAACTATACAATGTTTTTTTGAATTTGTAAGTGCCAAGGACAATATGTATAGTTTACAGTAATCAATTGTTTTCATTTTTCATTTGCAGGTGTACTGAGAAGGAAGATCTACCTAAGTCACTATGGCAAAGATTTTACTGTTCCTTTGAGATTCCTCCACCTGTCCTACTACATCCTTACCATTCCTACATTGGTCAACAGAGGGATAACCATAGCATGAGAAATAAAAAGCCCTATTCCTCTACCAAAATGGCCACTTCTATATTAGGGCACAGTGTGGAACAAGACACAAGCTGTTATTCCACAGATAGTACTAGTGACTAGCTCCTGACTTGGTCCACTTTAACTTCAGTAAATGTTCGCGTGTTACACACATCCAGCAATTTATCAAAGCACATTAACACATGTTAGAAAGTACAAAGAGTCTTAAGCTTTCATGGTGTCATTCTGCTGCCTCCCATTGCATTTTTCTTCTATGATATTTATTTCTGTATTACTGCTGAGCCATTATGTACTACATAGGTAATAAGCATAATCTGAATAATGAAGGCAAAATCTTTTTTGCATCTCAAAGCATACCGCATATGCCGAAAAGTTATTGGCCTATAAAGTGGTTTATTATTGTTCCTCTCTCTAGCATTCAGCCAAGGCTAATTTATATATATTGCTATAGGGCAGAACATCAGTGTATGCATTTCTACAACTGGCAAGAGCAGTTAGTTATGTGCTGCTTGAATATAAATCATGACGAATTGTATTTAGCCCTGACTGTGACAGTCATGTCACATGGTCTGTTGCTACTGTGCCCTTTTCTTTTCACAGCCCTTTATGGCTCCCTTTTAAGTCCTAGTAATTGGTGGAGGGCGTGCCTCGAGATCACTGAGAGTGAAGCACAAGATAAAAGGCAGGTAATGAGAGGTTTCCTTTGATGAGTTGGCTGACCTGCTTTCAAAATTCCTATTTTTTACGAAACTCCTGCAACATTTAATAAGTGAAACAAATTTGCCTAGCCTCACCCAAATTCCTTGAAATCAATCATGAATTCAGTTTGGTCTGCAGACTTGTTATGCAGAACATCTTCTTTTTGTTGCAGTGGATTCAGTGCAATAAGCTGTTGTTTTGTTTCTAGAGAGAAAACTGTGAAGAGGTAACTTGATTAATGAGTTATGAGCATGAATTAAATGCATATAAAAGAAAACTCAGACCCAACAAAACATCAAAAATAGGGTGAGAGTGCTGTTGGTGAATAAACAGTATGATTCCCGTCACCTGGGCATGACTGACAATCTTAGGATTTCAAATCTGCATCAATCTCTTTACAGCAGTGGTCCCCAACCTTTTAGATGGCATGGACCACTAAATTTACAGCTCTAGACCGCGCATGCACGAAGAGCCATGTGTCACTCAATGGGGAAGAAACTTCCTCCAGTAAAGTCATGATGCCAGAACCCACCCACTCTCCCATCGCAGGTCTAAGCCCATGACGGATACAGGAATACAGGAAATTTGGTCCAGGGCTCTGTGTGCCCCCCTCTTTCTCCTGACCCTGCTTGGGGGTGCACCGGCCAGAGCCACAAACCACCACAGGTTGAGGGCCACGGCTTTTGAGTAGAGACAAAAAATGGTCCAGGGTGGGATGGTGTCAAATATTCGTTGTATTCCTTTTTAATCTATGAAAATTGGCAGTAGGGGATGCCAATGAATTTTATTTGGTATCAGTATATAATGGTGGGTACTTATTTATGCTATTAGGATCACTGACAGTTCTCTGGCATTATTGAAAATGATGCCTCTAAGCATGGTGGCCCCAGTTCAAATCCCGGCCTGGGCCCTATCTGCATGGAGTTTGCAGGTTCTCCCTGTGTTTCTGTAGGTTTCCTCCGGGTACTCCGGTTTCCTCCCACATTCCAAAAGCATGCATTCCAAAACTGACCTTATACTGTATTAAAGACCTATGACTATGGTAGGGACATTAGATAGGTAGATTGTGAGCCTCTTTAAGGTACAGTTAGTGACATGACTATGGACTTTGTAAAGCGCTGTGTAATATGCCAGCGCTATATAAACACCTGCTAATATTAAAATAATAATACCAAAGTGTGCCCTCGAAAAAACACTTTTATGCTTTTCATATATTAGTAATTTAAAAATGAAGGCTACAAAATATTTTTTGGAATAAAAATAATGCAGAGATATCACCTGATATCACCACTGTCATTTGCACAGCTATTCTTTTTGGGCCTCTTCTTCCTCAGCCTAGCCCTGACTGGAACATCAGCCCTCTTACAGAACCATTAGATTTTCTTTCCTTGTATGGTTGCTTGCAGGTAAAATCACATTATTTTTTATATCTTTTTAGGACTTTGATGAAGAGATACATTTTAACAGAATTCCTAGTTCTACCCATCTGATACAGTCCTTACAAAGCCAAATGAAGGTATCATGTTCTTCATTGTTGTCTCCCTATTGTAGTAAACAAGTCATTAGAACATCCAAAAACAAGATAAAAATTAATAAACAAATGTAGAAGAAAGTTACTTTTCTGCAATATTCACCTTTAGTCTAGAGACTTCCCCACAGTACTTTTTTTGCAGCTAGAAAGTAGTTTTCTTGCTTTATTCCCCATACATCTATATCCTCTTCTTTTTGATACCGTTGCCTCTGGTCTGTGCAGCTGAACTGAAGTATTTGGATTTTGTCACTGCTTACTGTATACATTACCATTAGACCCACAAAGAACATTTACAAGCTTGCAGGGCCATGTTTACATACAAGTTTTAAACTTCTAACTAGTGGAAACTTTGTGGCAGGATTACCCACTGTTTTCTTTAACAACAGGCTTACAGTCCCAATACTAACATTACTTACAAGCTTGTAACTAATGGAAATATGGCACTGCAAGCCTAGTAGCAGACCCTGTTAGTCTGGTGTTAATGTACATGGAGGGCAGCACCATATAAATTGAATTAGAAAAAGTTAGCTCAAACAATAGGTTTGGTTCTAAAAGAACTAAACCAAAAGTTAGATTGGAAATGGTGATGACGTCAGATTGCAGACTGCAACCAACAGAGCAGCAAAAATAGCAGTTTGTGCAATTATGAGGAAACCTCTGAGAATAAGACAAATAACACTGCTTTTAAATGTTCCCATAGAGGAAAAAGAACATTTAACCCTTCCATAACCTCAAGCATAGTCCAGCTTTAAAGCAGCCTTTTCTTTTTTTGAGCCAAACATTTTGTATTTCAGTAAATGCTTTAAAAAAATGATGTGAACTAATATTATTTTAGGTATGCATTTAAACTGAATGTTTTTTAATCACAACTGTTTAGCATTTGGAAAACTTATAAAATATAACAGAGATGAACATTAACTAGACTGTGTAGTTTAAGAAGACAATACCTCTTCTAGATTTAATATATTCATGTGTAATAAACTTGAATAAATAAAGCAGCAGGCAGTAATTATTTAATACAAATAAGTGAAATAAAAGTGTCAGTGTGTTTTTTTCCTCCTATATATCTCATCCCAGTCACCCATCTCACCTCACCTTGCCAAACCACTAGATATCTTTGTCATGTGAACTAGGCAGTGAGCCAGCAGGTCAGAAACTTACACAATTTATGGCGCCTGCTTAAAGTGTCTGGGAGTCTCACCAATCAGTCAAAGCCCCAGGGCAAAATGTAATTATCTTTTTTTTTTTTTCATAAAGGTACTGTAAAAAAGTATTTACTCAAGGCTTTCTTTAAAGCAACAGAAGAAAAGGTGAGGTATCACTGAGAGTAAAATGTAATCCTCACCATACAAGAATAGCATTAAGGTCTGTGTGTCCTTTAATCTATAAAGACAAAAGAAAATACAGTGGAGAGCAGCCTGTGGGAGAGATGTGGAAAGTATTATTTACACAAGGGGATCACAAAGCGTGAAAAGGTTTTTACGTCTTGTTTTGAAAATCATATTTTTTGTCAGAAAAGTACAATCCTTGTGAATGTCTTCAGAGCCAAAGCCACCCAACCATCCATGTAATTTGTAACATTAAGTGAACTTAATGTTTCCTTTTATAACTTTGAAGATGTGTTTAGGCAGCACTGAAGGGTGGTGTGTCTGCAGTATTTGCAAGGCTCAATGTTTATGTTGTATATCTTTCATGTATTATGCTGTAATCAGAGTTCTTGGTTACAGAGATCAATGTGTAATGCGATTACAAGGAAAGAAGGCCAAAGAGTGTCTAAAATTTGGGGCAAATCAATCCTCAGATATGACCTGATGATATTTTATTAGCACCGATTCAGTATCAAAAGTTTTTAAAAGCAGACGCAAAGGTGTAATTAGCATATCTGAAAGCGTATGTGGTCAACCTATACTTTCCAATGATCATGCTTCCCACAGTCTTTTAAATTTGGCTCAAGTATTAGATCATAATACTTTTTTTTACATATATAAAACCAAGTATGAACTAACAAGTATTTTCTTATTGCAAATATCATATGCATCTGAATCTTTCTTTATACTACCTTCTTTATTCCTTGAATAGTAGCACTCAGGCCACTAAGGAGGGTTACGATTCTGATACATTCAGATCTCTATAGCGCAACACAATAATGTTAGTTTAACTTTGCAAATATGCCTACGGGAGGTAAGGACACACATATTACATGTGGGGCAATGTTAAGCAAAACTTTATCTGCTATTGTTTTCTATTGTCACCTTTTAGATGTTTTTACTGGATGAGAGAACCGGATGTCAGGGAAGCAAGAAAGGAGCAGTATATGTCCAATATATATATACATATATATATATATATATATATATATATATATATATA
>NC_092859.1:68597775-68613396 GCF_032062135.1 Pyxicephalus adspersus
AAAAAAAAAAAAAACACAAAATAAATAAAAAAACAAAACAATCTATTAAAATGTATTGCAGGCAGCCTAAGGGCAATTTCAGACTTAACCACAAAATTTAAAATACTAATTTAAAAAACACAAAATACTAATGTATGTTAAATCCCCTATTCAGCTGAATGGGAGCAGTTTTTGACAACAAAGCTAAAAGGGGCCCATCAATCCTTGTGGGTGGTAAAAACATAATTTTTTTTCTTTTATTTTCATCAGCCAGACAAACTTGTCTGAAAACAGTTTCTACCTTTCTGTATCTTTGCCTTTGTTGGATATTCTTGCTTTATTTATCATACCATTATCCTGTTAATCCTTCTGTTAATTTCTAGTTGCTAGAACAGGAAGCTTAGCTTCCAAACTGCTCCAGGTTTGTTTCAGCAGTGCTTGTTCAAACTACAAGCAGTCAGTACATAGATTTGCTTGAATAATGTGTTCCTCTATTGACACGGGGTAGTGCTTTCCCCAAGTGGCTTTGTAATTACCGACTTTCAGAGAGTTGGTATTTACATAAATGTTGTGTGCCTTTTCCCTGGTTCCAGGAAGTGGAGAGACAGCAGGAAGGATATACACAGGCTTCTGCTAAAAGTTTAGCATTTTTATTGTTCCAACACTTCTTCCCTGTTTAACCATTAAAGCTCTGCACGAAAACATAAATATAAAATTTAACATATTTCTCAATAACCACAAAAACTAAAAATTGTTTGTAAAACAAGTATTTACCTTGTAAAAGTAGTAGTGATATCATCAATATGCTGCAGATAGTCTGTGTTTGGTTCAGCGCTATGGGAGGGACCTAACAGGGTACAAGGCCAGAAAAGCAGCAATGACTTATCTTTAGTAAAGGAAGCTCTTGCAAAGAGTGAAAAAGATTCAGTTTATTATCTTAAAATATTGCTTTAAAAAGAAACAAAAATGATGTAGACACTATTTTTTAGAGTCCATCTATTCCTTGACTGCACAAAGTCAAGTCTGGATTGGTGAAAGATTAAAATCTTATATGAAGATGCACTTGATAAATCCTTGGTTGTTTCTGATTTTAAGCTAGTATTTTCTCTGCTGCTGTGCGGTTGATTCTCCCACAGCCTGGCGAAAGGGGAAACTGTTATATATATATTATATATTTGTGATTGGCGCAGTTGGAATATTATGCTTGCAAAACACAACTTTTTTTTAAATTTCCCAGGCAATTCTCTATTTTCCAAAATCAAGATTTACAACAGATTTCTTTAGGATACTAGGATAAAATATTTTCCTAACATTCAGGTAGTTGTAGTATGTTTATTATCTAAATTATGTTTATGTTCTTCCAATTACACTGACCAACTTCCTGGGACTTTAGTTTATTAAAATGGAAGCTATGGATTAGTTAAAATTTTGATACTTTTGAACAGCAACTTGTTCTGCTTCATCTGTTTCCTGGCATTGTAGTTATATAAAGCTACGTACACACTTTCAATAATTGTCGTTCAAAAACAAATGATCATGAACAATATCGTTGAACGATCGTATAGGCCAATTCTGTACATGCAAATAACGATACGATCATTCAACAATGTTATACACATGGTAGATGTGATCATTTGAACGATACAAAAAGTGACGTGCACCAGAGGAAGTGATGTACAGTAAAAAAGGCATGAAATTTGTATACTGTGTACGAAAGATCGGTCATACGAACGAACATTCTGCACACTGATATTTTGTCTCTCTGTGCAATGTCTTTCCAAGTCCTCTCAAGAAAGAAGAAAGCAGCTGTTGCTGTGATGTATCTGCTAAGTGAAGAAAAAGATGATGAGAAAGTTGAAAAGAAGTGGCGGATTTGGTGTAAAGATTGGTTGTTGGACCGAGACAACATTTCGCATGAGAATCTGCTACGTGAACTGCGCCACTCATTCCCAGATGACTACAAGAATCATCTTTGCATGTCGGATGTGTGTTTCCAGAAATTACTTTTTGCAGTGGGACCTTTTCTGCAGAAACAAGATACCTTCATGAGGAAGTCCATTACACCTGAGCAGAGGTTGATTTCCACACTTAGATACCTTGCCACTGGAAGATCTCTGCAGGACATGAAGTTCTCCACTGGGATCTCACCACAAGCAATGGGTCATGTCATCCCCGAGGCATGTGCAGCAATTATCGACTGCTTGAAAGATGAGTACATGAAGGTAGTCGCCCGATACAATCATTTAAACAAAATTACAATTTTGTTTCATAATCAAAAGATAACTTTTATTTACCAAAGTTCAATTTTTCAGTGAGACTATAGCAAATAAAAAAGTGTAAATAACAATACATAACAATAAAGAACCATAAAAAACAACACATAACTATTTTAACAACATTAACAACAATATAAAAGCAATTAAAAGTTGCAACACACTCTCGCTATAAATCAGTGTAATGGTGGCTTTCATTGCCAAAAGTATAGTAATTTGGTCTACTTGAGGAAGGGCAGTGATGAGGCTCATATTTGTGGCGAGGAGTAAAGTTTGGAACATGAGAAGGATAAGGCTGGGGGTATGGATAGGGGAAGGAATTGGTAGGGTATTATGGGTTTATTTGGTTCATCATCCCTTTGTTCACCACATCGGTCACAATCAGCTCCACAGCACATGCTACCTCTGGGGTCATCTGCCGCAGTTTAGAAGCAATGCAGAAGCCAAAGCCATCAAATTGATCTTCTTTTTGGTTCAGTATGGCAATAGCTTTCTGCAAAGTTTCCTTCCTTTCCAGCTCGTCTTGCTTTCTTTTCTGACTTTTTTTTTGGTTTGATGTCATCGGAGTGGATGTTGCGGCAGGTGAAATCTCTGGAGGCTCACTGAAGAAGAAAGTCTGCAAGAAAAATAAATAGATCATATAAATAGAACATAGTAATATGCATATTAACTCTTCCTATGGATGGACATTGCTTCAGACTTTCAAGATATATGGAACTTCCCAAATTGTGGAGGAGCAATTGATGTAAGAATCACCCCACCGGCAGACAGTGGATCATATTATTTTAACTATAAGGGGTTTTTCAGCATCTAATTTATTTTAGTGGATATAGAAAGAAAGGGGCGCATGTCTGATGGATTGCTGCTTGCTACATAATTTTCTACACCACAATAATTGCAGTGCATCGTTTGGTCCTCTAATGGAGCAAGATTCTGAAACAGCAGCTCCGGGCGAAAGCAAAAACCAATTCACTGGTCCAGTGGATCTACAGCTTGCAGTACCTCAGAATGCTTCAGTATCGGCTGAAGAAAACAAAAGCAAGTACTTGGAGTACTTCAACACCATTGGAGCAGTGTAATGGCAGGATAGCATGACATTTTAGTCTTTACACCACAATGTTTGTTGGAGTGCAATAAAAATCTGTTTTAATGTTTTCCTTGCTTTAATATTATTAATATTAGTCGTGCCTGTGTTTTTATAAATTGTGCAATAAAAAAAGTTTTCACTAACTTGTGTGATGAAAATATCAGGAGTCCCGACAAGTGACTGTGTGCATGAGCACCTGATCGCTTAGAAACTTTGTTCTGTTCTTTTTTAAAAACGGTGCGCAAGTTTTGTATTTTGTGCTTCACATGACAGTTTATGTCAGCCACAGGATTTATGTTTTTACAGAGCTCCACCATAGCGGTATAAGCCTTCATCTTGAGGTAACGGTTGGAATACTCCCCAGACTTCACCTTTCACAGACAGGGGTGGGATCTGTATGCCTCAATAAACTCACGCATGAATTCGGGGTTGTTGAATGCGTCATAGGCCATGATTTATGGAAAACATATAAAAATAAATCATTATTTACCTTACACCACTACACACTGCAATACAGTACAAGTACAGAGCAGAATCATTTACCAGAATGTTTGTTCAGGGTGAAATCGGACAGACGAAAATTCGGACAGACAATCTCACGTATATGACCTTGCACAGAGCGAAGATTTCCAACAACACCTTGCAAATCCCCGCACTTCCTGTCACATGAAAGAATGTCACACCCAAGACCCAGCCTTTCTAGGAGGCTTCTCCAAGGATGGTCCAAGGTTTAGCTGAGAAAAAGGTGGTCTGACTTGAACAACAGAGAGAGGGTTGTGTTGGACAGAGCGAGAGCAGGAAAGCCCCGAGCCAGGCACATCAGGACAGATGGAGAGAAGTGTAAGGAGAGGTAAGCATTCATATATTGTGCATGCAAAAAAAAAATGTCTCATATCCATGTGTCAGCTTACCTTTACAATATCTGTGCAATTATTATGCTTCTTTTTTTCCTACATAGGTGTTATTTCAAAGAAAATAAAAAGAAAGGCTAGGATAGTGGCCCTGGAAAGAAGCTTGAACGTGATATCCAAGGCACTGAGGCATGCCAGAAGGGACCTGCTGGCTCTAAAACAGGAGATGCTGCAACACCCATATATATAAATATATGCACCTAAATATACATATATACATCTATCTTGTATAGATAGATAGATGGACATCATGGACACAGTGAAGCACCTGCAATAAACGTTTGTGCATCGCACATGCTCACAACATTCACGATCACTGAACGACCGCACACACGATAGATAGTGAACAATTGTCCATTAATCAGATCCGCCGGGACGCTTGTTTATTTCCAGCGACAACCCTAATTCATCGGCATCGTTAGTCAGTCGTTGTGCGCCTTTTTCTGTTAACAATTCTCAAACGATCGGTCATTAGTTGTTCATTTCCAATTATAATTATTGGAAGTGTGCACGCAGATTAAGACTTTTTGTTTGGCCTAAGCCTGTGTTATATTTTCCTGAACCATACTCACTGGTGTTTCCATGTTGTCCCAAATCCCTAACACACAGTCCACTACAAAGAACCCAGGGCCAGAGATCTTGCTGTCCCAAGACTGTGGTGAGCAGATTCATTTTATTTAGCTTACCTTTATCCCAATAAACTTTTTATTCGTCTTCCATAGAGAGCTTGACTTCTAAGCTGCTCCAGGCTTTTGTCAATCTTCAGAGCTTTTCCAATAGTAAAGTCACCAGTCCCAGCCAACTCTCCCCCACCCCTCCTCATAGAACTGAACAGCACTGTGTGTAGAGCTTGTATGTTCTACTGTCTCTGAAAGCAATCACACAATATCATTTCATACCTAAATAATACATAAAAATAATAATAATACATAACAACAAAAGTAGACTAAAAGTCAAAGACTGTTGTACTTGGAATTTCTTGTAATGACTGGTTTTGTCCATCTCAGCATCAACCTGCTGAAAACAATTCAAACAAAAAAAGCTCCTATAACTTTAAGCAAATAACACATATCTATTTACTGTCTGAATGTCTTTACATTTCTTTAGAATACCTCTTAAACTAAGGTTCATTTTTACTTACGATTTACAGCTTAAAGGACTCTTAAGGAATACAGTAAATTAAAAAAAAAATATTTAAGTGATAGTTGCAAACAAAGTTTGACAATATTGATGGAAATACCTTGTTTTAGTGATTTGTAGTATCCTGCAGCAGTTTATCTACAACTGCTAACGAGAGGTATTACCATATCCGTAACAAAAATGCTGAAAATGTGCTTAATCCATGTTCCTATTCAGTGGGGAAACATATTTTCTCTTATAGGGAGAAACACTAGACTTGAAACCTTAATATTTATATTTAAGTGCCCCCACCATCTTTTTTTCTGAGCTCTTCAACGCTCATCAAACAAACCTGTTTGCTTGTGAATTTGTAGATGCCTACAGACACAGGGGAATCTTTGTAGGTCTTTAAGTTCTTTCCAATAATCCATGGGCCTTACTTTGGGAATGAATATTCAGCAATCCCTAGCCTTTTCCCTAAGGCAGCAAGGCCTATATCATGACTGTGGTATAACAGAGCCCCTTCAGTCCCTCCCTCCTACCCCTCCCCCCTACAAACCTTCCCCTAATAATGACACCAATGTTGTGGAAATAGGCATTACGACCATTTATTAATTACATAACTTTAAACATAACAGAAAACATTTGTTATTTCATAAACATTTATAAACATTAACCTATGATTTTTTTAAACGGGCCCTAACCGCCCGCAATCAGGTTGCAGGACCTCCCAGGCACAACTGCACTGCCTCAGGAACAATATCAATTTGTCGTATCCATTCCAACCATAAACAACCATTAACGGCTAAACCCCCATATTTTGAGACCCATACCATAAATGGGCTCTCCACAATCCATCAGCTTACCAGCATACACCTTTAAACACATTGCCTTGAGGACCTCAAATCATCAACTACACCAAAACCACCCCTAAAACCTAAAACTAGGGAGGGAGGGAGGAAATCCAAAAGTTCTCTAAAATTTTGTGACCTCCTCACTTTCATCCCTCACTTTTATCCCTGCTTTATCCCACCCTTTGTTTAATATTCACCACCTATCCTGGGCCATCTCCCCTCCACCTCCCCAATCCTATTTTCAAAATAACTGCTTTCTTGGCCTGCCCCCACAGTCATGCCAGCCAAGGCCTAGCTCTTTCATTTCAGGCTTCTAGGCCTTTCTTTCCGCTGCTGAGATTTTTATTGAAATCAAATATTTTTTCCTATAAAGAAATGCATTCAGAGGTTACCAATTAAGTTGTAGGCAGCTTTAGCTAGTCAGCAGCACCTTACTTTTTTTTTCAAAAGGGAATATAAATGAAAGTTGATACCTATCAAAAATAGGTAAAACTGTTGCTATTAATTATATATACATGTTAATGGTATTATTAAAAAAGAAAGAACCAATTCTGTAATATGTATTATACATAATTATGTAGTATTTTTCAGAAAGGCCATGTTATGATAAAAAGCTTTCTAGTAAAAGGCATGTTTGTAAATAGAAAGGGTATTCAAACCCAAATAATGACTTCTTTGCTGGGTCCCTTTTAGTCTGTATAACATATCACTAAAACATTTTGTTATATTTGTTCATGCAGGGAACACCCCTGGATTTTGCCAGCTGAAAACTCCCTGTGCTGTTTACTAATGCAGCACACTTATACAGAACCACACTACCCTATGTTCCAGAGAAGAGAAAAAAGATAGAGCCTTGTAGTTCTGTACTATTTATGTTGTTCTGACATAGTAGTATGACTGAGTGTTATAATTCTATGACTGGAAGTATGCTACTGGCTAAATCACCGGGTAAAATAACACAGGACAGTTTAAAAGAAAGGTAATGCAGTGATCTCATTATTGCTAAACAGAAATATATTTCATTTTTACATTTGATTTCAATATTAAACATTCCATTCAAGTTTAGATAAGCTTGAATTTTTTGTGTGCTTATTTCTACACTAGCCACCATGTACTGTGTATACAGATAAAAAACAATACCCACACAAATTCAACAGTACAAATCTAGGTAGGTGCCAGGAACTGGAAATGCTAATATATTAAAACATTTATCAAGTGACTAACATATTATATAAGCATGCTAGCGATGTTTTTGTTGATGTTCTCCTTCTTGCTCAAGAACACAATGGTCTAATTTTCATTTTAAATCCAGGATTATTGTTTTCATGCATTTGCTACATTACATGGTAAGTCCTTGCCATGAAATAGATGACTTGCACAAATTACAAGTTTTGGCAGTGGACAACTTGTTAAAAGCACAAAGAAAAACAATCAGGGTAAACAGATGCAGGCTACTGTACTGTCTCATATGATTTATTGTACTACCGGTTATTTAACATTTATCAGGAATTCTGGTAAGGCACACAAGAGGGGACTATAGAACTGTAGACTGAACATAATTCATCTACTTTTTCTGGAGAATTAAAACACATAATTCCCTAAGAAAAAAGAAAAAAGTTGCACCGCAACAATACAAATTAATTGCTCTTTACAAAACCTTCAATAAAAAAAACTATAAAACAATAAAAAAAAATAGTACAGCCCAAATGTGGGACAGAAAGCTCCATGCCTAATGTTGCCTGATACTTGTTGCCCTTTTGTTCCTAAACACATAGTTGTGATTTTTTTCCCTGGGTTTGCTGTCTACTGAACCCTGCACAGTAGAACAGAGAAATAAACAATGTGCTCAAATACACAAGGTGTTGTGGGCACCACAAACACTTCTACTCTCAAACACTTTTATAATATGTATCCCACCTATTTAGGTTTTTTACAGGCTCTGTAAGGTTTCTCAAGTTGCATTAGCATCATATATAAAGCCTAATATTATTTTGAGCAAAAACTTAAATAAGGATGGCCTTAGCCTCTATGGTGGTTATTAGTGTTGGTGTTGGAATCCAGGTTGTCCTTATATTCGACCAGAATATGGCAATTTATTGAATGTGTGTGATTTGTTTTACTAACTTTTATTTTTTTTACAGGTTATCCCACAATGACAGGAATCCTCCTGTCAGTGTGGGATCCCCAGGCACTAGATGTAAAATGGGGACAAGTCTCCCCATTCATCACCTCCAGTGCTCTGCGATTGGCTGAGGAAAGGTAAACCCTGATGACAGCTCAAGCCTCATCAGGATTTTCCTTTCCCCAGCTATTAACAAAGCACTAGAAGTGAATGAATGGGGGGACTTGTCCCCATTTAGCCTCTAGTGCCGGGGGTTCTTCTCAATGAATGCGGCCGCATTTATTGAGAACAGTGTGCGATCCGTGGCACTAGAGGTTAATTACCTCTAGTGCCAGGCATCTTGTCAATGAATGGGTCCGTGGCTGGCCACATTTATTGAGAACAGTGTATGATCACCGGCACTAGAGGTTAAATGGGGATAAGTCTCCCTATTCAAAACCTCTAGTGCTCTCTGAGGAGCACTATCCCTATTCCTGGATAGAGTTTGTCTATCCAGGAACACAGGACTCCCTGTGTTTTTGGATTAAGAAACTCTATCCAAGAACACATACAACTAGTAAAGGGCTGCAAGGACAATCAGGGGAGCGGAGCTGTCAGCTCTGCTCCCCTGACTGCGCTTGCAGTTCTTCACAGTCCCTAAAAATAACCCCAATTCTCCCACCATTGACTTTAATGGAGTTCGAATTCGGCATTTGATCACCCTAACAATATCTCCCTATTCGATCGAATAGCTGTCGAATTGAATAGTGAGATATTCGACCAACACTAGTGGTTATCCTCACCCAATCTCTGGTGCAGTAATCTGCAAAGTTACCCATTTACCTATCATTTACCATTGGCAAAACCTCAGTGGTAAATAACTGACCTAAACGCACTTAAAGTAAATGCGTCCTATATGCAATGATGAGGTAGCCAGTCTCAGTAGCATTCAATATTACAGTCAAAACAAAAAGAAAGTAAAGAAGGCCATTGACTTCATCTAACTGAGAACTTCTGAAAACAGGAATGTATAAAAATATTTTAAAAAGGTGTAGGGTTGTTTTATTGGGAGGGGAGTATGACTGGGGGTACATAAAGCTAAAGTTGGACTCTCAGAGAAATATATAGAATGGCCTTTTCAGAATTTTAGTAATAATTAGTTGTATAAACTTATAACCAAAAAAGATGCAAGTAAAGTATACCTGTTAACTAAATATGGGGCTAAAATAATAGCCCTGAGCATCATTTAAAGGGATGCCTCATAAAAAATCATTTGAATTATTCAAGATGAGTTCGACATTACTATGCTACTTAAGCTACACTGCAAAAAAAAAAGAACTGAAGCACAGGCATTTACAGAAGTCAAACCCACAATCACTTATTTCAGTAGAATTAATAGCTATTCAGTCCTATTTATACTCCATTAACAAAATGCACGTTGCAACCCTCCACCCTTTCATCCTCCCTACCTCTCCTTTCTAGGGTGAGGGAAAGCATATTACTAAAGTCCAGACTGGGGACTTAGTAGTAGGTTGAATCTTCCCAATCACACAAATACATCTATGTTTTTATTTTTGCCAGAGGAGAGAACACAAACTGATCTCCTCCTTGCCTGTAATAGGTGGATGGTAGGGTGGCCTAGTTCTTTTTCTAATAGTGAGGGTCCATTTTCAAAAGCATATATTTTACCTATCTGCACAGATATTCATATAGTGCAACTTAACTGAAGCTTCCCAATTTAGTTGAACAAGTCATGATTAACATGTCAGATTTCCTAATTGCACAGTGTTAGATGTAAAGTCCTGGCTGATGTAAATGTGACATAAACGCTTGCCTCAAGAAAGTCTCTAATCTCAAAGAATTCCCTGGGATTAACAAGTCCTCATCACATGCTTCCCCAAGAGAAGCCAACGTATACTCCACATGGAAGACCTATTTGGAAAACTCATAGAAGATCTTTCTTTGACAACCTTTGCAAAACTGCCGAGGCGGAGTCTGCAGTTATAGAACATGGAGAAGAGGCTAAAAGCTAGTCAGGCCCCTTATAACCCTTTTTGTGTCAGTGATCTGAAACACAATACCAAAACCCACTGTGCATATGAGTTGTAACAATCCTAGTCTGGCAATTGGAAAGCCATGGATACCATTAGATAATGTCTAACTTAAACCCAGAAGGTTCTTAAATCTGCCTACATGACTGTACACAGGCACCTACAGCTTTAACAATGCCTTCCCATACTGCATTAACTTTCTACCCTTAACACTTACTAGTACAGCCAAGAGCCATTGTTCTCTATTCTACAGAAAAATGGGGTCACCCAATACTGTAATGAGTCTGTAGGTAAGTATAGTTGCAAGTTTTGCTCGAGTTTGAAAGTGGACTTCTAATAAAGAGCCACATACTGCATCATATAAATTTTCCTGGTACAGACATTTATTATAATTGATGTGATTTGTGGTTTGTGAGAATATGAAGTCTCATTATCTTTAATATTTCCTGTTTGTATTTCATAAAGTCTTCAAAATTAATAATGCAGTCTTATTAAATATAATTCAGTGTCTAACCTTATGGAACCTTTTAATTTGATGTTGATGTTAATACCTATGAGCTGGCATCTAAAAGACTAAAAGAAAGCAATTAAGCCTGTTTTCCGAGAATGTAAAATTAGCTACTTAATTTCAATTATTTTTTTTACCACAAATGAGTTTAAAGAACAATTGCAACTTAAGACAAAATGCATTTATCCGGTTTTCCCCCTTAACTTACCTAAATTAACTAAACTTGCCTAAACCCACTCTCCCCTTCAACAGTTCTGACAGCTGTGGTTTGTTTGCCTCCCGTGCAACATGTCTTCGCTGTCCTGTATGTTTCATGGAAGCCAAAGTTTGAGAATTGTGTATTTGTCAATACACCTCTGCAATACATACATATTTACATATGCCGAATCAGGTATCATGCCTTAGGTATATGTTCTTTTAACTCAATCTTAACATTCATGATGAAACTCATAGGAAACTTAAAGTTTTAAGTAATTCTTTTTTTCTAGGTTAATAGTTAAGTTACTGTTAAAAGAAAAGCATGGGAGGACAGGCACTGCTTTGGAGGACGTATATTAATACAAATAAAGGAATAGGGTATTTTGACATGACTTTGAGTGCAACATTGAAAATATTCATATTCTTTACATTATGCTTTGATTGCCTTAAAGCTGATGTGTCTATTTATAGTTTTTATTGGAAATAGTTTTAAAGCATGTTTGTCCCCTATTTTTAAAACCGGACCCTTTTTAAGGCATGGAATGTAGCTAGCCAGAAAAAAGGGTGGCAGCAAGTTTACTCCCTAACAACCCACGGATACATGTAGCATATATTTAATAAATGTTTTTTGTGGTATATTTAATAGAGCAAAAGAAAACAAGAAAAGTTCATCATTAGAGATTAGATACAGTTTATGCAGCAATTCCATGCAACAACCTCTCAGTGCTGTCACTTACATACATACATACATTAGACTTAGACAGCAAAAAAGTTGTGAGGGTGATTGTACCTGTACCTTTACTACATCACAATAGAGGCTCTGAGATTGCTAACCAAAATGATTATGGTTGATTTTTCCACCGCAGCAAGAGCAGCTACATGTGAAATACAATATCCATTTTTGTGCATTTGTATTGTACATATTAAAGTCTTTAGAAGCATCAGACCCCTTTTTCAGATTGGAAAAAAAATCCACCTGGTTTACTTTTTTCCCAGTTTTTATACAGAGAGATCAAATTAGGGCAGGCTGTATTCAACTTTGCAATAATCTGTACACTCTAAACTAAGAGTAGCCACACATTAAACCTGCGGAGCTCCTAGATCCAGTCCTCTGCTTGTTCCCTCTCTGCTCATTGTCTTATGGGGGATGGGGCGCACACCTCCTATGTTTTTCCATGGGATTGTGCTGCCAGGAGAGGGAGCTTCATGAGCATGCTCAGTGTGAGCTCCCTGAGAGTGGGCGTATACTATAGACCTGGCATTCACCTTGTACTGTGAGAATATCCCAGTAGCAGCAGCAGCAGCATGAAAGCTGTTTCCATGCAGCTATCATTCTCCCAATATATAAACCTTCATATTTCCTACATGCAGTGTCATAGGAGCGTGAAATTTTCAGAGTACACATGGGACCCTTAGAGCCCCCCTAAACATAACAGGTTGCCAGATACGGGGTCACAGGCATAAAATCCTAATAACAATCAGGGATGTTTTCACATTAGGGGGGCTATTTCAGGACCAGGGTCCCCAAATTGAGTTTTGCCCCCGGGGGCCAAAGAGTATTAGGGTTCCTGTTAGTTCACTCTGTCCTGTGGTGCCCTAAATATATACTTGCATGTTCACAAAACTTCAAGGCTGCAATAAGGTTGGTGGTAGGGTTGAGGTGCGGTTACACCTTCCTCATGCCATGGAACCCTGCAAAAGGGAAGACGCTCAGTACCGCTCACTGCTGCCTGGAGTAAAATTCGTAGACACTGCGGTGTAAGGAACTGAGCAGCTGGTGGGTTGCCTGTTACACATAGCTGGCCACTTACTTTCACTGAACCCCAATTTCTCTGGAACAGAGGGATGTTGGCAACTGGAAATATGGGAGCCAGTGGGAAACTGTTTTTGCCCCCCTCCCCATCTCCATAAAATGGTATACCCATCATATCATACTTCCCTGTCACAAATAGCTATCCCCTTACTCTCTATGAACCCCAATTTCTCTATATGAAAAGGAAAATGTAACTGTAACCACCTAAACATACATCAATATGGCACCATCACAAGATACAAAAAACTATACCTGCCATACCATCCTGTCAAACATAGCTGGCCACTTACCTTCTGTGAACACCAAATTTCTCTTTAACCGTAGAGAAAGGGAAATGTAGGATAAGTGGGGGACTCTTGTGGCTCCACTAAAATTTATGACTCCTGCCATACCATGGTGCCCTGCCACATATGCATGTCCGCTTATGTTTTTGAACCCCATTTTCTCCTGAAAGGAGAGTTGTAGGTAAATTAAAATGTAGGATAAGTGGGGTACTCTTGTGGCTAACTCCCCCTAAAATTTTATTGCTGCGGCGCCATCACATGCTACAAAAACTATAGCTATTATACTATGCTACCCTGTCACACATATCTGGCCATTTACTTTCTGTGAACCCCAGTTTTTCAGGACCTGAAGATATAGCAGTAAGAATGTGCCCCCCTTGGCTATCTGTTACATGAATTTCATTTCTCTAGAAGTATCTAGTGCAGAGTTATTGGGGTACAAAGAAGGTTAGCAGGCCCCCTATACCTGACAGGATGCATTGTATGGTGTAGTTTCTGCTCTTTGGTACAGGAATGGTGAGCGGGGAACAATATATGACTAGCCAGCACTTTATGATAGATTTAGTTTTGTATCTTTCAATAATAAAAACAGCATCAAATGGAGAGTGCAGAAATTCTTGATTTGTCATTTCTTTTATTTGGAGCATGTACTTACAATAACTAGAAACATATCAATTTCATTTCATTTTAAATTAAAACTCTTCTAGTTTTAAATATCTTTAATGTTTATTTGCATTTTGGCCTGTGAGTTTTATCTTAATGTCAACAGCGGCCCCCAGATGAAAAAAGGTTGCGCACCACGGCTGTAAACTGTTTTTTGTACAATCTACACTTTGCAAAGTTTTAGGCTTTAGTTTAGCTTTTTTGGTTAATAAAATGTAATATAATGATCCGGTATAACCTATTTTAATTCGTATAATGGTTTTCTGAAAAATAAAGAACAAAAAAAAAGTCTCATGAATATGTTACTATTTATTGCAGTTTTTTCATTTTGATCAACCAACCTTTTAAAAAAACCTTTATAAAAAAAAATACGTTTGGAAATCTTTGGTTATTTATTCCTAAAGTATTGTCAATCAACATCAAGATCAAAAAACAAAACATCCTTGATTTTTTGAAACCATTATAAGCTTTGAGACGTGGCTTTAATTCAAGGAATCTCTGGAGAGTAAAGCTCAGTAAAAATATGCATTCTACATTTTTTCAAGAGGGCATATCAAAGGAATAATTTGACAACATTTTATGTAACTTTGTTTATAGTATTTTCATACAATGCCTTCAGCCAGCTTAAACAATATATTTTTTTGCAGGTGCTGGGGACTTCTTTCTAAATCCTCTCTAGATTTTCCTCCTATATTAATAAATCGGCATGCTCAAAGGCAGTTCTTGTTTTTTTATGAATTTTCATTTTCTTTCAGTAATTGCAGCTGGGAAGACTACTTCAGACTTTTTCTGTAGATGGTATTGATGGGGGTGCAAGGGGCTCAGTGGTGCTTTAACATCAATTCTCTAAGTTCCTGCAGGTAGAGCAGGAGAACCTAAAAAGCTGTGGGTGAAGGAAGTCATGGCAATTCATTGATAAGGCTAACACCAGTGCCAACATCCAAGCAGCTACACCAACAAATATTGACAATCTCATTGCAGAAGGAAGAGAATTATACATCCAATGGCTCTACTAGCAGGGTTAATGGGTGTTTACAAAATGTTCCATAATGTGTAAAGTTTCCAGAGATCCTAGTTTTACTAGTATGGTGTCACCAATCGGCATGACACATAAGCATCCAGGTTATCAGTGGTTATTACTAGTACGGTGTCCGAGAGGTAGTGGAAACTCAAAGGGCAGTTGAATAATAAGGAGCATGAACAAACAAGTAGTTGGTAGAATAGAATTAACAGACACAAAAGCCTGGAAATAGATACTCCATTGGGTATTTACTCAATTTCCACATTCACTAAGCACAGTTATGTAGATAGCTTTATGATGACCTGATGAGTAAATGTCCAACACTAGCAACTAACAGGGGGAGAGCACTAACATCTAAATACATTGACTTTAAATGACCTACCACTGTTTCCTGTGGAATTCTAAAGGGGTGGTACAGAGGAACAATATTCAAGCATGAAAGACAGCTAGAAATCGTTGGTTTTGGAGATAACAAACTTTGATATATTAGCAGCCTACATCACTTGTGATTTTAAAGATTGATCACATCTCTACCTCAATAGAAAATTTTTAGTGAGGTTTTCTTCATCAAATATTTTTGAGAATCTCTTATAAATTGTTATATCTCAAAATCCTGACAGTAAAATACTTATTGCTGCAAGCTAAGTGCTAAGCCACTACCTCACAATAAGCAGCAGCATTGTAACCTTCCATGCAAATTCCATCATCTGCCACACTGCTGTTGGATGTGAAGGCTTAGCACTGTCAGCCTGGAAAAAA
>NC_092859.1:68615141-68622611 GCF_032062135.1 Pyxicephalus adspersus
GTTAATTAGTTAATTATATTTATTTTAGTTGACTTCTTTTTAAATAAAGATTTTATATTAACAATATATATACACTCAATATATAATATTACAGTTGTTTGGCACATATATCATTATAACACACATTAAAAAAATCCCAGGGTCTCAAAGAGTAAACTAAGAATTATTTTCATTGTTGAAGGAACACAACAGATAATAGCAGGAATCAATTATTATCTTTAAAGTAAAACAGTCACTGATTCAGTATAAGATATTAAATAACACTGGGGAACGCATGTTTTGTTGAGTTAGATCTTAAACTTGTTTTTTACTAATTTTATATACAATGAAAAAATAATGAAATAATAACTTGAAAGTACTGTTTTTTTTTAATTTCTTTTGTTCATACAAAGGTTTTTTTTACAGTAAGGCATTTGAAAATTATTCTGGTAAGCGGTTAAGGTAAAAAAAAATGTACGCTTATAGCTTTTCCTGGAGTGTTCAGTGTTAGGACAATCCCACCGGATGCTCCAACAATAGTCAGCCATCATATGTACATCCCATCTACTCTGATATTGTCCTTCCATGACCTTCAAATCTTGATGGAATCGTTCACCTTGCTCATCACTGACTGCACCAAGGTTTTCCGGAAGTTGGAAAGATGGCTATGCAGGATATGCACCTTGATGCTCATATTGCAACCAAGCATTTTGTAGCTCTCCAAGAGTTTCTGGACACCTTCTGTGCAATTATTTGCTTGTGCATTTCCAAGAAAGTCCTTGACAATGGCTTTGAATGATAACCAAGCATTCTTTTCGACTTCTGACATTGTGCTGAAGAAATGTTCATCTTTGATGAGCTGCCAACTCTGTGGACCATCAAACACACCAGCCTTTACTTTTTTCAAATGACAGGCTAGGAAATGCCAAAATGAGGTACTTGAGACAGTCTCCTTCAGTTGGCAAAGCTTTAATTAACTGCTTCATCAGACCCAGTTTCATGTGCAGAGGCAGGAATATAATATTCTTTCTATCAACAAGTGGCTCATGTAGAAAGTTTGGATTACCTGGCTTTAGGGCAGATCATGGAGGCCAATTCCTTTCCTCCTAATGCCTCTCATGAGCTCTGCTGTCCCACAAGCTCAGATAACAGGGATACTTGGTGTATTTGCGTTGCTGACCAAGAAGGAAGCATACCATTTTAAGTTCAACACAGATGACCCAATTGTGATGGTGATAATGCAACAACTCAATGACTCTCTAAATATTCTTCACAAAGAGAAACTGAATGGCCAATTGGGACTGACCAAAATTTATTGCCATTGTGAAGGAGGACACACTTTAAGCTTGGCTTTGAGCTATCGATGAATAGTGGCCATTCAATTGAGTTATAGATTGGAATTCCCAATTCTTCCATTAAACCAGATGTGTTATGGCAATACACAAAGCCAATGTCAGTTTTAAAGTACTGCAGTATTTCTCTAGTACGAGTAAGTTTTCTCACGCATTCTTGATGCTGGGACTTCGTCACTGTCTCACAGTATATAACTGGGAATGCTTTTCTATGATTAAAAACAAAAAGAAAATCCTGAAAAACTATTTATTTTAAAACAAAATTAAAACTAAATAGTCCAAAATTTGCTGTCCAAAAAGCACATCCAACTGCTTTGTTCTGTGAATAAATGTAATATTGTAATTCTAAGAAATAGTTGAAGAATGATGAGATGCCCTTATCAGGCTGCAAAATTAAATTGTAACTTATGCCTAAATGAGAAACTAACTTGTCCCGCAATAATGCAATTATATGCATTTCAGTAAATGTAGACATATAGTTTAGATTGTCAAAGTGAAGGCTTCGCTTCCATTCATGCTCTACAATAGGTTACATGTTATTAAGTATGACCAATAAAGTGCAGTGAGTAAAGCAATTCAGATTGTTTAATGTTATTAAACTGGTAACTGACATTAATTGACTCTCTTCTACTATTTACCTAATAGCAAAGCATTCATATTTTTTAAGATGACATCCCTGTCACATTGAAACTACGCAAAGACAATCGCACGTACTAAGTCACTGAGCAGTTTCTATCTAAAATAACTTTAGGCTAAACTGGTAATTGCTGGATGAAATCTTATAATTGCAGCAAACCATGGGATTTCATAAACCCTGACTCTCTCTTCACATTATTTAACTATTCAGACCAGAGGGGCTTTCTCTATAAAGAACAAGTAAAAGACGGATAGCCCCCTGGCTAAAAGTGGGTTAAACATAAAAGTACAATACAGTTGTCATTTTTTTTCACATTATAGGCAGTGTTAACCCTACAGATACTAAAAAGATTAGGACATTTTTTTCCATATATGAAACACACTTATCAAGAAAAGATTTGTCTTGACTTCCAAGTATTTATTAACTATAATCAGGTGCTAAGTGAAATAATTGGCTAATGCTAGCTGCATGATTCTTTAATTAGATATATAATTGAATTTAATTGTCGTCTTATGAGTTATGAACCAACACCCTTTGGCAGGTATATTCTGTCATGTCTTTACCTGGATAAAGGACAAGTCAGATTAGTTAATCAAGAAATATAATACCATAATGATGTAAAGATGATATAGAGAGAGCGTTATTGGGAGAGTTAAACTGATTGATTTCTCAAGATTAGACATGGCAAGCTATTTTTTTTTTCTTTTTTTTTAGCATGAAGTTAAACCTAAAATTTATTTAGATAACAGTATCCATGAATACAGCCATATGAGATATACAATCACTTGCATCATTTGCTAGTTTACTTTGGATCATTTTTATGTTGAAAGATCCATTCCTGCTTTAACTTTGATAGCTTAACATTCTCATGAAGGACATTTTGATTTAACATAGAATTCAATACACAATGGCTCCAAGATGCCCAGACCTGAAGCTTCAAAGCAACCCCAGACGATAACATTTCCATCATGCTTCCAAGTTGGTATGGGGGTTTTTCTCTTACCACATATGTGTACTGTTACTATTGCTTTATCTTGGATTCATCAGTCCATATGACATTGTTCGATAGCCTGGTCTTTGTCTTTTTTTTTAATATATTATATTCATTATTATAATACATGATGATACTGCCCCAAAATCTCCAAATATAGCATGACAGTGTCCTGTATCTGTCTCCTAATTGTCTCCATTTGCGTATGCATATAGTCTAAAATGACTTCATAGAATCAGTTATGTTAATATGGAATAATAGATGAAAAAAGGTGAAAACAATATTTAAGAAGTAGTACAATATTTCTTGTGTTTAATATTTTCATTGTTTGCTAGTTCTATTTGGCAAAATATAGCTAAAATAGGTAATGCCAAATATTCAAAAGTAAAATTATGTATTCATGATTTGCTTACAGGTAACCTCTATTATAAGCATATCCTAATTTAGTATCCAATATAAAATAATTATGTAAAAATATGTTCTAATTTTCATGATGATAATGCATGGTTTTGATTTCATGCAATGTTTGTGATAACATTTACTGAAATGCTGATACCTTGCAAACATTTTTATCAGTAGTATCTACGGGATTGTTTAACACTGCATGGTTAAAGATAGTATTGTTGTGTAGGAAAAATGTTCAGTACTGTAGTTTGCATATAGAAGTTTTCCTTCTTTTTAAAACCCAAACCTCAAAAAGCAAACCTATTGTGAAAATACTGTTTTAATTGGGACCTTACAGCTTCAAAGTCCCTTATTAAAGTCCCACTTGGGACACAGTTATACAATTTTTTACTTCACTAAACATTCTCAATCTTAATATTATTAAACAGCTCCCAATCGCCCGCACAATCATTACTAAGTAGTCTGTAAATGTGGTTCCTCTTTATTTCTATATCAGTCCAAACACTGTGATGTATTTATACATTAACTAAAAGTACAATTTATTTAGATGTCACCTCAATACAACCTTAAAATAAATGTAAATTTTTAGGCCAGATGGCCACATTTATCTATTTTTTCCTGGTGAGCACTGTCATCAGCAATCAAAAAGTGTGACCAGAATTGGAGCAGGAGACAATTTTTCTATTTCGGATACATATTCTAGTAACAAATAGGAGGGCTTTTCATATATCCAGCACAACATACAATATCAGATTTCATTACACTGCTCTGTTACTATTTCACAATTGTGTTTCAACAACTGTTACTCAGCGTTATGTTAGTGGTCAAATATTTGTAAACTCCAATAACATAAGTAGGCCAGTCTGAGGCAGTAAAAAGAAACATCCCAAGCTGGCCTTAGAGGTCTATTTGACATCTATTTGAAAGGTGATCTGCCAGCCCACATACGTATCTGTCTTTGTGGCTAACTAATGGACTGAAACAGAGCATTTACAGTCAAACAGCCTTGTCTCATTTTTTCTCTTTTTGTGATAAGAAAAGAATTAGCTATACTAGATATGCTGACCATGCAGATATTTAAATGAACCAATAAGTAGTAGAAAATGTTCGCATACAGTGAATGTTTACTTTTGAATAAGGTAAGTTTTAATTGTAAACTGTAAAATCATGTTCACATCAGTCATTCTAACATAGCTAAATTCTTTTATACATTTCACTGCATATGATTGGATGACTTTTAATACTGTAGTAAATCAACTTATATGGGCTGCAAACAAAGCTCCCTCCCAGAGTGTGCAATATTGTCATGGTTTTGCTGCACTTAAAAAGCTGAAGACTGTAGTTTCAAGTAAATTTACTTTTCCTCAAACTTTAACAAATGCAAGAACTACTATTGCTATCCTTATGAATTGCGGATCGAATATCATCCCTAAGCATACTTGTACCATAAAGCTGTCTGTGGACTCTTTCCCCACATCTCCACTCATGGTCTAGTATTACACTTTTTCAGTATCACTTCTGAGTTCATGACACCCAACTATATTATTTTATTCTGATCTTTTATTTAAGGTCCAAACATATCTGTCAAGGTCCAAACCTTAAAATCAAACAGACCAAACAAGCATACAATCTGTCATAATCTCCCTGTAGTCATATGTCCACACTTCTCTTATTCTGCATCAGTTGTCAAAGGACTCACTGGTTCCTTAGCCACAGTTTTAGTGACCATTCCTTGTGTATCCAACTCGCTCCTCTTTAGATTGCTATCTCTCAATGGCAGGGTTATCCCCCTCAGTCGGTATGAAGTTTGCTGTACTTGTTCTAACAAACCAACATGTTTTTCTGTTAGTAATTGTGTATTTGTATTACTGGATGTTCATGTTATACTATGTTTGTAATTATAATACCAGCTGTTGTCATATAGCACCATGGAAAATGGTGCTACATAAATATAAAATAATAATAATAACTAACTTGAATAGTACACAGCACATATTTATGAATATATGTGTTTTTGTTGTGCAGGAAGCCTTCTATCTTCAGTAGCCTGTTTTAATTATACCTTGTAAGAGTACAATATTCTTTCATAACATGTAGCCGCACACTGACCTCTGCTGAGTGCTGATAATCTTTGGGCCTCTTCCTTGACAGAGATATGGAAAGCCACGGGATATAAAATAGATATCCACAAATTGCCTCCATGTGTCACAAATGAAGAAGAAAATAGACTCTGGAATTTTTCAAACCCTTACTTTCTTTCAAATGTCCAAGATATAGAAATTATGTTTAAAGGATATGCAATCTCACAATGTGCATTTAAACAATAATTTAAAAATATCTGCGCTATGTTAATTGAAAAAATGTTATTTCTTACAATGTAATTCTGATCTTTTAGTTTTAAAATGGAATCTAGGGCAAAATAAAATCTATATATATGCTCCAGCCTATCTTTAGCATTATTAGAACATTATTTGTTCTTCTCAGTCTTCCCTGTACCATAGTTTTTTCTTTTCAGTACTACTAGTAGATCTATTTGTTTTTTCGTTTTTTCAACATAGGGAGGTGCAAGTTCTGTCACTGCACAAGTGCCCCAGACCCTTCTCACCCNNNGGGGGGCAGGTCAGTTCAGCAGGGGTCCCAAGTCAGTACTGCACAAATTGCCAAATGGTTGGCAACGTCCACCACTGAGTGCAGGAATGTCTTAGATGTACATGCAGTTTTAAATAAATTTTAAAGTCCATCTCCCATTCTCTTCTAAACCATCCAGCATGGTTTTTGCCTTGTGAAGGAAGATATATTTCCCATATATCTGCCATCCATGTGCCCTGACTGCATTTCTACTGGATGTGGGGTTTACTGATCCAGCAGTGCGCATAAGCTCCTGTACCCCTGGACCCCAGCACTAGACATACTGCATGACATGAACACCTGAATGTGCTAAACAGGAGATTGAGTTTAGGTGAATAAAACACACACACATATATATATAAATATATTAATGTTTTTTTTGTTTGATTGTTTTTTTCTAAATATAAGAATTTAGATTAGTTTAGTTTTTGACCAGAGATAAGCTTTAAAGTAGAGATTTACCGTAACTAAAATGGCAGGCAGGAATTTCTTTCATTTATTGATTTCATTCCAAGATTCAGCTTCTACAGAATTTGCAACTCTTTGATGCAGCCCTAAAGAGTTTTATGATGTTATGCTTAAAACTAGAGTGCTGTATGTCAGTGATTTTCAACCACTGTGCCGCGGCACACTAGTGATTTCTGCATGGTGCATCGCATCTAACTTCAGATGCGATCACCATTAGTAAATCCAGGGGGTGATACCAGCGGAGATTTCCCGCTGGCAGCACCGCCTGAATCTACTGCCTGCTCTCCTGCTCGCATCACCCGGAGGCTGATCTCCGGGTGATGCGGTGGTCACCGCCCTGCTTCATTCCCCTGCTCGCATCTCCTGGAGGCTGTGTGACATCTTGCGGGTGATGCGGTGGAGTGATGGATTGTGGGGGGGGGGAATTTAAAAGGAGATTACTATGTAATCTGCTTTAAAAAATTTTTTACAGTGAAATTCACCACAAAACACACAATAAAAGTACAAATACACATTTTAGTGCACCAAGCATCATTGCCCAGTGCCCTGATTTACATTTTGCCCACTATTAGCCCTGACCTTGATCTGACCTTTTGATCACTTTTAAATCACTTCCTGAATTTATCATTTCATCACTTTGTCTTTGACCTTGATTGTTCCTGACTGTTTGCTGTAGACCGCATGGCATCTAAACGACATTTCGCCGGCGCAAGCGCTGTTTTGGAGGAATTTGAAAGCAGCGATAGCGATTTGGAGTCCCTTATGGAATCGAGCGATAGCGATTCACCAGGAAATTTGTCATCGGACAGCGAAAGTGAACTGAGCGACGATTCTGAACCTGTGCACACATGGTGTCCTATTGACCTTGATGCGGACCAGGCAGCACTGCCAAGATTTCCATTTACCGGCGCACCTGGGATGAAAATTAAGGCTGAATGCGACGACCCCCTGGCATACCTGGAGTTGTTTTTGACTGATGAAGTTATCGAAAAAATTGTTGCGGAGACAAA
>NC_092859.1:68624636-68750652 GCF_032062135.1 Pyxicephalus adspersus
AAAAAAAGACTGTAATGATATTTCTAGTGAAATGTTATATTGTATGTTTTTTTTCTATTTTACATATAGTTTTTTGTTTGACAGGAGAATATGGATTACCATGCGTGAATCTAGGTGATCTAGCAAACCTGTAATGGATTTCTTAAAAAAGTTTGCTATAATTTAGCTACATTTTGCTAAAAAAAGTTTTCAAATTCGGACGAGAAAAATTTTGCTGCATCACCCAGAGCCACTCATGATAGGCTATCTTCTCCAGTCTTAGAAAGGTTTGATAAATTGGGCCCATTTGGGGGAAGTAAAGTACATGGTGGGGAAGAGAGCATGTTTTCCTAGAACATATCTATTACCTTTAAAGTATGCATAAAACACATGGAAGGCGAGCATGAAAATAGTTTAAATGTTATTGCATTCTTTCTAAAACCATGCATGCATGTATATATACCGTTAGTGGAAAATGTAGGTCATATGTATTACAATTGAGGTTTCTTTATTCTCCATTAGTAATATGATGCTTATTTAAGTAAGAGAATTTACGTATTAGAATAGCTGGTTATTCCTGAATGTTGTCTGTGGAGGTAATCAAGTTAAAATTTAATGAAGAACTCTAGCAGAAGGCTCTAGGGAAAAAGTAAACAATAATTTCATAAAGTTAAAAGCAAATACAAACATTTAAATAAAGTCAGCCACAAAACTTTGTACCTTTCTTTTCAATTTTTCTGAAATATACATTTTAATAATTATAACATTTTAAAACAGCTTTGTAATTGTGCTGTGAGTGTGCCATACTAGAGCTTTATTTATGAAAGGCTATTTGCACTTCCATTCACCTTTAATACATTTGCCCCCCAAAAATTAGCCTTCATTCAGGTAGCACAGTGTATTGTTGTATGTGGTTACGCCTGGACAAAGGAAAGCCTGCATATGGTTACGCTGGACTGACATATTGGCATTTATAATAGCTCAGAACTTCAAGTCTTTTCAAATTGTTCTGTTCTGATTTGAATTTCATAAATACAAATGAACACTCTGTTTCACTATGTGAAACCTCTTTAATATAATTTTGTGCCAAAGATAATTTTAGAGACATTGTAATACCTACCATTTAATATAACATTATATATAACAATAAAGCATTGCATATTTTTTTAAATATTTACAGTATAAGAATAAATATTTGATGTATGTATATTTCTACATTTTTTTATTCTCATGTTTTAAAGAGTCAGACATAATTTATCATTTTATTATAGACATTTTTCTAAAAAGCTGTTTTAGAATAAAGGTTCTTTTGATCCTAACACAGAAGCATTTGGATGCTAGATCTAGAAAGATAGAATAGTTGGTGCTGGACCTTTAGTAAACCAAACATATTGTATATTCTCACGACACAACCTGGCATGCTAGGGTGCTGCTACAACCATTGATCAGCTTAGTAGAAAGAAACAAACTCCATATTAGTACACCTTGTTTATTTAAAGAAACATTTTTTTATTTTTTTTTTAATACAGTAACATCTTGTCAATTAAACCAACCTTTTGGAACCTTTCAGGACTCCATAAAACAAAGTGACCTTTAGTGAACTAACATGCACAGACCCAAATGTCTTGCATTCATGTCATGATGGGTAACAAAGAATGACCATATTTCAGCACTGCAAAGATTTGATAGCAGATCATGGTGTTTTTAAGGACAGAATTGGCAAGGATGCATTACAGCAATATTTTTTGCTTGACAGGTAGAATATGGAAATTTTTGTTGTGTCCATATGGGTATTATATGAAACTTTTTTTTTCATGTCTAGTAAATTCTCCTAGTACGTTGTGCCTAGTGTTTAGGTGTATTTAATAGCTCTACAAGGACAGAGATATTCATTATGTAACTTCTTTATTTGTTTCTGTAAATTAGTGTGTTATATGTGTGTGCTTTGTGTATACACAAAATACTATATACTTATGTATGTACTTACGTTTGTAAATATACAAAATACTTTTTCAGGGCTTTACCTGAGATGGAAATGAATGTAAACCTACATTAAGAATTTATGCATCATTTTGGTATTATTGCAATGACTAATACGAATGTTATTAATCATAGAAAAATCTATTTATAAAGTACTAATGCAACTTTGGAAGGTGGGAATAATAAAATGTTAATATGTACAAAGGACTTGCCTATCATTATTGGAATGACTAACACTAATAATAATATTACTACTAATAAAAAAACAACTTCTGTTTATAAAGAACAAAAGCACCCCTTCAACTGTGCAAGGTAATAATCAATATACATGAGCCTGATTACAAATGTTTAAAACCTTTTGCTATGTTGTAAAAATGACTGCTTTCACATATAAAGGTGATTTACTAAAGGTATAGATGACATATTTAAAAAAGTGAATTTTAACTTAACTTTGTATATAGGTTGAAGCTATGTTCCCTTCAATCAACCAACCAAGTTTTAACAAATGTTATTCCTTACACATTATTCAATATTTATATTCCTTAATAATAGTTTATATATACAAAATGAATATATACATTTTGAGTATATACAAGTGAGCTTTGAATACCAGAGCAACCTCCTTTTATAAATCAACCCCACTGGATAGCCTTTGTGGATTTATGCCATTGATACTGGACTGCACTGTAAAACTTGGATACCCAAAAAAAGTGGATACAGGTGAAATATAATTGGTAAGCATTTTCCAAGCTTTCATTCCCACTGGGTTTCAATGACCTTTCATGTTGTTTTGTTACAGCCGTTAAATAATTTTGAAAAGGTAATTAGATATCAATGCTCATTTTAACAGTAGATACATCTTTACGATTGATAAACATAACTCTAAGGTGTCAGATGTCAAAAAGAAACCACAAGTATTAAAAAAAATAATGACAGTTAATTTTAGGACTAAGTTAGTTAACAATCATATGCTTTGATGATTTTTAATTTTGCAGTTTGAAACATGACTTTTCTTTGCTGTGTTTTTGAAATGCAATCCAATAAATGACAGCATGCACAGAGAAGAGTAATAAATCATTTCTCTATGTGCTTATATTTGTTTGGGGCTTCAAATTTGCCTATGACCTCACCTATTAATGAATAAATATAACCTGTTTCCTAAATGTGAATGACATATACTGTGCAATGGAATGTAAAGCATGATGCAAGCTTTCTTGAAAATCAAGGATTTGGAATGTATTTGCTGTGTAAGTTTCTTTTTGAACTAAAAGTATTGCAAAGTTGATTTTGTTTTTGCATTTTACCTTATTTCTAACAAAATCTATATTTAGTTGCACAATTCTGTACACTTCACTAACTTAAGTTAAAGAAAAACTGCAGATTTAGTAAATTGTTCACAAATCCATCCTATGTAGCGCTATAACTTGACCTAAATTGTATAACCCACACCTTGGCATCATATCAGCCTTCTTGGCTGTTTATGAATATTGCAGAAAGTTGTTCTTTATGCCTGCACAAATAACCCCCGTAGACTGGAAAAGAGTCATTGTCTAAAGTAATAAACTTTGGACTTGTACCTAATAGAGTCATACCATTTTTCTTGGAGAACATGGTGACAATAGGGCCAAATTACTAAAAGAATTCTGGCTGGTTAGTACAGTGAAATATCCTCTTGCAATAGATATTGCACTTAGCTTAGTGAATGAGGTGAAGTTCTGCTGATTTCAACCATATTATACGCAAGAGAATTTTTTTTTTTTTTGACACATATTTGGGTACTTTTTGCAGCATGAACTATCACAACATTCACAAAGCTAAGGTGATAGTTTTCTTAGTATATGAACAGCCTTTGTTAAATCAATCCCATGGGCCAGATCCAGATATTCTTTTCATATAGTATAGCCATGTCTTGGATTCCCCCTGAATTCACGGCATCATAGCATGAAACAGAGATATCTAGCGGTGTAAATACAGATCACCAAGCACTATAGCACTAAACCAAAATCTCAATGGGGTCTCATGGTGACCTTTCTCTGCCAGTGAAAATGCCATTAAAATAATTACTTCTGCTGAATTTGTTGTAAGAACCACAACTGCCACTCAAGTTTTTTGGGCTGCTACATTGCTGTGGTTTACCACACTGTGACCATCACTGATGGTATTTGCATTGCATTTTTAAATTACCCCAAATGAGTATGTTATGTCTGTTTAAATTAATGTAGATTTTTGCTTTTAGTTTTTTTTTAAACACTGTATTGTTTTTTACAATACATACATTCCTCACATTTAACATTTTTTGTGTGTGTTTTGCTTTCTCGCTGCTATTTCCTTGTACAATACCCTAAGCTTTCTTGTTCCATTTATCGCTTCATCAACAGCTTTAGATATTTGCTTTCATGCAGAACAGCCCGAGCCCTGCCTGTTATCAATGACTTTTATACACTATTTCCCTCTCCTTGCTCTACATCCCTGTTTCTTTCTGTCTTCATCTCTCTCTTTCACACTCATTATTTTCTGTTTGTGTTTGGTCTCATTATTTTAATATCAGTGTAGGAAATGAGAACAGCAGTACTCAGAATAAGCTATTACATCTATGTTTGGAAGTCAAATAAGGCGTGCCACCTATGCTTATTTTCCTTCCAGGTACGCCATGCCAAAAGCTTGTGCAGACAGCATGGCGTCGGAGCTGCCACTACAAAGTGGATGTTAATTACCTAAAACAATAATGGTAATAAGAAAGAAAGAAGAAAAAATGTGAATCTTCAACTGCAAAGTTATTTTCCCCGAGGGGAGTTGTAGTTAACTGGCTGGAAAATTAATAAGATACTTAAAAATGAAATGAAGATAAAAGTTACAAGACACTAGGCACACTGGGAAATTTTGTGCATTAGATTTTGCTGTTTCTAATAACCTCATTAAATAATAACAAGGGAAATATAATAGAGTACTGGAGGCTAAAAGTCTTCATTGTGACACTTTTTTTCTCACCACAGCAATATTAGTCAGTTCCTGCTCACAAACAAGAAACCATCATGCAATGTCTTGGGAGAAAAGGTTCACAGCAGGTGTTACTTATTTGCATCTGTATGTTTTGCCAAAGCTGTAAAGTTAATTATGAATTTCAGTTTAACTAAATATGTATCTATAAAATATATAAAATTGTATGAAGCCAATTTAAAAAAAAATGACATGACTCCAAACTTTGATAGAAAACATGTTAGCGTTAAACTGTGCATGTATATGTTATATGCCTTACATAATTATCGCTAGTTTCTGGCATTAAATCTTTCACGTGGAAGACATTAAAGCAGATCGTAATCAATAAAAACACAGACCAAGCTATGAGCTTCTATTCAGTTCCAAATAAATGAAGTTCACACTTGCCATGCTGTATGTTACTCATCTGTTTCAGAATTATAACATCAACATTAGCATATTTGAGGTAGAGAGATTACTTTTTGGTTCAAGAAGTCAAAGCAGACTTATAAAACTTGAAATACCATTATTATTGCAAACTCACCAGAAGCTGAATTGTGATGCAAAAATATTGGCAAGACAACCTTAGTTAAAGCTAAAGCAAATGCTTCCACAGAAAACCACAAATGGCTAACTAAAACCAATCAAATTGTAAGTGTAACTAAAATGACATTTATGCTTCAGTCTGGCACTCATATTAACACAGCTTTTGTGTAACCAGTTTTTTATAAACCTAAATTTATAAATAATTTTAAATCTAAAAAGTGAAGATATGCTGAAATGGTAATTGTGCCTGAAAATGTGCATATTGGGCCTAATTTTTAAAGCTCTCGATGACTGGAGAATATTATCATGGAAAGAGACTATCATGGGAGAACCTAGGTCATCTACCAAATCTGGAATGGATCTGGTCCAGGATTGAAAACATTTGCCAACTAATAGGAATTGTTTTTAGGAAATCCTATGATAAACTATATTTTCCAGTCTTGGAGAGCTTTTAAAAATCAGGCTCATTCTAATAAATCCCTATTGAAAAATAGCAGTCAACTTTATGGTATGTGACTATTCCTGCAAGACAGCAAGGCAGTTTAAAGATTTATTGCTTCTTATTGATAGTCTAAGATTTGGAGTGAAAATTGGTAATGTTGCTCCCTGTTCTTCTTGCTAGGTTTTCAAAAAATGTGTTTGACTCTGTATTGGCTAACAATGTATTATATTAAACCTTTACACTTATGTTTTTAAATTTAGATTACTTGAACCCTTTGTGTATACATAGAAAGATAAACATTGACCTACCACTACCCCTGAGGAAGCCCACAATGTCGAAACGCGTAGGGTACTACAGTTTATACGAACGGGTTCATACTTATTAAACCATGTTATGGTGATGTATATGCGCCTAATATTAGTTGAACTTTGTATAGTGCCTTTAGCGGGCCACAACAAATCTTATATGTATCACAAGAAACATACTTGTGACATACAAGTAAAAGGTTATAATTTTCTTTTGTATTATTGTGTGAAATTTCTAACACCAAATATAATTTAATATTTTTGCTGAAAACCCCATCTTTTCTGTTCTTTATTATAAATGTTTTCTAAAAAAGAAAGTTAAGCCCTGCTTATACCAAGATGGCTGGATCCACTTGGAGACACAGTGCAGAACGAGGCCTGTAAGTGGCCAATCTGCAAATGTTTAGCAGTAGGTAGAGCACAGGCAATACCAGTTTAGTGCTATGTGGTGGTTCATCACCAAATATAATGATCAAATCTTAAAGAGATCAATTGCCTGGTGCTGTTTATTTTAAATTCATCTGCACTAACCCAAAGGAAACTAGTAATATATGTGATCCAAGTCCCTCAACACAGTACTAGTAGAATAAACACAAACACAAATAAAAAGAATAAAACATAACATATACTTAACTGATAACAGGTTACAAAAATGGCAGTTTAAGGTCTTCCTTAGGTTCTGTTCATGTCAGTGACAAGGCCAAGTTTTGCTAGTCTTACATGCCTCCGACCAGGCAGAGTGTTAGTTAGTTAAAATGCCACAAAAACTGATGGCTAAGCAGCCACTAAATCTCTTCTCTATTTCAAATTCCTAATCTGAGATGGGACTAGCTGCTAATTTCTTTCTGTCCAGTACTGCCTTGCTGTCTTGCAGTAAGACAGATTGATGCTCTGTCATATCTATTCCTGAATACCATGCAATCCAAGAATATACCCTAAATTAAGAATATTTCTAACTAATCACAATCAACTTAGAAAAATAGATTTTATACTTCCAAGATATTACCACTATGATTACAGTTCTTATATAGTATATATAACACTTGGCTCAGCTCAACATGCATTATGTGCATGAAGCAGGATAAGACCATTTAGATAAAAAAAACATCTTTGCCACTCTGTGATGGCTAGTTCACAGCAAGTGAATATGTGCCATTGAATAATGTGAAATGTCAACTTTAAGCGTAAGTCTTTTTAAGAATACTTGGGGGGAGCTTGGCATTGCATGCTGTTAATAAGTCTATGATATACCAGAACCCCCAGATCCTTTTCCATTTCTGACTCCCCCAAATGTATTCCCCCTAGACAGTATGAAGCATGCATGTTGTTAGTGCCCAAGTGCATAGTTTTACATTTATATATATTAACTGTCATTTGTCACTTGGCTGCCCAATCAAACAGTACATCCAGGTCTGCTTGTTTTTTATAGACATCCTATATGGACCTATTTTCATTACATAGTTTGGTGTCATCTGCAAACACAGAAATGGTACTTTTAATCCTAAACTCTATATCATTTATAAAGATGGTAAACAGTAAATGCCCCAACACTGAACCCTGGGGTACACCACTAAGAACCTTAGACCATTCAAATTATGTATCATTAATCACTACTCTCTGGATGCGATCTTTAAGCCAGTTCTCTATCCATTTACAGATTGACTTTTCTAAACCTATGGACCCTAACTTGTATATTGTCTGTGGGGTACAGTGTCAAATGCTTTTTTCCAGTGACAGTTGTGTAGGCATGGATTTCCCCTTAATAAATTCAAATATCCATCATGTTAGCAGCTGTAATGATCTACAATTAGTATTTGCCAAATGCTCTTTATTTCATTTATATAACACTGCAGTTCATATGTTTTAACTTTTTAAAAACTTTGCAAGTACAAAAAGAAACTGTTGATTTGCACTCCTAATTTTCTTGTCGTTTTTGTGGACTGCTAAATCCAACCTATCTCCCAGTGTATCTATAGGTAAAGGCTTTTGTTTTAGATAGGCAAAATGCTGTTGTTTCTTATGGTAAGTTTTCCCTTGGAATTGAACCTCTATAGGCATTTTATTGTTGCCCATTTTCCTGATCCAGATTTTCCCTTGTTCCCTGTCTAGTAAAATGTCACTCAAACAGAAAGGAAAACAGAGGGAAAATCTGTTCAATGAAGCAGTAAAACCTGACAGGTGTTCTAACCTTGCCTTATTCTATCCAAAACTAGAAAAAAAGTTTTGGGTAGAAACACTTTAAGGGGTGGAATTAACAAAATGCTTTAAATTGTATATTTAACTTGTCAAAAGGCATACAAATGTTGATTGTTAGGGTTTGCTTTTTTAAAGGTATAAGACCTTTTCGGGGGACAAGGTAATATGCTGATACAATTTCAATAAAACACATGAAGGATGAAAATTTTCATCCTACATGATAATTAATTAGCTTGTCACATCACTAGCTGTCTATTATACTTTAACATAAAGAAATGTTACTGTAATGTAAAAATATTAATTTCATTGTGTTATAATGACTTTGCATTTCCCACAAGGTATAATATACATAATTATGTTTACCAGTTTTTGGAAACTAATTAAAATGGCAATAACGTAGCTCATTGTTTTTCCATCACGCTGGATACGACAGGTACAAAACATAAGAAAACAACAATCACTATTGAAGACAGCAAAACACATTGCTTTTTTACTGTGTTGTTTCATGGACCTCAACTAAACCAGTAACTCTATTTTTGTTTGATGATGATAGTCTAATAGGGAAATCCCTTGTTGTTTTATAAAGACAGACATTGCCACAGTTTACAAATATTTATATTGCTATCAACCTAAAAACTCTTTCCAATGAAATAAACATCTGAAACAGACTAATGTACTTTTATGGCTCCAATCTAATGTGGTTTAATATAAACACTATTAGAAACATGTCTATTAGGAAGTGACAGTAAGTGATGGAGTCATGGACAACAGAAAAAAACTGAAAATCCACAGCTGCCCTCTTGTGGATGGTGTAAAAAATATAAACATACCTTTATGTGCTCACAGTGTTCACACTCATTTCTAACAGGTCAGCAGTTTAAGGAAACTAATAGACTATTCATTATAAGCTGGTCCCAGAATTCAGTCAGACAAAGCCTGTGGTGACATCTCTTTAGAAATCCTAAAGGTCTTTGGGGACCTACTTTTTATATTTAACATGTGTAGTCCCCTAATAAATGTCCTGTGATGGAGATATGTTTCCAAAATTTCTGCTTTGAAAGTCAAAAGTCAGCGGATTCTAGATAGGCCGGTGGCTCTCAATCCCTGCTATCATTGACAGCTCAGGTTCACCCAGTCAGAGTGGTTACTAATATTATGATAGGTGAATCTGAAAATGTTAGGTCAATCTCTAAGATTGTAAGCTCTTCTGAGCAGGGTCCTCTCTCCTCTCTGTTATTTAAACTCCTATGTACAGCGCTGCATAATATGTTGGTGCTATATAAATACTGTCTAATTGTCTAATAATATTAAAAATAATAATAATAATGTACACAGTTTTTAAAATCGGCCCAATGGGGATGTTTCTCCAGCCCATTGGGTGTTCCATGGCTCTGGCCGTTGCCACCCCGAGCAGGGTCAGGAGAAGGACTCCGCAGGGGGGCGCACCAGCCAGAACAGGCCCCTGGATCTGAGCCTGCGATGGGAGAGTGGGCAAGTTGTCTGCACACAACCTACCCACTCTCCCATCACAGGCTCTGAGCTTGCGATGGGAGAGTGGCCGGGCTGTCACTGCACATAACCCGCCCATTCTCCAATCACAGGCTCTGAGCTTGCGATGGGAGGGTGGGCGGGGTATTGCCATCATGACGTCCCGTTCAAGGGCGTCATGATAGCATAACCCCGCTCACTCTACCATCAACCTGGCCACTCTGTCAAATTTTTTTTCAGATTGTGGCCCCTGACTTAAAAAGTTTGCCCACCCCTGGTCTAGAGGAAGGGGGGAGGGGTGATAGGGAAACTGTTTTAACAAAAAGGAATAGGAACTTGGGTGCTTCCATCTACCAATGTAAAAAAAAAGAAAAAATTTAACTCTTCATTATGAAATTAGTCTTTAATAAAAGATAATACAGTAGTGTAAAACTGCCCATCAGCAGCACAAATTTGATGAGCAATACTAGGACTAAATTTATTGAAGACAAAGAACAGAGGCTGGGGTTTTACTGCAAGAATTGGGGTACTGTAGTGCAATAGTGTGAAGCTGACAAGTAACATGACAGTTCATTGAGTCCTCATTGGCATATACCTAACTTTTGTTAGGGATAGGGAAGTACAGTGTACCAATGTAGGTGACATAATAGGCATGATTTAGACAAACAATGCAGTGGTGTGCTGTAAACAGAAGTAAATTCCAAGATCAGTTGGTCAGTAACAAGTGAATGTTGTGATTTAAATACCTCAAAGTTAAAAAGGCCTTTTCAACATAAATATCAACATAATATACAGTTTTTCAATTGACTCTAACCTCTGTTTGTCAGCATCCCATGTTCTGCTTGCTTTTTGCGCTGTGGGAACTTGGGGACCAGGTAAGACTTGAAACTCTCTGGCAATTCCTGGCAAATGTGGTTCAGGGTTACTGCTTTTGGTATGAATAATTCACCCGGAGCCACACTCGGGATTACCCAATAAATGCTTAACATAGTCTTGGCATAGGGTAACTAATTTGGAAGCAATCAATTAACCTATTGGATATGTTTGTGATTTTCAAGGAAACCCAGACAAAACAGTTTGCAATAGAGTAGAACTTTGCCTACAGTGGTATGACTTTCTCCCCAGACCTGAATGCTTGGAATTACAGAAGGATAGTAAACAAATTGAGACATTTAAAGTACAATTCATGTGAAACCCCAGCCAAAAAACAAGATAAACATGAATAGCAAATGAAAAGACAATGCAACAAAATCAGCTTTTGCTGCAAAATTTACTATCATTTTACCCTGATGACCAGCATCATTTAACAAACTTCACGTAAACCCAGATTATTGTGGACCCACCCCAAGCCTGTGATTGACTAGTGAAAGAAGAAGCATTACCATGTTGAACTCTTTTCTCAGTCATTTTGCTTTCCCTTTCTACCAGCATGCTTTTTGTCAGCATGTGAACGGATTGGCTTCTTGTACCTCCTTCCTCCTCTAACACTACAACCCTGCTGAGGTTGATAATAAATGCAGGCATTTATTTTACTTGCGTTAACAAAGACACACGAACATTAAGGTTAGATTCACGCTTTGCCATTTTTGTGTTTTGTTTGCTAAATAACATGCATTGCCTTGAAAATGCCCAATTCAATTAAAAGGGCTGACAATGCTCAAGTACACACCAAAAAGAGATATTCAGCATTTTTTCCAATGTAGTAAACCACAATGCACAGTAATACATTTTCTTGCATTGTGCGGCAGTGCAATATACAGTATGTAAGTCAGAGTTTAGTGCATTGGAATGGTGTTAAAATTGAATAGTACCACACCATGCTAGGACACATGTATTACAGTAATGCATGTATTGGGCTACATATATACAACTCTCCCCATTATAAAAGTGTGTTTCAGTTTTAATCATGCATTTGTCTGTTGCATAGCTGCAATAATCTGTGTGCCTTTGCTTATCTGTTCAGCTTTCTAGTAGAAAAGCATTGACTTTAAAATGATAGGTCTGTTTTACATACACACACTAGAAAATCTGTATATAGACCTAATTTATCTTCAAACTCTATATTGACAGCTTTTTTTTTAAGGGAATATTTAAGAGCATTTTAGTTTGCAATCATCATGCTAAATGTCCCTATACCAGAGCATTTAATACAAGAGGAACACCCCATGTAGGGAAAAGCGGAAGAAGATTAGGAGAAGTATAAAGCTGGCATGTTATCATAGCAAAAGCATCAACTCTACTATGCTTGACTTCATGGATATTAAATATTTTTTCCCTGATGGCAGGCTTAGTTAAATAAACATGGCATTTACAAATGCAAAGCTTTTTATAAACATGTTTTAGGGGGGAAATTAGCAGGTTGAAAAACTCTTTTAATCATGACTCTTCAGTCGAATCAGCTCATATGGCGCTGTTTAAATACCAGAAGTAACAGATTACCAGTGTATAGCCAACTTTCCTCTGCGGTTTTCAGCATTGTTTATGCAAAACTGTTTTCAAATACTCCGCAGCTATTCACTTCTATATTCTACATTTGGCACCAACACGAAAATGCAATTTCCTTAATTGTAAAAAAAAAAAAAAAACTTGTGAATGTCACTATTTCTTTGCCTTGCATTGAAATTACCTAAATCTGAATTGATAACATATTTGTAAATAGGATTTGCGTAATAATCCACAGATGTACCCTTTTTGGAAAGGCACACAAACTTTATTCTTATTTTTACTTTTAATATATTTTTATGAGTGCATGTTTACCAAATTACTTAACGAAAAATTACTTGATATACCTACTTTTTCATAGTTCATTTTCTGTCATTTCCTTCACATTTTAGCAAAACTTAAACAAATTATTCAAATGAAAGAAAATGTCTAGTAACATTTGATCAGTTTTATTTTAGCATTTGTAGGTTTAGTTTTTTTTTTTTTTTTACACAATGTGTTATTTTACAAATTCCCAGGACATAACCTTCAGATTATTTGGCTTGCTGGGCTTTCTAATAAAAAGTGCAGCACTGCATCCATATCTCTTCCTAGGAGAAAGGGGGATAGTTTATCTTCAGAGAAGTGCAGTTTGATCTCCTACACAGTAATACAATTAGGCCTTCAAATTCTTTTTCAGTCTTCTCAAAATACTAGACATGCTTTGAACCTTATGGATTCATGAACAAATCATTAAGGACCTACAAGCTTATCCAAATTATAGCTTTGTCTCTGTTACGGTCTTGTGGGTGGCCATCCCTCTTTCTTGGGAAGTATATGATAAATATATAATAATATATATGTACCTGACATAGAATTCAAGGACAGTCCCATTTCTTTTTTGTAGGTCCTTATGCTGTTTTGTTGTTTCTTCCTTGGAACCCTGGAGACATACTTTGATGATTCCGTAAAAATTTTTTTATCAATGCCTAAAACGATATCTAATTTAGGCATGACCAGATTTTCCATTAATTTTGTAAAAATATTATTTTTTTTCTGTTGCATTAGCAGTGTTTTTTGTTTTTTGGTATATTTGTACCAATATATAGATAAGGGTTGCTCAAAAAGCATTCCATGAATAACATTAAAGTTTTTTTAGCGGTTCCCCCATTTAAAAAAGGTTGAGAAACATTGATTTAGATGATCATTCCCTAATTTCCTGAAGAAGCTCAGTGTGAAACGTGTGGAGAGAGACAGTATTATTTAACAAGATAATGTAAATAAAAGTTCTTGTATGAATAAGTGCACAATATATAGTGCTATGAGGGTATTGTGATTTACTGTTTGATACAATGGTCCAACATAACAGGTTTGATGTCCCTTTCCATCCTTCACATAGAAAATGAAGGGGGTGTTAAGCCTTTATAAAAGTTTGTGCCAACAAAAGCACCTGGGATGTAATGGAATTAGATATACATACCATAGATGTGCAGCTAACAAATCTACAGCAACTGCATGATGTTATCATGTCAATATGGATCAATATTCCTGAGAAATCCTACAGTACTTTGTTTATTCTATACCATAAGTAATTGTGGCAGTTCTGAAAGCAAAAGTGTATTATCATTTTTTATTTGTACTAGACTCCAGGGGTGGGTCCTGGATGGCATGTCTGTTCCTCAACCTAGTTGTAGTCCCTTAAAAAAAAAAACAGGTTATGAACTGCAGAAAGAATCCCAGATATTCTGATGGCCAATGGCCTGATTTTGTTGCAGGGCCTTGGAGTCTGGGATATGGGTGAAAGATTCAGTCCTGGGCAGTCCCTGCATTTAGCTGAAATACCTGTATAGTCATTTGTTCTTATCTATCTGTAAAAACAGAGTGCCCTTCTGTACCAGCCACTTTTGTTTATATTTGATCATCATCTGACGTTATTTTGTTTGGGACAAATAAATGGAATAAATTAATTTGAGATTATTGACAGATCCTCTCCAATATCACATATACATTTACTGTATATAAATATATATATATATATATATATATATATATTCAAATTACTTGCAAGGTATATGTATTACTGTCACAGAAATCGCAGCCTCCTCCCTGGCAATTCTTTTATTATCTCCTATTTTGCAAAGGATGCTTTTGTTCAGACATTTTTCTTGGTTAGCATCAAATTCCTGGACTGAGGTGCCAGAATCGTGATACCTTTTGAAGTTCTTGCGTTCACAATTGTCTGACATTAAATGACAGCTTGCACTGTTGCAATGTTCCAGTCTGACCATTGAGAGGGAGGAGACACATGTAATGCTTACCTCCATCTGCAGCAGACTACTGGCATTTTATATAGACTAACAAGTTACAACTTTCTTGAAAATTTACTGCAACTGTGTCAACAATGTGACATGGCAGAAGGTATTTATGTAGAATTGTTAATTTACTGCAAGGTCAGTTTTTATTATGTTATGCAAAGGGCAAAAAGGATGTTCACATATCTATAGCATATTTTTAGATTTCAGGGCAATGATAGTAGAAGACCAAAAAGTGAATAGCAATTGTTATTGGTACCCACATTTTGTGAGGTGTACCTTTGCCGCATTTGATAAAACACTCTATATTTTGTTATGTTAAAACACACTTGTACAGCTAAAAAATATATTTACAATGATTTATGATTTTAATGTGTTTACATACACTCTACTACTAAATTGTTTTCTGGTAATGTGAAATGGTATGGTTAACTCATGCAGAAAAAGATATACTTCTTAGTGATGCAATACTTTCCCACATCTGCTGGTAATTATCACCTAAGGAGAATATATGTGAAAATGTTTGATCTTGGTAAGACTTATGTCATTTCTATTTACAAAGATCTCTGTGAATATCAGCTTCTGCAAAATCTGTAGATACAAAGGATTAGGCCTTCTTTTCTAGCTTAACAGTGCAATGAACATTTCTGGCTAAAGTCAGACAAACGCTCTCTTCTGAGTGTTCAAATAAAAAAAGAACCTTCTTTAGTAATACTAATAAAAAGTAGAAAATAGTTTAAAAATCTTAAGTTATTTTCATAATCCTCACTCCTCAAATTGTCATTCTTCTGTGAAATAACACAGGTCATATATTTTCTGCCAAAACAGCAGCTCATTGTTTAAGCAGAGCATTTTACGCAATAGGCCCAGCAAAAAAAAAAGTGAAGGACTGTGTTTACCATAGACCAGTTCTTTCTCTTTAGTCTTCCTTACTGATTCTGACTTTTCATCAGTGTTGCATGTTGCTAGTCCTCTTGTTACTACTGGTACTATACAGTAGCATAGGGTATCTGAAGCCCACATAGGTTAATCAGGTAGTCCAAATCCCAAAGGATGACATGTCCATAAATAATGTGGCAACAAGGTTTTCTGTGTCTCCTGGCACAGTCTCAAGAGCACAGAACAGATGCCAGAAGTGCTGGAGAGGGCCAGAGAAAGGCAACAAGGCAACAGGACTTCTATTTTTTTCTTGGTTAAAGCAGGAAAAGAAAGAAAACCAGAGCCTTGGAAGATGGCCTTCATCAGGCTACTTATGTCTATAGGAATTACAACCTGGCACTTGTTTTTTGCCAAAAAATACCAGAATTGGAAGGGTTGCAACTGCTCCTTGCTTATTTTATAGATGGCAGCAGGTTCACACTGGCTATTTGTGACAGTAGTGAGTGTTAGGCTGCCTGCAAAATGATCTAGAATGACCATTTTGGCTGTAGATCAGTGATGGCCTGGAGGGAATATACTTGGAGAGATGCACAGATCTCCATATATCAGCTAATGGTACCCTTACTGCTGGTTCTGTGATGAAATCCCCAGGATCATTGACTAGAGATACAGATAAACAAAATGCTTGACCCCTGTTTATCTAAATTTACTTACAAATATACATGCTTTGTTACATAAATACAAAGTGGTTCAGTTAATATATTTATATACATCTACAGATATTTGCCAATACATTTCCTTAGATAGATACCTGAAATCAAGATTTATGGTTGCAAGGACATGTTTCAGTGATAAATTGAAAAAAAAAATCCATATTTTTAGAAACCCTACACAACAATCCATTTTGCTTTGTGAGGGCCAGACGGAAATCTGCTGATGCCAAGGTAATATATTTTCTAGCTAGTGACAGTTGTACTTGGACAGCCCTGTCAATTCCCCTATGATCTGCGGTAATTTCCCAGAGACAAAATTGTGATAGCCATCCTTTAAATTTCCTGTTAACCCTTGCCTGTAAGCCATAAGATTTGTCTTTTGAAATATACAGTTGTGTCCTTGAGGATGTGTATGAATTTAGGTAAACAAAGGCATGTAGTCCCTAGGGACAGATGTTTTAACCTTTGCTTAATGTAGCATTTTATAACACCTGTCCTCACGACAACTTTGTGTCACATGAGGCACCCCTCCTACTGTAACTCCAGTAAGTTATCTCCCTCTTTCATGGATCTACAAACCACCTGGCTGCCATGACAATCACATCTTCTCCACCCATCATAAATTAAAGGAAGGGAGGGCTCCACCCTATCTTGTCTTTAACCCCTTATCAACACTACTCTCCCCCCTCACCCTGTCATGTGGCCCTCCACTTATTTGTTAATTTTTGCTACGGGCCTGCTTGACCAGGGTAGAGGTAAGGAAGCCCTTTGGCTGAACCCCACCTTACCAGTTCACCCACTAACTAAATCCCATCAATATCAACACAAACAACATTTTTGGGATAGACTGGCCAGAGCAGCCTTTTATTAATTATAATAACTTTAAAACTTTATTAACAATAACGTTTTAGAAATTGCAAATTCTTTCAGGTCCATGAAAATAACTTTTACAAAACCCCCCAAATATATCTTTATCACCAACACCAAGGCCCCCAGGTGCTACCACACCGACTCTCGGACAATTACTTCACAACCATCACTCAACACCTGTCCTCACGACAACCTTGTGTCACATGAGGCACCCCTCCTACAAGCATGCCTATGCTTATGCTTGCGAGCACCGCCACACAAACAAAGCCTTCTGTAAACCCTCCTGCAGACTCAGGAACCACAAATATGTCCCCACTGGATTTAAATGGACTCCGTCACCCTTTTAAAACAGACCAGGATCTGCTTACAGCTCCAGATGTCACACTATCACACATCCAATACGCACCACAAACCTGCCAACCTCTTTATTAAGTTTAATATGGGCTTTGTTCAACCGGTCCACCGATCTTGCATGTCTCCATGCCAACCGTGCAAAAATGTCAGACCACACAAACAATGTTGAGGGTAAGGCAGACCGCCACCTGAGAAAATCGAACGTAATATCCTTAATAAGTTCCCGCATGGGCCTAGACCCAACATCATTACCCCCCACATGCAACAAAACAATATCCAGTACCCTGTCCATACGAGCATAGCGGTTAATTTCAGGAATCACTCGACTGAACTGCATCCCTCCAACCCCGATCCACCTAACCTGTGCCTCCCCTCTCAGAAATCCCAGCTGTCTCGCATTGGGTTGCACGTCCGCTCTCCTTGCACCCAATATACAAAAGAATGACCAGCCATGCAAAATTAGGCATTCAGCCTTGCATGTAATACAAAACACAACAACACGTGCAGCAAAATACACAAGTAGCACATACTTCAAGCATACATCACCCCATCCTCAGCTGCACAAACACCACCCACCAACCAACCTTCTTTTTCTCAGTCACTTATCATTTTTAACAACTGTGGGCCAACATCTAACCGAAAACGTTCCGATTCCCAACTCCCAATGCGCATATTAGTTTCCTACAAATGCGTAGAATATACCTCCACCCTTCTCCCAACTGCAAGCAAACTTTTCTTGAATACCGCACAAAACTGGAACCGAGACACACAGGAACCATCATTGTGCAGGAAGAATGCGCCCCCACCACTCGGCCGAACACATAAATAGCTGTGCACGCACAGGACAGACATCCGGCCTGGTGAGGCATACAGCACCAAACGGACACCTCTCCCAGCCTGGTCTGTCTAGGATTTGCGAATCCAGACCTGCAGGACACCATCACCACACTCCACATCCCCACACATCAGTCCACCCAGTTTAGACCAGCTTGGACTCACCACCACCCCTATGCTCAACATTGCAAAAAAGGCAACTTTTAAAGACTGCACGAAAAAGAACTACCTCAAATTGGTTAGAACAAACTGTGCCCAAAAACCTGAAAATATCACCCCACGATAGAAAAGACACAGGCCTGCGAACCCTCCGAACTCCCATCCCCTTGCCATAACCCTTTAAAGCCTGCCATACCACAAAACTTTTCGTGTCATCAGACCATCAATTTAAACAGAAATGCCAAACCAAACGATTTCCTGTGTATGCTAACCCCGGACACACCTCTACAGAAACTACCCACCAAGAACAGCAATACCTTAGTCTCATGGTCCACCGCACCCAGACCCCCACAATCCGACTGCAAAAATTGAAACCAATCCCTCCAAATACTTACATATGACTGCATAGGCGAGGACGCTGTATTATTATTTATCGCCCCCACCAGACCCAAATTGTCAGAATTGAACTGAATTGAACTTTTTGATTGCAGAACTCCGAACCCCAAAACTCCACTGCTACCACTATAGGAAATAATTCCAGAAAAGCCACATTTTTACACAAGCCCGCAGCTTGCCAATCATCAGGCCAAGCCCCTGCACACCACCTACCATCAAAGTAAGCCTCAAAGCCAGTGGACCCTGCCGCATCGGTGTACAGATTCAAACCCCCATTAGATATTGCCTTGCTCATCCACAGAGTCCCACCATTATAAGATTCCAGAAAGTGACGCCACATCTTCAAATCCTCATGCAAAGTCCTGCTCAGCTGCACAAAATGTCCCGGGGGATGTACCTCAGACGTGGCTGCAGCAAGCCTCTACAAAATACCCTGCCTATGGGCATTATGCGGCACACAAAGTTCAATTTCCTCAACAGTGACTGCAAATTCTGCAACCCAATCTTCCAAAGTCCACTTGCCCTTTGCACCTCCCACAACAACTCAGACACTTGTCCACAGGCAAGCTGCTCTCCATAGCCACAGAGTCCAAAACTATACCCAAAAAACACAACTCTGTTGTTGGCCCCACCGTCTTATCACCCGACATGGGTACCCCAAGTTCTTCCTCTACTCGGAACTTACGCAGCCAGGCCCACACACAAGAAGTTATCCAAATAGTGGATGATAGAAGCAATCCGAGACTCCTCCCACACCATCCATTCTACTAAAACTAAAACTAAAAACAATGCACACAAATGGCACAACCCAGGTAAACACTTGTCAACAAAATAACCCCTCATCCATTTACACCCCAGCAAGTGAAAAACGGTGTCCGGATGCACCAGCAACAACTGGAAGGCGGACTCAATGTCGGCCTTCGCTATCAAACAACCATTTCCCACCTTTCTAACGAAGGACACTTCCATGCGCCCTCCTCGATCTTGACTTCCGACTATGACCTTCCCCTTACCTACCCTCCGAAAACTAAAAATGACGTCGCTGAGGCCTACTTGAACATCAGGCCACTGTCTGCTCTGCCCGGGACCAGCATCTGGCTCAACCACCACTAACCGACATCCAGGTGTCGTGTCGTCCACAGCCTCTTCTCCTCTGGCAACGACCGCCCTAGCCGCTCGACCCAAACCCGCTGCACAAACTCTCCACATCCGCCTCCACATCCAGATCTGGCCGCCCAACATACCTGGTTCTTCCAGCCTCCGCTAACACGGCCATCTCTCGAGGAGCCCGCCCAAGTTGAGGAATCCTCCCGCAGTCATCGCCTACTCTCCTCATGGAACGCTTTGCGGGTGGACACAGAGGGTCCCCGGTAAGGCTCCTACCACGGCGCTGGCCCCCTGGGGTCGAACTGGGGCTAAAATGCTCCGGAGGCTGTGACCTCCAAGCGCGCGTGGAAACAAGCCGCTGCACAGATGCAGCCTTAGCGACCCCCGACACAGCAGAAGCAACTTGTGACTGCAGCCACTCCAATTCATCGACCGTGCCTGCAGATCTCAACTGGCCCAACAGATCGTCCAACGATGCCATGGTGAGTGCACTTCAACTTCTCCACAGTCGGCCTTCTTTCTGCAAAAAACCCCCCTCCTTCTACTCCCCCTTTTTATCCTCTGACCCTCAACCCCACCTATTTCCAAATACCCCTCACACCATATCATTTACTCCACCCTATCTTATCTTTAACCCCTTATCAACACTGCTCTCCCCTCTCACCCTGGCATGTGGCCTTTTCTTGCTTGACTTTTGGTATTCTTAGTGTATTTCTTTCAGATCTCTGCAATAATCAAGCATGAAATAATTCCTGCATGTTGCCTCTGTGAAGGTGTTTTTTTTTTTGTAGCAAAGACCAGTAAGTTATGTTTTCTTTTCTTGTGTAGAGTGGCTCTACGTAAGCCCGTTGGGGTTATTAAATATATATAAATAATGGTGAACTCTAAACACAAAAATGGTAATGTCCTTCTGTAGGACTGTCTAAGATTAACAACTTTACAAGCAAGTCAGGCCTGTATTTTAATAAATAAAAATTATACTAATACAACCCCATGTTTTTTTTTAAACTTATTCTCAGGTGATATACATTTCATTAGCTTTCCACAACTTCCGTGTTTCTGTATGAAGTTTGTTATGCTATGCTTCTTATCATATGTTTGCAATGTTTGCAGACTTTATTGGAAACAGGTGTGGTGAATGGGCCATGGTCAGCTCCTGCTGATCAGGAAACAGTATCCATCTCAACACTGTATGTGGTTATCTGAAAAAAGTCCCTATAATTAATCTTCATCACCCCCATGCTGATTACCAAAGCATGAAGAAAACTTTTTTTTATAAAAACCTAGGTATCACCTAGGTTGTTGTCTTCCTGTTGTACACTATTGCATCTGAGGTGCTTCTTTTTTCTATAAGTTCTTTCTATCTTGCGATTAAGGGCCGCAGTACTAACACACTCTTTAGATAAATGATAAAGGGTAAAACAATAACAATAACAATAATAAGATTTAAAAAAAAAACAATATTTGTGGATTGACTTTAAGCTTCATTGACATTTAAAGGTATTTAATTGTTGTCTAAATACTCTTGTCAAATTCTCTTGTGCATTTTTTATCATTAACGGTGAACCCTTAGATAAGCAAATATTGTTTAATACAAGGGAAATGTATATTCTTACTTAAATCTTAGTGTACTTTTGTGTTTCTTCCACATTTTTGTGGTAATCCTGCAAAAAACTCTGACTCTCTGACAGCTTCTTGAAATAAGATGAATCGCTGCTACTCTCTTCCCCTATGCAGGGAGTATCCACCCCCTGTAGTTTCCTGCAGGAGCAGGAGAAAACCTACTTGTTTCCACTAACAACACTGCTCTGTTATATGCAGCACAGTAATGATATCACTGCTACTTTTTATTGTAATAACAAGGTTTGCAAAGGTGTTTTGCACACACAAAGTAATAATAGGACACAACTGATAATCAGTAAATCTTGCTTTTAACAGATACATTCAACATACTTTTCTATAAAGAATTTCTAACTTTTATGTATATCCACATACAGTTTCTTTCCAGAATTTACAATTCCAGAATGTAAAAAATAGCCATCAAACTTTCTCTATACATATATACATTTGCTCTTAGTTTTATAGTCATTATGTATGGTAACTAGGATGTATGTTGTTATTATGTCCATGTCCATCTATAGTATTAAGCTCCTATTATTTCCCCTGGTCTTTGTAAAAGATTGTAACAATCTGGACATTACTGGATATGTTTTGCATTAATGCCTATTTATGGTTGATTTTCACTTTAGAGTAATATTGATCTTCTTACTTCTATTCATTGCTGCCATTAGTAAACAACACTACTTTTGTAAATCTGCAAATAGGAAGACACCTGGCATCACACAGACATCTGGCATCTCTACAAAGATGCCAAGACAAATGAGAAAGAACAAAGTCGGTGTATGTAGAAAGGAGCTAAAATGACACTTACCACAGCAGGTGAACTGGATAGATAGCAGAGGAATAGTAACAATAGAGCAAAAAGGTCTAATAAGTTACTATCCACTGTGTCTACCCAATGTAGTGTTCACATGAGATACTGAATGACAAGAATGTTTTTTAAGCTTGTGCAAGGGAGCTGACAGCCTAAGTCAATATATATAAATATGCTATATTGGTCATGACTTTCTAAGTTAACACACAGCAAAAATTGCTTTATTGCAAATGTTTTTATTTTTTAATGCAATTTCCAAATGTTTACTGGAAAAACCAATAATCATATGAAAGCTGTTCATAGATACAAGCTTTGCAAAAAAGTTAAAAGGATGCAATACAGTGCAATACAGTGGCACGGATACAGACCTATGGGTAGACTTTGGACGTAGACCTCCCTTTCTGTGGCAACCCTGCTTTGCTACCTATCGTCTTTTAGATACTAGTCTATGGGCTCAAGTGCTTCTTTTTGATAAGGCATTTGCCATTTTAGGGCTAGCTCTGTCACTTCAATAGCCCCCTGTAATGCGCCTGGGCACACAAACCACAATCAACTCCAGATATCCTTCAATCACGCTTTATTTACCGTCATAAAGCACGACAAGGGTTAAGTCCAAATAAGCGAAGTACAAGAGGGTAAGGCAAAGGCAGGTCAAGAACAATCTGAGGTCAGGGCAGGCAGCAGGCAGAATGGTCATTAACAATCCGAGGTCAGGGCAGGCAGAGTTCAGGCAGAGTCAGGTTCAGACTAGGTCGCTATGGAGATGACAAAAGGAGATAAGCATAAACTAATACAAGAACGCACCCTAGCACACTGTGTTCACAGAGGCTTATAGCGGGCAATGGTGTACAGGACAGGCTCTCCTTAATTGGCCAGAGTGACCAATGACCTTGCGCCACCTGGCGCCATCTGAGAGTGACTGAATCCGATTGGCCGCAGGGATTTCAAACTAACTATGTCCCGCGGCGAGGCAGCCGAGTGCCACCCCCTCGGGGGGTACAAGAGGGACGCATATTAGCACACGCACCTCTTCCCACAACACCCCTGGGACGTGCACTACTTTGCACATGGAAAGGAGTGCTGAGAGCAGGATATGCAGTAACCACATCTGAAGGGATGCAAGGGATGCTGCCTGGCTGAACAGTAGTTTGGCCAGGACGGATCCCTCCGCCTGCAGAGAGAGACACGCTGCGAGCAGAGCAGCAGCCTCGGCCATGCTGCCTGCTACAGTGGCGTCTCCCCCTGCGGCTGGGGTCCCCAGGGACGCCGCAGGCTCGCAGGACGGGTAAGTTCCTTACACCTCCCTTTTACATCAGGGGCACTTTTTTAAATTAGAGTCTCTCCACCTTCAAATCAGTGTTCCCTTTTCAAATCAGAATATAAACCCTTTAACCCCCTAGCGGTATAGTGTGACTTGGGGTGAATTTTAATTGCAAAAAGCGGTAATCCCGAGTCACACTCGGGGCCGCTAAAAATAATAAAAAACCCCACTTACCTTGTTCGTTTGGCATCCGGCATCCTGCTCGTCCGCCCAGATCCTCGGGCGGCGTCCTCTTTTTCTGATCTTCTCCCAACAAATGCAGGGATGTTCTCCAGGCAGACAACCCATAAAAAAAGGGTGCAGCACCGCCCCCTAATTCTCGAGAGCAAAGCCTCCTGGGATACCTATGTCAAGCATCCCGGGAGGCTCTTGGGTGCTCCTTCTGCGCATGCCAGAGCATCTCAGGCATGCACAGAAGGAGCCCTTTAGCCAAAAGGGAAAAAAATTGCCAATCTCACGCATGCGCAGTGAGATTGGCAAGTTTTCTTCCCAAATATAAGAGAGAGAGGAAAGTGCGTAACTCCTATTGCTTTATCAGTATATTGTTTGCCTACCCCAGGGATAATATATCAAAAAAAGAAAGACAATGAGAAAAGACTGGGGTTTTGAGTGGCTAAACTTTAAAATATATTTAGTATGAATGCTTATGTGCCATATCAGTATTTACAATATTTACAATGATGATATATTGAACAGGTAAAATAAGGTTGGCTCTCCTGTGCGAAGACACAAATGAGAATGCCAGGTTTGCGAAAAAAAGGCCACCTGACTAAATATTATTAGTAGGAATGATAATTGTCTAAATTCCAATGCGTTTCGCCCATCGGCCTTCCTCAGGGCATATGTAGAGACTATTCAAACGACTGTAAGCAAAGTAAAATTGGATGTTTAAGCAATCACATATACTTTTCAAGATTAGATGATTATTCACAATTACCAATACCTAAAGTATATAATGAATATTGGTGGTAATAGTTATAATAACTTAAAGAGTACAAAAGAAAACATGGGGTACGAAAACAGAGTTACCCTATTCTTTTCGTACCCTATGTTTTCTTTAAGTAGTTAGTCTAATAAAAAGGTAATACAGGCAACCAAACATAATTTTAATAGAGAATCAAAGAGACTTACAATATGATGGTTTACTAGTAGTGTTCAAGCATTCCTTTATATCTGAATTCATTTCAGAATTACTCTAAAAGACAATCAGGTTTAAATATTGGAAGTAGTAATTTGAGGGTAGTCTTGTTCAATTAAACATTAATCAGAAACAGAAGGTGTGAAGGTGGTAACTAATAATGATCGTTTAATATAGACTTTAATAAGGAATGGTTGGTTGGAAATGAATTCAAATTATAACATATGAATCAGATATGTTATTATCATTATTATATATAAATGTTGGCTAAAAAACTTTTTCAGCATTCTGACACAGCAATGTAAAAGGTAAAACTAAAGTTATTTTAAAACCATTTTTAAAAATATTTATCTATACTTCAAGTTTTTTTCCCATCTACCTCCCCCGATTTCGCGCCTGGGTCGTGTGACGTAAAAACAGGGACCCGGAAAAAGAAGAGAACATGGCGGCACCCAGAGCGCTGGCCCGAAGACGAATGCCGGGACGACGCGGGACGTGATGGAAGAGACCTCTGGACTGATCGACAGCCCTGCAGGATTGAAGGTAAGTGTATTTTTTTTTGTTTTGGGAGACTTTTCAGTTTACTTCCTCTTTAAGTAATAGTGCACCCTTCTGCTAGGGCTAGCCCATGCTACAGGGGTTAAATGCATCTTTATCCTTAGGTTTATTGTAAATAGCATCTGTTACACACCTTGCTCCCCTGGCAGTCAGCATGCTACTCATCTCTCTACACAATCTGGGTTGTGGGTGGGCATAAGGTTTCCTCCTCTTAAAAAGCAATGCCTGAAACCACAGCCTGCAGGGACCTATGGCAAAGGCTACAGGGAGCTGGGTGCACAGAAGTAAGCCTGTAGGAAGAGTGGAATAAGTAAAAGTAATATATAGATCATTTACTCCTTGACATAAACAGAGATTTGACTGGTCAGTATGGGCCCCATCGCACTGCAGGGAAATGTTTTTCTCTAACTTAGAGTTCAGTTTTAAAATTTTTTTTTAGCTTTGATTTTTAATAGCCTTCCAAGTATTGGAGCTTTGCCTATTCAAAACAGTCCACCATAAGGGCACAGTGGGGACAATGGATATAATGAAAATTTTTACAGCTAAGCTTTAACACCATTACTAGGTTGCTTTGCCTAAGCATTGCTCTTTATTTTTACTCTTCTTGAATATGATCATTGGGTGGGGGTATAGTTAAAACGCAGTGACATTCACTGATAAATTCTTTACTAAGGCATTTGTACCCCACAGACAGTTAATATGCAAGCTGAGGTCGATAAGTTTAGAAAAGTCAATCTGTAAATGGATAGAGAACTGGCCTAAAGATTGCATCCAGAAAGTTGTATTTATTGATTCATACTCTAAATGGTCCAAGGTTATTAGTGGTGTACCCCAGGGTTCAGTGTTGGGACCTTTACTGTTTAACATCTTCATAAATGATATAGTTTTGGATTAAAAGTACCATTTCTGTGTTTGCAGATGACACCAAACTATGTAATGGAATTATGTCCGTACAGGATGTCTATATTCTACAAGCAGACCTGGATGTACTGTTTGATTGGGCAGCCAAGTGGCAAATGACATTTAATATAGATAAATGTAAAGTTATGCACTTGGGAATTAACAACATGTATGCTTCATACTGTCTAGGGGGAATACATTTGGAGAAGTCAGAAATGGAAAAGGATCTGGGGGTTCATAGACCAATGCTTAGCTGCAATATCTAAAGCTAGCAAAGTACTTTCTTGTATTAAAAGAGGAAAAGACTGCAGAGATGGAGACATAATCCTGCCCCTGTACAAAGCATTGGTCAGACCACATCTGGAAAATGCAGTCCATTTTTGGGCACCAGCTCACAAAAAGGACATTGTGGAATTGGAGAGAGTGCAGAGAAGGGCAACTAAACTAATAAAAGCAATGGTGGAGCTCAGCTATGAGGAGAGATTAGCTGAACTGAATCTATTCTCCCTTGAGAAGAGACATTTAAGGGGGGGTATGATCACCCTGTATAAATATATAAATGGTCCATATAGAGAACTCCCTTACTCATTATTCACCTTGAAATCATTACAAAGAACAAGAGGGCACTCTTTGTGTCTGGAGGAAAAGAAGTTTAAGCTCCGGATAAGGAAGGGATTCTTCACTGTAAGGTCTGTGAAAATGTGGAATGGGCTCCATCAGGAAGTAGTTTCAGCAACTACTATAGATTGCTTTATGAAAAAGCTGGATGATTTCTAGAAGCACAGAATATAACTGGGTAATAAAGCTTTAAAGTAAAAATAACAGAGACTGTTGATCCAGTGAACATCCGATTGCCTCATGGAATCAGGAAGGAATTTTTTCCCCTGTTGAAGCAAATTGTACCAGTGTTTTTTTGCCTTCCTCTGGACCAACTATGTCTATAGGGTTTTATATATGGGATATGTTTAGTTCCCTATTTGTTGAACCTTATGGACTTATGACTTTTTTCAACCTAACCTACTATGTAACTATTCCCTGTGGAGAATCTTCCAGGTCCATTTATTTTAAATTGCAGTGATTGATTTTGATGAGTGTCTGATTCACTACTTTATAAATAAACCCCTACATGGTAAAAATAGACCTTTAATTACACATTTATAACTTTATTCTAATTATGCATTACTATTTTAGTACCCCACCAATTGATGGAGTTTTGCCCATTCAAAAAGGAAGCAATAAAAGCTTCTGCATGTATGTTCAGGCATCATCACCAGGCTACTTTAACTAAACTTCAGTATTATTTGCATTGGTGGTAGCACTGGAAGGAAAAAATGCATATGCATTATAATGTCACTGGAAGAAGAAAATGTCCATTCATTGGTGGTTTCACTGGAAGGAAAACATCTGGCTCCATCTGTAGAGGAAAAATGCTGTTGTATTAGTGGGAGGAAAAATTCAGTCGTGTCAGTCTAAGATAGACTGGTTCGGCTTGTGTATCAGTTTATTGGGTATGTTCTTTAAATGTGAAGGAAAATTATAGTGTTTTATAGTTTTAACTTGCTCACATGTTTACATTAAATATAACAGCATTTTCCTTATAGGGACTCTGTCAGCAAAAAAAATAAAATACTAAAAAGTTTACCTTTGGCCAGCCTTTAACTAACTTCTGTAACTACTGTGTTCTCTGATCTAGAGAATGTCAAGTAGATTCATAGTGATCAGAAGGTCTCTGGAAAAGTCACCCGGTGTAAGCCTTAATAAATTCTCACATTTCTCCCCACTCTACTGGCAATTTTGTGAGTGCTTTTGCCCAAAACAGCACAGCTTTTACAATAACCAAATATTTAAGCTGGGTACATTCAATCTTATGGTAGAAATATACATAGGAGGCTTTTGCAGTCCACTGGTGTACACTTCTTCTATAGCATAGGGAAAGAAATTCCACCAAGTAGAAAGTAAAAAAAAATCAGATACAGGTAGTCCCAGAGTTAAAATATCTGACATACGGACAACTCCTAGATACGAACAGGCTTCCCTGTTCCCTTGAGTGCAGGACAGAGGCCTGATGGGGGGAGGGCACAACTTGCTCCAGAAGGTAATGAATGTCTAGGCTCCATAAAGTTTTTTATTTTGTTTGTGATTCACAGTGAACTCACAGTGAGGATTTTGTACAGTAACTGATACCACCCTGCCTAATAATATGTTGAGACAAACATGTGTCCTAAATGCATAAAATAATCTACCTGTTCCAACTTACATACAAATTCAACTTAAGAAAAACCCTACAGTCCCTATTTCTAGTGTTACCAGGGGACTACCTGTACTTCACTTCCATTAGTACAAACACCTCTCAAACTATATTTTTCCTTTTTAATATTTATTAATTTTTATTTTGGCATGATAAAATGTATTTTCATGAATAGAATATTATCAAGAGGGGATCATACGGTAGGGTCTTCAGAATAGGACAAGATAAAGCCTTCACAATAGGGCAACAGACAGGAATTTCACTCTTCATCTAAAACTAAAATAAACATTTTGTCTGGAGGTAATATAACCAAAATAACAAATAACAGTGTAATACTTTAAAATAAAATAAATAATTAGATAAATAAATTAGGGACATTTGCTAAAGGATTTGAGGAAATGCACACAGAAAAATGTGTGACAACTTACTTCAGTTTACTTCAGTTATTTAATTACGTAAAAAGTAAAACCCACTCTTTACTGTTTTCATCTTCATATATTGTTCCTAAAACAATACATATATATATATATATATATATATATATATATATATATATAAATGTATATATATATATATTATTTTTTCAAACTATAATAGTATTTTTAAAACTAAAAAAGGAATTCAGTTTATTTGTTTTTATTAATAAAAAATTAAGCTATACAAACTGTAATAAAAAGGTATCATATACCCCACATCTAAGCTAAAATTAATTTGGTCTGTGATCTATTTTCAAAATGCTTCAATCTAGAAAAAAAGAACTTGATAGTGTTAAAAATATAATTTCATAATAATTTAACCACAATCAACTTACAGAGTATTAGGGTATCCACTTAATTAACCTTGATTCAAAGCAAAACATTTGAATCTCATATTTTTAATGGCTTGTTTTTTAAAAGCAATGCAGTTTAAGGTAACAAGGCATGTTTCTAATAGAGTACATTGCTTACATAAATCTGCAAATTACTAGTGAAGCTAAAAGCATTCCATGTCCCTAGTAAACAAATTAAAACAATGTACCATGTGCACTTATAAAACCCTTCAATGTTCCAAATTGAAAAGGCTCTTGCCTTTCACCTGGGAGTTAAAGACTGTGGAGGGCTGAATGTTTCATCTAAATTTAATTTTATACAATCTGCTATAATACATTTCTTTAACATTCGGACATCTAAAGGAAAGACAGATGCATTTTATGATCATATGTTTTTAAAAAGCCTATATTTTATAAAATGTTTAACAAACTCTTTATTTACCATCATATAACATAATATTTTTACAAAATATTGTAAAATTTAATATTCAGTTTTAAGTTGTTTTAAATTTATACATATTTTTATATATCAAAAATGCCAGCCTGAAATGGAAACATTGCTGGCAGTGCTTTTTTATTCAAATATATATATATATATATATATATATATATATATATATATTGTGATTGAATCAGGTTTGCTTTGCTTTATAGAAAGGAACAATGAACAAAGATTTCTTGAATGAAAGTTAACATTTATGTAATATACTGTTCTCAATTTTCTGCTTTGCCGTAGTATTTTATCATTTGAAAGTTACCATACAATTTATATATGTCCATGGCAGTTAGCATTTTAAAATTAAGGAACACACTTTTTAAAGAATTTGCCAACATACATACTTTACTAAGGTTGATTTATTATCAAAAAAACATTTATTTACTTTTTTTTAACAAACTATTAAAATTTGTTTTACCTTCAAAATACAATCATCTGGAAAAGACTGGGTACTCTTATTACTAAACTAAGTTAGTATGGAAATTACTAGCATAAGTTTAGTCTGTAGGTTATTTGTTACTTGATGCTTTTTTGTTACTAGATAAAATTGCAACTTCCAAAGCAAGAAGATTGCGGAAAATTTTAAATATTATGGTAAAGTTTCTTTATCTTTGTTTTTTTTTGTTGGTTCTATGTTCTAAATGGTGTCTTGATTAGCTAAAATGAAAAAATATATATTATTTCCAAGATTCTAAACTGATAGCAAAAAGAGGCAAAATTGTCAAACTAAGTTTCATTGCTAAACCAAACTGTTCCTATAACATTGATTTGTAGCCATAAACAAACTATGCCACATTTGAAATAAAATAAATGGGTTTAAATTATTGACTTCCAAAATATTAGGTAGCATTGCAGCATAGCAGCAGCACAAAAATTATTCAAAGTAAGCGTTGTCCTAGAGAAGAATATTTTAATGCCCCTACATTTTACATAAAATCTATATAAAACTATTGAGACATTTTTTTTATTCTTTTACTAACGTTGGAAATTTACAGGTACCTGGAACAAAAAGGAAACCAACACAAATGAAACATCTGAATTGTATTTTGATACCATTTCTGGTATGCCAGAGATATGTAATATTCACTCATATGTAAGGAATCCACCAATATTCCTTCTTTAGGTAACACACAAAATGTAAGTCACATGAGAAACTTACAGAAGGGATAAGAAAACCAAATGTCAGCCAACTAGTAAAAAAAATGATTAACCTTATTTCACTCAATTTCATTTTTTTTATGTTCTAACATGATATTGCATAAACTTTCATACAAATAAATACAAAATATTGGCATTTGGAAACCATTATTCCATATGTACAGGTTTTGAAGCTTTAAAGGCAGTAAAACACCATAAAATGTTGCTGTTTTACCATACTGGGGAAATGTAATGTCCTAGAATGTTAGAATCTCCAGTTCCTGAACAAAATCAGACATTTACATTGCTGTGTTTTACAGGTATATATATTACCACAAGGCCCATTACCTTCATTAACCCATTATGGTGTCTTTCATTTTTAATAGAACCCCAACAAACTAAGGCAACTATCATGCATCATGCAAATCTGCATATTTCTTACTTTTTTTATTGTCTGCTCTGTTGCATTGGTAGCCCATTCAAAAGGAATAGGTCAACTTAATGTAACTATGTGAACGCATTGCACAAAGAATCTTAACATAAAGCACAATAATGAGATGTAATGGGCCCTATAACATTTCCCAATACAAATCTTGGGTCAGTTAGAGTTTGTAACTCATACAAAAACAAAACATACAAAAGCTCATTGAATCATTTCATACAATTAAAGCATAGCTATGACCTGATATCTTTGCAATCACTGCATCCACATTCAATACAAACTTTAAATTACAGAGTAGAATAATTTAGGAATATTAATGTCCTGAATTATTTTTCTATATTCTCTACTAGCCAGATTACATTTTTATTACATGTATTTGATTATGCATGTAAGAATATTGATGGCAAAAGATGAGTTCTGGCTGGTAAAATGACAACATTTGGGAAAGCTCAAATCAAAATAATAACATTTTGGTATACTTGATGCAGAGTTTTGGAAGGTTTCTTGCAAATGATCAGCAAAACCTCATATGTGGTTACAGGATAACATTTTAAATTGAATTGAAATTTAAATTGAAGTGAAAAACTAGTTACACATTTAAAGCAAATATGTGATTAGAAGATGTGTTTAAAATGCATCTAAATAATTAGTATAAATAGCCTAACTAAATAAATAGCCTGCTAAATAAAAAGTATAGGCATGACAAGAATAAGAGGTTGGTTGTCAGTGTTGCGCATCCATAACTGAATTATCTGATTTTGGTAAAGTATTATCCTGTTGTTAGCATTTGAAGTGTTCAATGGATATGAAGAGCTGCTTCTAGGCATAGGCAACATAGGTGAATTTCTTAGGGTACCACCTAATGGAGTGGCACCCCACCAGCTCCCCTCACCCAATAACCTGTCTCCCTTCTTTTAACCAAAGCTACTGCTCCCTCTCTTTCAACTATATGTATACTAGCCCAGGGGCATGTAGTGTAATAGCTACAGCTTACCTGTTCAGCTCCCACAAATTAATTTGTAAAGATTTGATCCCGCAGATGTAATGTGCTGGGATTGGACATCACATATGAATCTGACAAACACAGGATCAGGTAAGCTGTGATCATTACACTATGTTTACCTGCACTCTTTTTACATAGTAGAGGAGAAAGGGTAGACGCTGCTTTGGTTTGCAAAGTTGCCAGGTAGTGTAAGTGCATTGGTCAGGTGGGGGGGTGGGGGCGGGGGGAGGGGTTGGCAATCCACCTAGAAACACCCCTCTGGGTATGGGTTGGTTGGGTACTCTTGCATCCCTATATGTGCTTTTCCAAAGCCCCTGACAACTACCAGTTTAGGAGAATGTTCATTGCCATATTCCTTAGCTCATTTTTTACAGTCATTAGGCACAGTGGTGAGCTATTTAGGAATGTACAAAGCAGGTGGAGGCTGACAACTGCTTACCTTTGAGGTCCCCCAAATATTTATATATTTTTTTATATACCCTGTGAGAATAAAACAAGGTTATCTAAAAGTCATAACTAAACAGGGAAAAAAATTTTTCTACATATTGTAATTATTATTGCTGTTTGTGTGTTTGTGTATGTATATACATACATTTATAATATGCTATACAGGAATTTGGTTGTCTAATGCCTCCAACTGTTTTAAAAAAAAAAACGAATCTCACAAAAGTGCTGGTGCTTCATGCAGCTATTCTAATAAATGGGCCTTTACTGGTTTACACATTTTACACTGATTTGTGGGAATATTAAAATTTTTTCAGTGATTGTTATATTCTAATTTTTCTTTCACATGCCCAAAGAAAGTGTGATTTACTAAAATAAGCAGAGCATGTCTAAACTGATTAAGCATCATTAACATTAGAATATGGACATTGATAGTACTGGATGTTTAATACATTTTTTAGTAAATATATTACTTTGAATCTATGAAAACATATGTTCATATTTACTAAGAAAATACAATTTTACAAGGTTGGTCAACTACAAATACATTATCATATAATCAAATAGGATTTTTCTTTAATAATTACTATCTCGAGAGCCTGACTAAAGTAAGGACAAATGCATGCAATAACAATTATTATAGTATATTATTATTATACCTAATTTATTTAATTATTATTATTAATAATAATTTATACAGGTCACCAACAACCACAAGGGAGACAGATGAAGTTCAGCTAACCTGAAGAATTGTATGTAGAGGTCATGTGTTGTATATACCTGTTATTGTTAAAAATAAGAAGGTATTTGGGAGTATGTAAAATTCTAATGAATCATCAAATCAGTTTCAGTCAAATTACCATATAAATGATCTATGTATGCTATAAAATAATATAATAATAATAATAATTTGCACAAAGTTCAGAATTTTTACTAGCAAAAATGTGATTTAAAAAATTGAATATGAACCTAATTGAAAAGATTTGGAAATGTTGAAAAAACATATATATGTATTACAGAGAAATAGATTTTTAAATATTTTTTTGTATGAACACATAGCAGTAAATAATGTTGGAGCCATATCAGTTATCATTTGGACTAAAATGTGAAATGTGTGTACAATTACGAGGAATGATTTTATCCCACTATCACTAATAACTAAAACAAAAAAGAAAAAGGGTTTAGAATAAATTTTGGATGGTAGAACATTTGGAAACATTGTCAAATATATTCCATGTATGCATTTAAGAAATAAAGTTTATATTTTTTGTGTGAATAAATAGATGTGAAATGTGTTAGATGTGAAATGTATATTTAGAAAAGTAATTTCCTAGATGATTACTTTTTATCCCATCCTCACTTGTAATAACCAATCGGGTGCAAAGGAATGTAAAAAAAATGACCTCTAAATCTAATTGGCCAGTTCACGTGAACACCTGATAGTGTGAAACATACTCTTTTTGTAAATCTGTTCCACATCGACTACTGGTGTTGCTAAAGTGATCAGTCCTGATGCAACATTTAAAATCTAGTGTTTGCTGACAAAAATTTGCTTTCTTTAACTGAAGCTGATTGAAAAAAAAAATGCTTCCGATAAATTTGACGCAAACCAAAATAGCTTAACCCCTGATCTAAGGTTAGATAAAAAAAAAAAAAAAGTTGAGCCACAACCGCAAGATTTCACAGATAAGAGAAAAAATGTGGATTGTACTTAAATCAATATTATAAAGAAAGGTTGTGATGGCGAGACAGCAAACCGAGCCAAGTACAGACCAAGACTGCTAACTGATCTGAAAAATGCGAATATCATTCACTTCGGGATACCACATCTCATAATGCAGTGTGTGTGCTATACTATATAATTATGAAATGTTTGCATTAAGTAACTTGGGTGCCCAAATACAGATGTTCCTTATTGATGGTAATTGAACTTGACACATCTTTGGCCTGCTTTATAGCAATCACTAGAAAAGAGGCTTTTCCACTATGCTCCACAGCCTGTAAAGGCACTCTGTTTCATTTTGAAGCTTTTACTCATGGAGAAAAAAACATTTACAGCCTAGAATATCTGTTAAACATTGTAGTTAAAAGAGAGCAGTTGGATTATGATATAAGAAGGGTAATTCAGCAAGCAGGTCCTAAAAAGCACTGCTGTTTACTACATGGGATAATATTATTGTTGTGCAGATATTTCTAGAGGTGACATATAACTCCTAAAATATTCATATGTTGAGCCTTTTACAGCATTTAGGAGTATCATTGCTGTTTGATTATCTTTACTCAAAACATTTCATCACATGATCAGTGTGTCAACCAGTTGCATATATATAAGAAAAGATGGTCAAAAAAGATAAATACACTTTTGAAACTTTAAACAATCATGACTTAAGAATAAAACATACATTAAGCACATATTTGTGGTTTTATTACAAGATTCTTTATCCCTATATCAATATTTTTTTCATAAAAAACAAAGTATGTTACTCTCATAAAATGAGTAAAGCATTTAATCTAAATGCATTTATTACTTATATTTACATATTTACATCTATTGCTATGCTAAGTTTATTTTGCAATTTTTATACATGCATATGGGCATGGGAGGACTTATATATTCAACTATAAACTGATCCAAATATAAACCAACATACTTTTTTTCCCCTGAGAATACAGGAAACTTGTTTGACTTGAGTGTAAATCTAAGGCAAAAAATGTGTCAATAATCAATAAAAGTTGTTATAAAAAAAAACATGAATAAATACATTTATGCGGTAATATTTTTAATAACCATTAACAACCATTAATAAAAAAAAAAGTCTGTAAAATATTTGATATTTTTAAAATAAGAGCCTACTAAGGTGAAATGTGTCGGGTAGAGCTGAGCCTTTACATCGTGGGTAGGCAGAGCTTTACATTTTCTCACCACACATGAAATTCCGATTTTGTTTGATCTGGTGTACAGACTTGCACTACTAATTTATTTGTACAGTCTTTTGCAAGATTTTATGCTTGTAATTGTTTTAACATAATAAAAATGTTCGGAATCAACATCAGTTTTATTGTTTATCTCTGAATAGAAAAGAATTCTTGCCATATTTCCATTTGGCTGGCTATAGGGCATTTGCCTTCTTTAGTAATTCCTTATCAGATGGAAAGCATCATCTTCCATAATGAATTCCTAGGACTGTACCTGCTGGCTGGAAACTGAGATTGTTGGCTAGACACAGATCATATGTGCTTTGAGTATCGATTGTCTGCAATATAGATGATTGAGTATATTTGACAGTTATAATTTACCTTAAATACTCCGACATATCCGGTGAGTGGATCCAGGTTAAAAGTTTATATAACAAACTTTGCGGTTATAACATTTTGTGAAGCAAATTCTAATAAAGGCTAAAGAAAGATATTTTTTGTGTTGTATTTTTATCTTCACTATTATGATTAAAATGTCATTTTTACATTTAAGATAGCAATAGGTCAGCCACTGCTGGTGGCTGCTTACTTACTGCATGTAATGGCCAATCTGCATGTGATGCGGCTGCATGTGATGGCCAATCTGTTCTTCTGCCCACCAGGCCTGGAGGACACCTTCATGTGTACTGATATCCTTTTTCTTGGCCCTGTCCACTTTGTATTCCCTGGTTGTTTGTCAATACTTGCTTTTCCCAGGCACCATACCTTAAGTCCTGGGAAAAATTCAGTGCTGGGATGGAGATACTAGTCCCCCTAGGCTGAGTGGGGACTGAGTGGGGGGAGTAAAGCATTGTCACCTGACCAGGGACCCTACAGAAATAGCATTTGGACCTGCTACAGCAGGTAAAAGCTGACCCATGTGCATTTATTTTTACCTTCTCGTTTTAACTCCAATACATGTAACCAAAATGCTAAATCCTAAATCTGAACTCCAGAACTATGTCAGGGTCCCTGTTATTTAAAAGCTTGCTTCTGTTCTGTCACTGCCCTTGCAGCTGCAAGCTTTTCTTTAGGTAAATAGAACTTGAATAAGAGCTGGTGCATAATGATACAAGGTTCTGTCATTATTATCCTATTTGAAAAGGTAATGTTTTTTTACTTTTTTTAGCACATATGTATTACTAAAAATGTAATGAGTATCCAAATTCTTACAATATATGCCAGATTTGTTCTGCTTTAATGATTAGTATACCCAAGAATTAGTAAAAAGTTCATAATCTGGCTACACTCGAAAATTAAATCTGTTCTTTTTCTAATAATCTAATAAATCAACATTTCTCCTGTGCTGCATAAACCAGCCCCAGTAATAACCAATAGATAATTATCTATTAGAACAGGACAAATAGACTTAAAAACAAAATGCTATTAAATGTTAATAAATTAAAAATAAAAATTTCAATAAATTGCTTTTTTCCAGCTCAGGTAAAATTATCCAAGCAAAAAAAAATACTGCCCAGTTTTGAAACCACAAATACGACTGCACACCTAGCCATTACGCTATGCAACTATGGAAGGCAGATTCCTATCTACAAGTATACAAGTTTCAGGTTTGGAAAGTGGGTGTTACTGTATGCAGTCTGCCCTAAGTACCACCTGTACATGACACTAAAACAAAGGAAAGTAAATAGCTGAAAGGGATGGTTCTGGCCCTGCACAGGTTAGTGGTAGAGCGGGTAGTGATGCTTGCAGTCAGACATCATTGAAGCCTGTAGGCATACAACTTTTGCCACCTTCAGTAACATTGAGACAATTGTAGAGAGTACACAGAAAGTGTTTTTTTTTTGGCAAAGGAAGGAGCATATCGTTCACTGTTATAGTTATAAACAGTAACATATAAATAGACAATATATATACAAGCAGTAAATCCTGTATCATGGGCCATTTGAATGAGTCTCCTAGGAAAAGGGAGACACTGAATTTCTACCAAACAATACACTAGCAACTTGGGACATACAGGCCACTGGAGGACTAGAGGGGGCACCCTCACATAATATCATTATCTCAACCTGGGACATATACTCTCTGGCCTTGTATCCTCGCGAAAACGTGACAATACCCCTGAGGAAGCCTGGAATAGGCAAAACTTGTCAGGTAATACCCTGTTACACATATGCAAAATATGACTGCAAATCAAGACTTATGCTGGACTTTATGGGTACCTATCAGACCCCTCATTAAGATCTACAAACAGAATAAGTTGTCTGACTGTCTAGAGCCATGATACACAATTTACTGCTTGTAAATATATTGTGTATTTACCTGTTACTGTTTAAAACTAAGAGTAACTAATATGTACCTTCTTTTGCCAAAACAAAAATCCCTCTTTCTGTGTATTCTCTACATTTGCCTTAATGTTTTATCAGGATTTGGTAACACATATGATAATATAGCAACACCTATGGGAAGCGAACCCTGTTCTTCACCTTAAACTTGCACCTTGAGTAACACTCTTCTATAGGGATCACCCACATTTCCTTGTTTCCCTGGTACTGATCTTTTCATCTAGAGTATAGTCAATAGTGGATATTCATTCCTACTGATGGTGGAATGTATGACCAATAATGATAAATGAGCCACCTCTTTATCTGTAAAACCTATTGGCACAAGTACTGTGCCTATGATAAATCTGTCTGTAGTCCATCAATCAGGAAATTAGGTGAACTCAAGATAGCTGCTGCAACTTCAAATGTTTCTGTTGTATAAGCTAAAATTTGCAGGGAAATGGGGCAATTCCTTTTACTAAGAGTAGAGGACTTTGTACAAATGGTAAGCCCAAGGTTCAGCTTATCAGCATAGTTACTGGAAGGTTAACCTAATAGTCATATACAGTTATATCAAAAGTTAATGTTTCACTTATTTTTAATTACCAAACCTGAATAGTCAGTCAGAAGCTGTTATGTTGATTTTGCCAAATCCATAGAAATAGATAAAAATAACATATTATTCAAAAGATTCAAGCCTTTGCATTATTCTGCAAGTCTGTAACACCTAAAAAAGTAAGGAACAGCTTAATTACTCAGCTTTAAATTATTTAAAAAATTAAATGCTCCGCCTAAACCTGATTAGATAGTTAAAGTTAACAAAAGCTTAAATAAATAAAAAAAAATACTCTAGTAAATGAACCTCAAGATCTACATATTTTCATGATTCAATAACCTGAAAAGTCATCCATGTCCATTTAAAGAAAATTAAACCAATAATCCTGCATTCTAAAGTGTCTCTAAGATTTACCACATCTAAATATTTGCTGTGTATTACCTCTAAGAATGTAGCATTACCATTAAACCTACAAAAATATGTTTTGCATAGTTTTCTTGGAGCCTTCTTTTCGGCCCTGAGGTAGAATGTCTAAGAATAAGAAAGAAGAAAGAACATGTAAGGATTTGTCAGAACACAAATTGCAAATTATCAGCATGAATGAGCACAGTCAAGGCACTGCAACTGTATATTGATTTTTATGTCCAGATGTGTCAATATTACATGTGAATGTGTAAAAATGTAGATACATATGTATATAGAAAAAGATAGAGAATGAAATATTTATCATAATAAAAAAAGCCAGATAAAGACATTTTTTGCATACATACATACACAAATGCAATATATTTAGGACCAGGTTTTTATCTGGACCTGTAACTGTCCCCCCAGCCTAATGCAACATGTTAAGTTTTTCAAAAGTATATTTTGCTACATTTAAAGAAATGTTTCTGATTGACTTAAAGCCGAGGTAAACCGAAAAAAAAGCTCACCTTTACCTTTGCAGATCTATAGATCCTTCCAGGGGTTTTCTAGATTGGGTCCTGTCCTTGCATCCTCCTTCATCCCAGTGCAGAGGAAATGTGGGGCATGTACATCTGCTTTCCTCTACTTCCGCCTTGTTCCTATGTCTTGCACTGCACAGATGCGAAATTGGGTGACGTAGATTGGGAAAAAAAAGATCTCACTGCGCATGCGAGAGTTCAACTTTTTTTTTTTTTTTTTTTTACCCCATTGAAGAAAAATGCACAGAAGGAGCTTTTTCTTCAGAAGCCGCCTGGGATGCATGACGTATGTATCCCGGGGATGCTGTGCTCTGGCGTTCTGTCTTGATTCCCAAGGCGGTCAAGGGGAGGGGCTTTATACTGTGTCTACCCTTTTATGGGAGATGTGCTTTAAAACAAAAAACAATTGTTTATGTAAGCATCTAAATGGTAATGAACAAAGTTACATAGTTACATAGTAGGTTAGTAAAAAAAGACATAAGTCCATCAAGTTCAACCATTAGGGAAATAAACATATCCCAGATATAAAACCCTATGGACATAGTTAGTCCAGAGGAAGGCAAATAAAAGAACCCCCCGTACAATTTGCTTCAACAGGGGAAAAAAATTACTTCCTGATTCCAGGAGGCAATCAGATGTTCCCTGGATCAACAGTCACTGTTATTTTTACTTTAAATCCTTAATACCCAAAAATATTCTGTGCTTCTAGAAAAACATCCAGCTTTTTCCTAAAGCAATCTATAGTAGTTGCTGAAAATATTTCCATTCCGATTTCACATTTTCACAGACCTTACAGTGAAGAATCCCTTCCTTATCCGGAGCTTAAACTTCTTTTCCTCCAATAGCAAAGCGTGCCCTCTTGTTCTTTGTAATGATCTCAAAGTGAATAATGAAGAAAAGAGTTCTCTATATGGACCGTTTATATATTTATACAGGGTAATCATATCCCTCTTAAATGTCTCTTCTCAAGGGAGAATAAATTCAGTTCAGCTAATCTCTCCTCATAGCTGAGCTCCTCCATTCCTTTTATTAATTTAGTTGCCCTTCTCTGCACTCGCTCTAATTCAACAATGTCCTTTTTGTGAGCTGGTGCCCAAAACTGGACTGCATTTTCCAGATGTAGTCTTACCAATGCTTTGTACAGGGGCAAGTTCACTTGCTAACTTACCCTTGACTGTTATAAAAATGCATTTTGACCGCATGCCCCACTGACCACCCTCCCCCCAGTATTTTAAATGATAATATAATTTTTTGTCAGGGGCTTAGCAATTAAAGAGGAACCTTTGTGAAAAAAAATTCTCTTACCTGAACCAATAGCAAGAACTCCATAAAAACGACCTTAGCGAGTTTAGTGCAAGCTTGGCTTTTCTATTCTATCCGGGGCTTGGTGGTGCTGCCATCTTCTTTCTTCCGAGTTTTTTTGCACCTCACCCGATCTTGCAGGTAAGGCAGGTGACGTGTATTTCTGAAAATGTTGAAAAAACTGACAATCTCACTACACATGTATAGTTAGCACTTTTTTTACATTATTGGAAAGTCCCTGATGATGTATACCCAAGATCAGGTATGCGGAAAAGGAGCATCCCACAGCCTCCTGGGATATGTGATGTTAATATCCAAGGAGGCTGTGGGTTTCCCCTTTAGTCTTTACCTTTTATGGTCTTTACAGCTGTGATATAGTTTTTTTTAATTTTAATATGCACTTTAAAGTGTTCCTGTGAATGCATTTCTTGATTACAAAAAAACTGCACTGCAAGTGATCCCTAATGCTGCATATAAACACCAAAAGGTGAAATAATACACAAATTGAAGCTGTTAATACTCCAAACATGCATACTACTCAATAACTTTACACAGATGGCAACAAAAAAACATTTGAAGTGACCCCTGTGGAATTAGGAGGAATTGGATAATGCACATTAAAATAATGTACGAGAGTTCAAGAAAGTCTACCTTTGTATGTAATAGAGAAATGTCTATGTTCTACCAAACAGAGATATATTATGAAACCTAAGAGGGAACTGTGCTCTTGTATCCTTGATGACAAGGCAAGATGAAATGTCCCCAACCATGAAAACATCAAGGTGGTGGGAGGTGTTGGTGGAAAGACTTGACATGGCAGGTTATGATGTAGACAGTGTTTCTGATGTTGCTGTTTTGAGAATTCAGTGGTCCATATTTTAATTTAATTTTGAAATATGATGGCCTTGTAAAGTCTGCCTTTGTTCCTTCCTGCCAATGAATCTTAATCAACTTTAATATCAATTTGGTGACCTTTGTCTGATGCAAAATAACCCCAAGATAAGTTGAAAAATGTAGAATTAAATTAGCTAAATGCAAGTTTCAATTTATTTTAATGAATGTACTTTAAGAATGTCTGAAATACAATTAGGTACTAGTTCAATTAACAGACCTGTATATCTATTTCTAACCATAATATTAGAAAAAAACATATCCTTCAAAAACTTTTATAAAGTGTCTCCATGTATCCCCATGTATTTGAACATATTTCTGCATTATCAGTTTTACTAGCAAGTTTTACTTTCCAATCACCAGCAATGTAAGAGGCATTCTTACCACTGACTACCACAGTAATGTGCTTTGAGCTGTGGATATAGTAATTACAGCAGGCGTTGTCTGAGCTATAGTTATATAGCTGAAGTTATTTCATGGGTTCACCCATATTAAAAAGGTCGAGAAAGGCTGGACTAAACAATGTTTACATGATGTAAACAAAACTTAAGGATGAATAAGCTAAACAGATGGTCAATGAGAAGCAGCAAAAATAAATAAATACATATATATATATATATATATATATATATACACACACATTTTGAGTGAAAGCTGAGAGAAATTCTAATTTCATGCAAATTGCAATCACTTGAAACTAAGCCAATCAAACTGCAGCATTTTGATTTCAAGATTTTCAAAATTTTTGCATCCTATTCCCCATAGCTAGTAAGCTTTATTATATTAAATTGTTGTTCTTCTGTTTAGGAATGCATAAAGTGCAATTCGCTGTGTTGAAGCCCATAAAGCACATGATGGATTCTGGTTGGTATTTAACATGTCTTTAAAAATGCCATCACTATTACTTGCCGCTTTGCTGATGCCAAGATTCGGTGGAGTTCTGCACACTCTTGGAATAACCTTTTCTTTGTCTACCTACTTTACATCTTGTTGACTAAAAGCACTATAGGTAAAGCTGATACAGTGTTATAGCAGCAGAACATTTATTTTCTGCTCAGTTATGACATGCTAAAAAGGAAAGAAAATTATCTAAAGAAAACATGTATTGCAAGAAATATGGGGGCTGCCATTGCTGATTTCTTTGAAACGCTAGCTGCCTGTTTCTAGAAATGCCATGTAGATTAGTGAAGTCAGAGCTTGTAATCTACATCTAATTCTGTGGAGTCCCCATGATAGCCAGGCAACTAACATTTCAGAAGGAGCCAATCTTTACATTACTGGTTTAGTTTTCATTTTAATTTGGCCTAAATTACTTGACCCTGATTTTTTTAGTTGTTGTTTTTTGTAGTTAATGTTATGTTTTTTGCCCAGCTAAGACTTACTGAAGATCTCTTTTTATTATAGAAATATAAATTACATTTCGAATAGAGAAAAACCACCACTAGACTGGGTGCAAAAAAGTAGGATTTTAAAGGCAATACACAATTTTTATTGAAAGTATCGAAGATATATAACCAAGTAAAATTGATATATGTTCCTCAGATAAAAAGTACTTTTGATCTTAGATATCTTCACAGTACATTGACCAAGATATCTTTTGTATAGCTTCTGCAGAAAACACAATCAAATTAGGTTGTATATAGGTACCCAAAGTGTTTTGCAGATATTATTTCTGCTACTTTAGGGAGAAAAAACATTTAAAAAATACATTATACTTCCATAGCGCCCCCTGAAAGCCACCTGTAGTATTTCAAAATTTTTCTAAGACACTGCTCAGTACAATGTGTAAAGTATTCAGAATTTATTATTGCTGTAAAACAGTGTTCTTCAACCTTCAACCTTGGAGTTCCCCCAGAGGATGCTAGAGGTTCTATGCGCAATGAGTAATTTGCCCCCTTTAGGTCAGTTTAGGGCAGTGGGCCCAACCTTTTAAAGCTGGCGGAACATTATATGCATGGACACCATAGTTTTTATCGCAGAAGATACATTGTCTGTTTAATCAGCAAAAATAAAGGACCTGTCTGGTCACAATTCTTTAATTTTTACCTGTATTTCCACTTTCAAGATTAAGGCCTAATTTCAGCTCCTTTCCAGTACTGAAGTTGCTTAATCTGATTACACAGAACACAGCTAGCCTCCCATATTGTACATTAAAAGCTGTAACAAGTCAAACAGACTGCCCCCTTTTTTCTTGGCCAATGGACATCCAGCATCATCTAGCCCTTTCCTCCCCATGCATTTTTTTCTGGGCACCTTTCATCAACCCTATAATAAACAAGTCAAGTTTTTCCAGTCCATAGAGGAAAGTGACAACCTCATCTGACTACACTGGCCACAAAACTGGGAATTCTTTTGGGAAGGTACTTTTCTGGGGTCACTATAAGATACACAATTGGAAAAGGAGTTTTAACATTCCAGATTTACCATAGAGCTGTAATTTTAGTTTTGAGTTAAACATTACCAATCCTCCTAACTTTTCTGCACTTCTGCCCCCTCACTGCCCTGCACTAGAGCCGCAGGTGCCCATCCCACTCAAGGCCATGTCACTTACCTGTAACATATATTTCAATAATAGAAGTACTCTTTCACAGATTTATTAATTTTTTTGTACTTCATTACTGAGCCTGGATGGTCCCCTTACCATCCCATCCAAGTTTTAGCCATAACAGACATCAAAGTCTGTATCCAAGACACAAAACATATTTTGGACATGTTATAACTGTCACATACTTGGCATGATAACTACCGCATGAGGTCAATGATGATGATCAGAGTGATTGATGTTAAAGTTAAATAATGAAATATACTAATGATAAATGTAGAATGTAAAACATTATTCCAGCATGTTCCTGCATCCTGTCTTTTATTGGGGATGAAAGTGACACCACAATGCTGCCATAGACAAACATGTGGTTTTCATAAACTGGTCTAGTAATCTTTATGGACTTTTTTTCTTTTGTCGACTGTAGCCTTGCTTTTGTTTCAAAACTTAGCACCACACTATTATAATAAAACCAGAAACAAAGTGAAACTCTAACTACTGACAAATTTGTATTCATAAGTATGTTTTATGTATTTTGTATGTCAGTCTGGTAAAGTAGTTTGCAGGGTGATAAAGAGGCAGTGAGCTTAATGAGCCATTGCAAAGGTAGGCAGAACTTTAACCATACCTGCAGAGGGATGTGCACGTTAAAGATTCATTTCTTTTATATGAAAAATTTGAAATTAAATAAGTGCAGTACATGACTGCTCTGCAATACATGCACATTCTTGTAAAAAAAGCACTCTCAAAGCACATATGCCCTAATGGGACAGGCATATTCCAAGATGATGTCAGGATAGTAAAGAGTGATTCAGGGATACTGAAACATCATTTTCACACATGGATTAAACACTTTAGAATCCAGACCTTACCTCAATGAAGATCTTTAAGATGGCTCGAGAGATGGCTTTACACAGAAGTCCGATTTTCCCGTCATCAATACAAGATCTTGGTGAAATCAATACAAATTATACAAAAATAAATATGTGATATGACATAAGCTTATACAAACAACACAAGTGCAAATGTGTGCAGTAATTAAAGCTAATGGTGATCAAACAAAATGTGTGACTTTTTTTTGGACAAGTGTATCTGTTGATCATGTCACAAACTCAGTGATATTAACTGACTGACAGTTCATTTAAGTTTAGGATATTCACTGCTAAGTGAATTATCACTGAACTATTACAATGTACTGATATTGCACTTTACAAAGTATAACTAATTATGGGCAAGGAAAAGCAAAAAACATGATTTTGCTTTAATATGATTGGATGGCTAAAGTCAGCAGTAATAATTCTCTTGCAAGATAATAATTCCCTTTGGTCACTGAACACTCTAAACTTCTAAATTAAATCAGCCCCATTGTGTTTGCTAAACTGAAATCTCATGTAGTGTTGTCAGACCTGTTCAGCTCTCTTCTCCCAGACTACATACAGAACACCCCATTATGCTATAGAGATGAGGAGAGGGGTATGCATCATAGCCTAGAAAAAATAAAAGGGGCTTATAATGCTGCTTGGAATTTCATTGCAACAGAGGTGCTATGTTGTCATTTCTATTTCTACTAGGTTATGCAGTTATTTATCTGTACTTAAAGTATTTAAAGAGACACATCATGGTGAGACGTGTATTTCAGAGTTTATTTTTTATTATTTTTTCCCAGACATTTACTTTATAGGAACAATACTATTTTCTCAAATACCATTGTATGTAATTGCATTTGTCTGAAACAAATAATTAACATATAGTACAATATATTTACATGTTTATAGATCATATGTGTATGTAAAAGAGCCGATGATCGCAATCACATAGACATTGAACATTCTTACCTGCAGACAAGAACTGATAATAAATTACATTTTAACAGTTTTTCTTTCTTTTCACAGCTGAGAAACGGAGGCAGAGAAAAGGCTGCAGAGAAATTCAGAGACAAACCAGATGCCTGGCAGGGCTTTGATCAGTTTGTGTGCAGACAGTCAGGCTGCCTCCTAGCACCTCTTTAACTACAGCTTGCCGGTAGGAAAATGAGATTTTTAACTCAGCAATTACAGCACTCTTTAGATGCTCTCATTTTACTTATAGAAAACTGATCTGAAGAGTTTCTATGGAACAACATACAAAGTGACAAGCGGTGTAACTTTAAGACATTTCTCCAATTTATGATGATCATAATCTCAAGGCTGATGTCAGGGTGGTTCATAATGATTATGCAATGAGAACACAGTTCCCTAATCAGTCTACAGGGTATTTTCATTGCTCTGGTCAATATTTAAGACTAGGGATATGTTTGCTTTACAATAATGTATGAAATAAGTCCTAGATGGAGAGGTCATGCCTCTTGCATTTACAAATTGAATTTCCCACTATGAACCTTTTAGGCTAATATTGCTAAGTTTCTATCTACTTTATTATTTCTGCTTATGTTACAAATTTTACTCCGCCGCCTAGCAGTGGCCTGCTCTACTGGATTGCTACTGAGCATCTAAAATATAATCTACCAAAATTTTGATCCATTTGTGACTCTGCAAACTTTAGTTGCCTGACTGTCTTGCTGACCATATGACTTAAAAAGTAACCCGGACCAAGTGTGCAGATAAAAACTTCTGATTTTAGTCTGACTTTCCTGATTTACATTCTCATAACCTGAAGGTCAAAACAGCAGTCAACACAAGCATTTCTAGAAGGAAGTCAACAATGACAGCCTCATATTTCTCCTGGGAAAAGTTTACTCTGAGATCCTGTCACCAAAACTGTTGAGTCACCAGCATCAATTTATTTACCAGTATATTTTAGAAAGTAATTTATTAGGGATTTAGTTGTATTTCACTTTAATCTGTTTGGAAAAGGACTTTACTAAGAACCTACAAAGTTACATTCAGGCCAAATATCTGATACTTTGGCACATAGGATTTTTCTCTTTCCCCAGCCTCTACATTACTAATAACAGCAGGAGTGAGGGCTACAAAAGCTAGCTGACCTAGTAGACAAAAGTGTAAATGTAGTCCCCATATAATGTATGCTGGTACACCTCCATAACTTTCATGCTGGCCAGTGAAGTGGCGTATCATACAGCACAACGCACAATGGCACAATAGAAAGGTGTAAAACTAGAAGTGGACAAGTGAGACTTTGACACTTCCAGAAGAGCCAGAAAAAGCTTGGCATGTAAAAGGGCCCAGGAAGGAAAGGGTTTAGGCATGTTGTCATCTTTTCTCTTTTTTTCTGCCTAGCTTTCTTACAGTCCACAAATAAGGATTTATTCATATCAACATGATTTGCCCCCGGGCCCTGTGCCTTTCTATGTAGTTTCTATTACTATAGGCTACCTCACATTCTTTCCCAGATGTTTTCCTACATAACAGCTGCCTGTTCCATGGTCTGTGTTGCTGTCTAAACAATATTAAAGGGTCTCAAAGAAGTCTGCCTAAGTAACTCCTTTTTAACTTACTTTTTGTTTGTTTGCAGGTTGTGTCAGCCTATTTAAATATTTTATTTTTTATTTTACAGTAATAATATTGGAAAATGATGTTTCAGGGAGTGATCTATCTGCCCTTTAAAGCTCATCACATTTTTTCCTTTCTCTTTCATGTTAAAAAAATGGCAGCTGGAGGTCAGAGTTTTGTTTCGCCTTCATCTCGACTAAACACTTGACAGTGTTGTAAGCATTGTAGCCTAATGGACTAAAAGTTTTTATTTCAACTTATTGTATAACAATGACATGTTCATTCTTGTGCCTGTGTTTTTTTTGCAACACCACAACAAACAGCAGGTGCATTGTACCTTGTCCTAAAAAATCCCATTAATAATCTCAGAGTAAATATCATACAAATCACAATATAATAATAGACACATACTGTACATAATGCCTTACTATAAAAAAATTAATAAGCAAAATAAAAAAATCAACATTAATGAATGTAACATGCATTGGAAAAAAGTATACCATATAGCAATGTGTGATACATTCCTTTGATTTCAAACATAACCACAATTGTGTTCTTTTTCAGAATTGAAAATAGATCTTTCAAATCAGTATTTTTTGTCATTATTATATGTGTCTTAATATTGTTTTTCCATCCACAATGACCAATAATGTATGATGATGTTGCTGCAATGGCTTTTTATTGTGATTGACAATGACTTTCTCAGCTTAGAGGGCCCTCTTCTGTCTTTTATTAAGTATAGCTTCTATATACTATATTTGTTGAAAAGTGAAATAAAATAATTTGAAATGATTTGTTTTCTTGTGTCATTATCTTTTACTCCAAAGCTTTCCTTATTACACATACACTACTTCTTGTTCTTGTTCAAATGTATGCATATTGCACAATTACTTTTATTCGCATGCATTCCTCTTTAACAGAGTATGGAGCCATAAACATGGTGGGATTTTTTGACCAAACATGCTTTTAGTATGAACGTTATTGTGTTTTGATTTTTCACAATGTTCATTCAGGAGTCACAAAATATTTTTACAATGAATTAAATTGGAAAAATGTGTGAATTAGGTTTATTATAAGATACAATAAATTATTTAAGTGAAATAAATTGATATCAAAATAGTAAAGCAAAAAAATGAACATTATTGTGTTTTGATTTTTCACAATGTTTATTCAAGAGTCACAAAATGTTTTTACAACAGAATGAAATTGGAAAATATTTGTGAATTAGTGTTATTATAAGATACAATAAATTATTTGGGTGAAAAAAAATGATATCAAAATAGTAAAGCAAAAATACATTATTATACAGATAATAATAAGAAATAATAAAGTTTATAATAATGAATATACTTAGGAAATTTATTAAACCAATGTACCTAATTTGATTAAGCTAAGCTTTACAATGTAAAAATTATTTAGGTAGGCAAATTAATAATGGAGGTATAGGTAACTTTACTTAAGTCTATGGATGCTGATACAATTAGTGAAGATATTTAAGCTTTAATGACCTCTGATCACAATTTGGTTACGGAAGAAAAAATTATGCTCTATTCTTTGATGAAAAAATGTTGATAGAACAAGTTACCCACAGATTCTTGCTTGACGCCAGCAGTACAGGACAGTAATATATGAAAGGAAAACAAGTAAAATGTGAAGAACACCAATGTTTCATCTTTTGAGAGATAAATCCTAAAATTACAATTCTTCTTAGACTAGTACTAATATTTATTACATGATAAAATCACTTTAAGCCACAGAAATAGATTTTGATCGAAAGACACACCACTCAAAGAGTTTTCTTTAAATCTTTTTGGGAAGATCTGTTGCTCGTGAAAATGCCAGCCTGGTAATGACAAACTCATGCAGAGCAGATTTTTTTTCTCATTGCTGTCCTTCACACACTATTTGCAAAATGAATAATCATAACAAAAAACGTTATCTTTGGAACATATGTCAGGCTATTAATTTTTATTATATGTCTGTCTTTGTAAAAAGATAAATTCAGCGGCAGGAAATACCTTTCTTTTATCACTTTTTAGAATGCAGCCTAAATACTCAGGTGAGACTAGACATTCTAGGAGAATCAATTCTTCAAAGAAGTCTTTACACTTGAAATATTCCATACCCCAGATTTAAGTTGGTTTGCTAGGACTAGTAAGTTTTGGCATAAAATGTTTTTGATCATATAGTAGCCTTTTTTTATCTGCAAAACAATGTTAAGACATTGTTACTGTAGGATCCCAAGAACAGCACTAAACCAATACCAAGTAAATAAATACTGACACATTATTATTTTAGTTATCTATGTACACTGTAAAAAACAACTGTAAAATCTGTCTACTGTATATACTTGAGTATAAGCCCACTTTTTTAGCACTCAAAATGTGCTGAAAAAGTCACTCTCAGCTTATACACCAGTCATGCACAGCCACGTCGAGCGGTTTCCGTCACTGCGGTGGAAATAGGCTGGGGGTATGCCGGAGTTACACTGAAGTTATGGGCTACACGTCGGCATAACTCCGACGCCAAATTCAGAAGTACACAAAACAAAAGAAAAACCCACTTACTTTGTTCCATTGCCATCCCCCGGTGTCCTGCTGGTCCCTGCAGCTCCTCCGGACACGTCTTCGTTCTTCTGTCTTTCCTGGTGACGTTGGTGCATGCGTCGGTGCAGGCGGGAGGAGTGGCTGAAAATTCAAATAATTTTGTATTGGATTTAATACAAAATAGTTGTACTGAGTCCAATACAAAGAAATCTTTGTATAATATATATATATATAATTACATTATAAATATATATATATATATATATATATATATATATAATATACATGCTACTTTATAGTTATATTACATGTTTAACAATTTTTTTTATTTTTTTTAACAGATTTTCAAGTTTTTTTTATTTAAAGTTTTCTATTAAATTTATTAAATCTAATAAATATTGGACATATTTCGCATTTTGCGTGGAAATACGGAGGGAATTGGAACGCTGGGGGGGTTACAGTGGCTGACAGCAGTACCGCTTTGTACCGCTTTAAGCCACTTTTTCCAGACTCAATCAAAACGCCTGGGAGGTCAAAGAGAATTTAGTGGTTAGGTACGGTAAGTAGTATACCTACCTAACCACTAAATTCTCACTATGGTATTTGTTTACCATATTATGGCTGTAATGGCTGTATTAGGCAATTTTATTGGTATTTATTTTGAATGTTGAAACTTGCCAGTAGCTGCAGCATATCCCACCCTCGGCTTATACTTGAGTCAATCAATTTTTCCTGTTTTATAAAGTAAAAATAGGTACCTCGGCTTATACTTTGATCGACTTATACTCGAGTATACTCCGCCGGTATGTATAAAACATTCAAATAAAAAAGTGGACATTTGACCTTTTTAATTTCATTTAAACGTCTGCAAATTGCTATAAACCTTTAGGCTGGGTCTACATGGCCGTTTTTAAAACGTTCCTACTACGTTTATAAGCGTTTTAATGCACTTTTATTTGCATTTTAAAGCTTGCCTGGAAACCGCCTATGCCTCATTTTCCCACATTTTTTATTGCATTTTCCTGGTTTTTCAACGCGTTTACATTTTAAGTGCTTAAAACCGCTTATAAACGTTTTCCAGCGTTAACCCCGCATTTCAATTTTTTAAACGTGCAAGCAAAAACTCATAAACTCATAAACTTGCCTCAAGGAAATGTCCTGGTGTAGATTAGCCCATTGGAATGCATGGGAATTTCAATATGGGCTTTTAAAGCATTAGGTTAAATGCTGGGGAAAACTTCCAAGTAAACTAAGCCTTACACACATCATGTAACTGCATAAAACATGAATTTTCTGTTTAAATGTATTGCAAACTATATTCAATTGTAAAAATGTAATCCCTCTCCTTATTCCAGACACTGGATAATAGTATATCTATAAAATTATGTAATCCAACTGTTTTAATTTTTTGTTTAATATATATATATTAACTGTTTTGAGGTGGTTGCACAATGTTTGTTCATACTAAAGGTATTAATAAAGTTTTGCCTTCCTTTCAGAAGGCTTGAAAATTTCCGCAAATATCCTGCAACATCAAGGATTTAAGAATGTGGCCATCCAGTAGTTATTTCTCTACTCCATATCAACAGTGTGTTTGTTGCGATTTCAAGCCAGCCTACAACTTTCTGTGTTAACACTGGTGGATTTAGGATCTGCTCCCTTTTATTTCCCCCTTTCTGCCCACTGTGGGTTCTTATCCTCCTGCTCATTTTCAGCATGACCCCATAGATATTTGCTGGACTGGTGATGACCAGTTTCTTTTCCTTGCATTTTACCTGACAATTGTTTTTCTGGAACCTCCTCCTGCTTTTCCTCCTCATCCTCCTCATGTAAGCCACCTCTCTCTACCTCCTGATCTAGTAGACATACCTCTTAAAGGTCCCAAAGCCAACTTTGGCAAGGCAAAAAATGGGTCCTTCCTCCTCTTCTCCCTGCTCATCTAACATGGTCCCTAACATGAAAATAAGCAGGATGGCATCACTGCCTCCCCCATATGCTTCGACACACTTAACTAGCTGCCACGGCTCTGGGCCAAAGAAACCCAATCTCCCTGGCTTTGTTGCATCAGATAGTCAGTTACCACTTTTCATTTCTCATACAGATGGCCATGCATATATTATAAGTTTAATTTCAGTTTAACAGGTCACGGAACATTTTTTGAAATGAGAGATCATTCTGTCTATGCAAGTCTGCCAGTACATTTTTTGCAGTGTATATTCTGCTGAAATGGAAATGGTCAAGAGATTCTGAAAGTCAGAGTATCGCTTTAGAAATATCTTTACCACCAAATTCACAATGCACAAAACTAGAAATGTGAGGGAATAACCCCAACATATCACACAATTCTGATTCTGTTGTTGGTGACCACATTGACATTTTGAGAGTGGCAGGGGTAGAGCCAGTGTGCATTTTGCTTTTACATGGTGGAAAGCAACTCACTGGTGCTGTCACTTTTCTCACCCAAACCTAATAAATGGATGTTTGCATGGCAGCAACTTAGCATACACATGCTGTATTGAGGTCCTTCTATTCATGTTTTTAAAAGGTAGCAAGAGGCATAGTCCTCCCAGCCAAGCTTCACCCTTTGTGGACTGCCTGGCTCATTGATCCTGCCAGTCATGGGGAGTCACAGGGAGATGCAGACAGTGAATGGGATATTTACCATGGAGCCAGGATTCCTCTACAACACTCGTAACCCCTCTCTCTGGGGGCACAAGTTCTCAATCTCAGGGCAGAGGCAGTACATGTGCTTCATGTCCCATGAACTGAATGTCACATCTGTGCAGATATCTGCAACAGGAAGGTTAAGAGGATGACCTACATGATTTTTGATTCTTCTCCGTCTTACCACTTTCACCAATTACTATTTCTCATACATTTGTATACACCAACATAGTAAAGCTATTCCTCAAATATATTTTGTATAGATTTCCTCACATTTACTGTGGCATTTCTGGTAAAAGAAGTCATAGAATATCTCCCCAGCAGGATATACTGTAAGAGAAAGAGAAAAAAAGATCATTTGAAAGATCATTTTGAAAGTTTTAACACTAACCTAATAGTTGCCACCTAAAACTAAAAAAAAGTTTGGGTTATACATACACTTTTTTAATATCTAACAGTGTGGTGTGAGTACTTTCAATAATAAGACCACCAAATACAAACAGAATGTCAGCATCAGTAAAGCCATCTTATTAGCGTGCTCACATTAACCATACCTCCTTGTTAACTGCTGGCTACTGACATTCACAGTGAGATACATAGCCACAGCTATGTCACAAACAATCAGCCCACTCCTTCAGTGTATATTTTTATTACATTCATTGCCAGCATAAATGTTTACAAAACATTTGAAGACTTTTAGATATGCTGCTCATGTACTACTATGTTGGTGAGTCAGCATAGCTGAGAGCAGCCCCAACCTGGAATACAGACCATCTTATCAACATTGCACTCATGCTATCAAAGAGGTTTTGTTTCTTAATTACTATTGTGAGTATGAACATGATTCTTCTATTTCCAGCAATGAGAGCTACTGACAGCTAAGATGAAAATTACATAAGAAAAAATGAAGTGTGTAAATTTATAGGTATAGCAGTCCAGCTCATTTCTTGAAGTGCTGGCCTGTAAACTTATACAACTTGTTTTTATTTCAGATTTACTCCTGGGCCAGAATTTACAGCTGTGTATCATAACGACCATACCAGTGAGATGTGTCACGATTCTGTCAGCAGTTTACCCAGGACCTTATACTGCAGCTGACACCAAAAAGGTGCTAATGACAGATGACCTGCAGGAAACGTTCTTTTTCTGGCTAAGTCTAGGAGAAATGTGCCTCTGCTTGGCCACTATTGCACGTTCGTTTTTTATGTTTAGTATAACCAGTACTATAATAATTAAAAAGTGTCAATTATCACATTTTTTATTATATTTTGTCAGATCCAAAAATTGTCTGATAGCTTGCTATATATGTAATAGTGTAACTTTGATTATGCTGAGATTCTCATGAAGTTTATAAAAGATACCCAAAAGAAAAATGAAGCCCTGATTAGCTGTGGGCACAAAGTTTCATCTACAGAACTCACAAACAAATACAAGCACCTTTCAAAAGAAAAAGATTTTTTATTTATTTTGCATTAATTATTAAGAGTATTGCAACCTGCCGGAAAGATAGGTAGAAGTAACCTTCCTTGCTTCTATTTGACAATGAGCTTCTTAGTGTGAGGGCTACTTTAAAGCTATCTGAAAAATAGGTGATTGGGAAATGGTTGATATGTTATTGCACCTTATCAAAGTCATAACTTTCTTTGTGTTTAAGTACTGCAGGGATAAACAAATTTACTTGAAAATATTTTAAAGTAATGACACCAGAAATTATGTAAGTATTATTATAGTGTCTTCTAATTATTGTATCTTAAAGCTCTTCAAGTGCCTTTATTTACACAATGAAATGATATTCCTTTATTCTGTTTTTAATTGATTATACCTTCTTACATGAGCACACTTGCATTTTTGCATTGTAGGGAATGTGTAATTATAAGCAAATAATATTAATATTATCCCATTGCATTTTCCTCAAAAGCAAACCTGTGTTTAAAACAAATATCGAAAAGTTAACAGCTGCAGTTAGCTTACAGTGTTACCTGTACTTACATACTGGCTTCCACAAAAACATTTACCACAGAGCCCCCAAAGCCTCTACTTATGTAGCAAAGATTAGCTACAAACCTCATTACACAATACACTGCACAGTATCTAAGCTATATAATTTTAATATAATATTATCATTTTAGGCTATAAGAATTACAAGTACAAGGTCACAATTTAATGACATATTTTATACAGTTAAAAATGGTGTTTATATTTCTGCAGATATCAGATAACTATGCTTACTAATATGTTGAAAACGGCATTTGGTATGCGGCACTTGGTATAGGGCACCTATGCATATATTTTTCTTTCTGCCCCATACCCAAATGTAATTAAGATTTTATTGTGCTACAGAATATATTTATGTTTATTTTGGGTATGCATTCACATATGCTTTGCAGTAGTTGCATTATATATAGATAGATAGATAGATAGATAGATAGATAGATAGATAGATAGATAGATACACAGTATATATATATATTTTTTTTTTTTATACAAGTCTATACATAATTACAATAGCAGTTACATACTGCCATCTTGAGGTAAAATAGAAATATGCAGGCATGTTATTGTCCATTCACAATACAGTGGTACCTTGGTATAAATCCCTAATCTGTTCCAGATCCTTGGATTTATACCAAACAGGATTTATACCAAACAATTTTTTCCCATAAGAATTAAAAGGAAAATTAATAATCCGTTCCCATGAAAAAAATCTCATCGTTATTGGCATGTTATACATTGATGGGGCTGTATGAAAACACTGCTTAATACTAAAATACATAAATACAAAAGCAATTAGATGAAATAAATGAAAATTTAACCTCACTTTACCTTGCTGAGAAGAGTCCATTGCCTACTAGGATGGTGCTGAGAAGGGAGGAGGAGGAGATGTTATGTAATTCACAGAGAGTTATAGCACGGGTTGTTCACTGAATGGTAGCTACTGGCTTACTGACGCTCGTGGGCAGTCGTGGCTTTGTCTTGAGAGAGGTAAAAAAGGGGAGCATGTGGTATTATGACTCATTTTGAACCATACAAGTTCTAGCACAAAGGTTGTATACCAAGCAAAGGTTGTATACCAAAAAGAATTGCATTTTATTTGTGTTTTCCTTTACAATTAATTGCCCACTGACATTTTTTTCTGAGTATTTTACATTCATTGCACAGCAGTTTATGTTGAACATTATCATATTGTCAATAATAATCTCATGTCAATGTGCATAACAACATAAAGAGTGTTGATGTGCATCATGACATACGCTGACTGCCTCTGTTGTCATAAATTTTGCATTGATTTCAAATATTATATTATCCTGCATCATTAGTCAGTCAGAGTATTTTAGAAACTGATGATCTGCTGGGATTTTGATCCCAAACTATGTCTATGGACACTAGTCTGAAAAAGGGAAAATGCCCAGTGATTGTCAATTCTCTGGGCAAAAATGCCTTGTTAATGCTAGAGGTCAGGAGTGAATGACCAGATTGGTTAAAGCTAAAAGAAAGAAGGCCCGTAACAAAATAAAAAAGAAAAATAGGTGAAGGGCCACATGACTGGGTGAGGAGGGAAGGTGGGAATAGGAATGTGTTAATTTGTTTAGGTTTAAATTGATTAGTCAAAAGGGGATGGTGTGATGGTGGTCCTATAGGCGGGTCAATGAACAGTTATAAAAGGGGGCCAGCTGAGGGGAGAGGTCAGTTGGCAGAAGATACCTCAGGGAAGAAAATTTAAATTGAACGTTATCCCACTTGAGTGACCTATAGCCGGCCATGGAGGATATTGAGCTTTTGCTTGGCTGCCTGAGAAATCAGGCTGCTGTACAAGGTGTGGCCTGGTCCAGGTTGATGCTGCTCAACAGGGGGCTCAGCAGGCTGCTAGTGCTGGTCAGCCTGCCCCTCTGCATGCTCGGCGGTCCCGGCCGCCAGAGCGCTACAGTCCTAGTTCCCCCCACAGTGTCCAGCACCACCTTAGGAGCCCCAATTGGGACCCTTCGAGTCCCCCCGCATAAAGAATCTCTGGCAGGAAGGAATCCTCACCTTAGGCGGGACACCACCGTGGACTCCGTTTCCCGTCCGTCCTCTTCTCGTCAGTGATCTAGGACAGGGGACGGCAACCTGCAGCTCGCGAGCCACATGCGGCTCTTTGGATGTGAAGCTGCGGCTCTTTAGTTCAGTCCGTCGGAAGATATTCTATCTCTCAGCCACTATCTATCTCTCAGCCTGGCTATTCACCGAACCCCTCCCCCGTGACACGCGTCCTCACTGTCTTCAGTCCGTCGGAAGCTCTCGAGTGTCACGGGGGAGGGGTGCAGTGAAAAGCCAGGCTGAGAGATAGATAGTGGCTGAGAGATAGAATCGGTGCCTAAGGGTATCTATATTTCTACAATAAAATACAAAAGTGGGCAGTTTAGCAACAATGCATGGAAAATCAAAATGTTTGTACCTGTTTCACCATTACAGAATTCTGAGGAAAATGAAATGTCATCTAATGTTATCCAAACTTTCTAAAACCATGCAAAGCCATCGCTCCCATTGAATTTGTTTGCTCAATTGTTTGTTATTGAAGTACAAGTTAGTGTTGTAAGTAAATGTTTAATTGTTTTAATTTTTTACTTAAATAATAAGTAATTATCTAATAATGCCATATATATATTTTCTAATTTGTTGTGAAAAACACTACAACACTACTTATATATGAACAAATAGATATTTTTTCTTATGAATAAATAGATTATTTTTTTTATCAAAAAACTTTATTTATGCGAGTACTATTTATTGTTGGCAAGAAAAAATTTTGTGGCTCTTTAAAAACTTTGAAATTTTGTAAATTGTAATTTTTGACTTCCGACTCAAAAGGTTGCAGACCCCTGATCTAGGAGCCTGCCTGACTGGGAGTTGTCGACTCTCCCCTCTGCGGGGTGGGGGGGGGGAACTCTGCAGAGCCGCCTTTAGGGGTTTTGGATGATTCATCATTTATGGTTCCCCCGAAGGGGCTCAGTTGATGATGCTATTGATTCTGAGCTGTGTATGCTAGCTTACATTTCTTTTGATACGGCCGTGGATTTTGTTAAGAGGGCTGGGCGGGGTTGTTTAATGGCTAAGGCCGATACCTAAGTGGCTTTTAGGTTGTTACCAGACTGGTAATGGCTAATAGCTTTGAAGAGGTTTTGTTTTGGGTACTTTTTGTGGTTACGTTTTTTGCGGCTTTACGGATCGGTGAAGTGGTTAGTCCTAGCAGGATGCAGCAAGGGGGTTTGCTCATGAATGATGTTGGTTTGGAGGATGGGTGGGTATTGGTGTGGATATGGAAGTCTAAGACGGACCAGCTGGGCAAGGGGGTGCGGCTGGAATTGAGGGCGATTGCTGGCTCAGTGACGTGCCCGGTGCAGGCAGTGGGTGAGTATTTTAGGGTGTGCCCGGATAGGGCCGGGCCTTTCTTTATTCTTGAAAATGGTCTGTGTATTTTGGGCTATGAATTTGTGGTGGTTTTCAAAAAATGTGTGTCGGCCACTGGACAGAAAATGGTTGAGTATTCCTTGCATTCTTTCCGTATTATGGCTGCAACAGGCGGCCAGGTGGGGGCTCGGTTATGAGGTCATTAAGTTTATCGTCGTTGGGAATCCCGGCGCTTCCAGTTGTATGTCCACCCTCACTGGTTGTGATGCAGTGGAGGTTTGCAAAACATTTGATGGGGTGTGTGATGGTTACAAGTGCCTGAAACAGGGGGGGGAAGTTTGGTGGTTACCATAGTGGAAACGTTCTTTTAATTATTTTTTTTAGGTTCTCCTGAGTGTCTGGTGTGGATCTTAGGACACTCTCATCTTTACTGGGGTTCCAGAAGGGCTGATGTGTATTCGACTGAATGGAAGGCAGTTGGGCGTGCCGATCAATTGAATAGGCATCATGGGTATGCAGTGGAGTCGTGTAGTGCCGAAGATCAGCAGATTTGCTCGGCTGGACAGGCCTCCCAACGTGGTGCTGATTCATGCGGGGGGGGGGATGAATGATATAGGCTCTCGTTCCATGGAGCTTAAATGTGATAATAAATTTGATTTTTTGAGGTTGCGTAGCTTGTTTCCCGGTACCTTATTCCTGTGGTCTGACATAGTGGCAAGGGGGTGTGGAGGAATGCAAGGCCATTAGAATGGCTCAACAAAGCTTGCATTAAAGTTAACAAAGAAGTGGGGAGGTTTGTGTCCAGGATAGGTGGTTTGGTGGTAAGACACTGGACCTGGAGAAGGATTCGCATTTGTTCTTACGGGGTGATGGGGTACACTTGAATGCTGTGGGGACGGAGTTATGGTTGTTGAGGTTACAAGACAGTGCAAAGGGCACTGAGGGTCTGGCTGTGCTCGCAAGCATAAGGAGGTCATGCTTGCAGCTAGTGGCGGTTGTTGGTTGGTCCATGGTAACTAAAAAGCAGACAAACTGGGCATTGGGAACCCATCAAGGTATGGGGTTCTTGGCAAGTGGAGCCCCACACAACACTGGATTGTCGTGGGGGCAAGGAGGGAGCAGAAGATGTCTGCTGACTGTTCCGAGCCGGTGTGGTAGTGGCTGGGAGCCTGTTTTGGGGAGCGGTAGTTTTTGGAAAAAGTCAGTATATGAGGGGTACTCTCATGGACCTTTCATTAAAAGTATAACTGGTGTTTTAAAATGTTGGGAAACGTTTAAGATGTTTGGAAAATGTTTTCATGTTTTAAAATGGCACTGTGGTTTTTCTTGGATTTTTGTTAACTATGGATTTATTAAGGCTTTTGCAATAAAATGGGCTGCTATGACCAAATATGTACCAATAACATCTGTGGTGTTTTTATTAGTGTTGGGTTGGTGGGTTGGAGGAAGAGATGTTGGGGAATGTTGAGTATATTCGTATACTCTACCCTAGTTAGAGCAACAGTATGTCATACATCTATTTGATACAACCAAGGTATGCAGAAGAGCATCTCTGAATGCACAACATGTCGAACCTTGAAGCAGATAGCAGCAGGAGACCCCACTGGATGCCACTTCTATCAGCTAAGAACAGACACTGCAATTCACATTGAAATTAGACAAGATAAGTTGATTTCTGCTGTGACATTTGGATGTTAGGGTCAGAATTTCAATGGTTTCAACAACATGGAAGCGTGGGTCGACCTTGCATTATATCAACCTATGGATGGTAGTGTAATAGTGAGGAGGATATTTTCTTGGCACACATTAGATCTTTCTTTACTGAATGAGCATCATTTAAAATGCCACAGCCCACTTTATTATTGTTCCTGACCATGTCCATTTCTTCATGACGCAGTGTACTCATCATCTAATGGCTATTTTAACTACCTACCTAGCAGGATGGACCGCCTTGTCACAAAGCTCAAATCATTTAGAACTGGTTTCTTGAACATGACAATGAGTTCACTGTACTCAAATGACCATTGAAGTCATCAGATCTTAATCCAACAGAGCACTTTTGGGATGTGGTAGAATAGGAGATGTGCTTCATGGATGTGCAGCTGACATATCTGTACACAAGTGTCCCCTTGTTTTGATGGTCAGTGTAGTACCCCTTTACAGTGGAGGCTAGTGGAAAAGTATCTCTGTGCCTTGAAGGTCAGTGAAGTTACACTTTACAATATTGGTCAGTGGAGAAGTGGCCCCTTGTCTTGAAGATTCCTGTAGTGCCCCTTTACAATGGTGGTCGTTGAAAAATTGACTTTTTGTCTTTGAGGTCATTGAGATCCCACCATACATTTGTATGTATTTTTCTCTTGGAGAGCACTAAAAAAAGTGTTAAATATATTACAATGTTACTTATACTTTTTAGTCTGCTATTCGTTTCTTTACAAATTGCCCACTAATTGTAAAAATTATTAAGCAGCCCTCCCTATAATACTCACCACCTCTTTGATACTGACCTAGCACAATCATGTGACCCGTGATTCAGAGCACTGCTCCACTTTTACCTTGATAGATGGCCAACTATATACAACCAATATCCTGGACTACAGGATGTCATGGTCCGATTTCCAGAAAGACAAAACCATGCCATCCGGCATTCACAGTTTAATGCTGCCTGTTTTTGTAAAAGACTGCATAATGGTATTTGAAAATTTAGGAATATTTTACCATAGAAGAGAAAAATAACTGCCTATAACCACCATACAGAGATTTTTCCAGAACCCTAAAAAATCTAATATATTATATTGTTGTTAGCTAGTAATCTCACCCTAGTACTGGTTTTAAATGTAATAGCACATTACCTTAATAACTTATTACCTTATTATAACCATCTTTTATTTGCATATGCACAATTTTATACATTCTAGAAATCCCACATAACCTAGCAACCACAAAACATCCTTGGACCTAGTGGATAGTGGGGTACATGTTCATAGTCCCTCTACTATATAATGGTAATCCCCACTGATATATACCTTAAAACCATGACTGGAAAAATATTCTACAGTAAGTATGCCCAATGGTATATATTATACATATACAGTAATGTTTTAATGCACCATGGACATTGATATCAATTTTGATCCTATTAGATAACATTGACTTTGTTCTACCATTACCTTTATACAGCTTAAGCACGCAATCATCCACCAAAATTTTTCACCTCCTCACTACTTTTGCTCATTAAACGAGCAACCATCAACTGAAAAGTAAGTACAGCAACCATTTTGAGTATCTTTATTCTTTTTTATTAGAAACTGTAAGTTGTATAGTATACACAACAAAAGATATTATTGCTTTCTTTATCTATTTTTTACCATATACACCTATCCATATTTTTTTTTTTAAACTGAATTTTTATTGAACATTTTCACATACAAAGACAACCAGGCCTATATACCAAAACATCTCGTAAACACAGCATACAGGGTGAAAGGGTACATCCGATAATGGTACAAAAAACTCTGGTGTAAGTAACAGTAAAAAAACGTGGCCATACTGTACCGGCCTATCAAACCCCAAAGACTATAAAAATACGGAAACAACAGATAAATAAACAACAGAAAACAAGAAATGAGTCAAAAAGAAAAAACGAAGCTAATGGTCATCTTTAATTGCCATGGGGGAGGAGTTAATTTGTGTGTCCCTCAACTTGCGTGCCATGAGTGAATCTGCCTTGTTGCCCTTATGATAATAAAGCTGCCTAGTGCACTGCATCATCCAGCTGACCTTCCGAAGCTCCAACGCCCTTAGTTTGGAGCGGAGGGAGGCCACCCTACCTAGGAGGCCCAGGGATGGAGTGCTAGCCAGTTGTACCTCGGCAGTCCGTAGTGCCTGTTCCGTCAAGGCCAGCTGCAGGTTAGAGTTCTTTTTAAGACGAGAACTCAGGGTCTCACAATGACCCCTGATAATTACTTTATGGGCCTCCCAGAGGGTGGAGGTGTGCATCACAGAGCCTTTATTGTCATCAAAATAATGCTGTAGACTTGTAGTAAGTGATATTTTAGTATCCTCATTCTTGAGGAGAAAGTCATTCAACCTCCAGTAACAAAGTCTAGTTCTGTCAGGGGCGAAAAGAATCTCCAAGGTAATTGGGGCATGGTCTGACCAGGAAATGGGATGGATAGCAGCAGAGACACTGTTCCGCAACATTGGCAAGTTAATAAATATATAGTCAATGCGGCTATGTGTTTGATGAGGAGGGGAGTAAAAGGTAAACTGTCTGCTAGTGAGGTGGTGAATTCTCCAACTATCATAAAGCTGGTGACATCTAATCATTTGCCTAAACAATTTTGCGTGTTGCAGTACTACCGGAGATGGAGAAGGTATAGGCAACGACAGTCTATCTTGAGTCAGGGAGAAGATGGAATTAAAACCACCCCCAACAAAGGGATACGTGTGCGTGAACTCCTCTAAGAGGTCCATTGTCTTAGCAAGAAACCTGGCTTGTCCTTGATTGGGCGCATATATATTACATAGAGTTAAGGGGACACCCCGCAGGTTACCATGCAAGATAAGAAATCTGCCCTCCGGGTCCACAATAGAGTGAGTGGGTGAAAATTGAAAAGAATTTTTGAGCAAAATGGCAACCCCTGCTCTCTTTTTAGAAGGTGAGTTGGCTGCATGAGCAGCCGGATAAAATTTGAATACAAAGTTAAAGGTGCCCGAGCTATCAAAGTGCCTCTCCTGTAAAAATACAATATCCACCGAATGGCGTTTAAATTCCCGGAGAGCCAGCTTCCATTTGGTATTGGAGTTTAAACCACGCACATTAAGTGATAAAACTTTAGTAGCCATCAGAGTGTATTATCTACTGATCGCTGCTTAGACCCCACATAACCCAGCCCGACAGGAGGGAAAATTGGCCGTGAGCTCCCAGGTGTATATAGGAGAATAGAGGGGAGGGGGAACACTGAAACAATAATAACAAAAAACACAAAAACAAAAACTCAAAACCTAGTCGAAGCAGTTGCGCAATAGCGACCAGGGGGTGCTTGTTACCCGCCGGTCCCCGGGCCCGTATCAGGGGGCCTAGGGAACAAACATGTCTGGCGAGTACACAAACACTCCCAGAGGGGAGAAGGACTCGACGGTCCCCAAGACAACCACAAGAGCACCAGTGTATCATCTAGAAACAACATGGTCGACACCGGCTGTATAAGTAGTACAATGGTCCCGCAAGGGGGCCCCCCGGCCTGCCCGACTAAACCGGGCCCGGCGCGGAACTCCCCCCAGGGGCCGCAGGGCATGTAAAACATATCCATAACAGGGAAAGGCTATGCAACTGAGAAAGGGAAAAGAAAAAGAAAAAAGGACAAAAGAAACCTCTCTGAGAGTGACAATATACACAGGGAGGCCGCAGTGATCGCCAGCCCAACCAGAAACATACAGATGGGCGGGGGATCAGGGCGGTCTTGCCATGGCTGCCACATATTTCTAGCTAAGCTGTCAGGTATCAGGCATTAACCAGGAGGAGCTCCAAAGCATCACATTAGGATGAAGTGGGGAAATCCAAGCTTCCTCCAACTTCCGACATACACTGGGGGAGACTAACATAGTCCAGGAGGGTAAGTAGCGAAGATGCGTCGCCACATACTACAGATCCGGAGCCCCCATACCTCCGAGTGCTTTAGGTGTACAAACCACCGACTTTGAAAGTCTGTGATGTTTGTGAGCCCAGATAAAGTTCAAAATGCTAGCCTGTAACTTCTTCAAGGTAGGGAGAGGGACCCAAACCAGGAGGGTTTCAAACAAATATAGGAGCCTGGGCAATAGCATCATCTTCACTGACGCAATTCTCCCCAAGAGCGACATTGAGTGTCCCTTCCATTTATTCAAGTAATTATTTCGTTCCTGGAACAATGGGGGGAAGTTGCAAGTATATAGCTGAGTGTATGTAGCTGTTATTTGGGTGCCCAAATAGTTTAAGGAGCGATCTCGCCAGGTAAAAGAATAACTATTTTTTAATGCTGAGAGTTGCAAGGGGGGTATATATAAGGGTAAGGCCTCGGATTTTGAGAATTTCAACTTATAGCCCGAGACAGTACTAAAGTTCAGACCACAAATTTAGGAGGGTGGTGGTAGGTTGTGTCAATGTAAGCAGTACATCATCTGCATATAATGAAATTTTGTAGGAGGAATCCTTTACGGTAACACCATGGATATTGGGGTTGGATCTGATTCTCTCCGCCAGGGGCTCAACACTAAGAGCAAAGAGTAAGGGAGACAAGGGGGAACCTTGTTGCGTTCCATTCTGGACGGGGAATCGCTCTAAGAAATGGGCCGGAAAATCCCATTTTGGTAAGGGTAAAGAACATAAATGGCCAACTAAGTCGGTCAAATGCCTTTTCAGCAACTAAGCTAAGCACTAGGGAAGGGGTTTTACGTTTGTTGAGGATATCAATAACGTTGATCACTCTCCGGGTGTTATCACTTGCGTGGCGGTACGGTATGAAACCCGTTTGGTCCGGGTGTAAAAGGAATGGCAAGAGTTTAGAAAGCTGCAAAAAACTTCAGTTGCAATAGCATAAAACTAGGCAAAACATTATTAAGAAGTATCCGTCCAAAGGCAGAGGAGGCAGCTCACACTTAGGTGGACCACAGCAGCATAAGGAGCAGTAAAAAGGGTTATGGGATTGGAGCCCAATCAATGCTGTCCACTGTCTAGGGGAAGTGGGGGCGTAGGAGAACGCGGGATCCTGTGCCTGGGACGCTGCTCGGAAGTGGCCACCTGCCAAGGTAAGGGTAGAGAAGGCAGAGGTTCCTCGGGTTCCCAACCTGGAAGCTTAGGCTTGTTAATCCCCAAATCACGGCAAAAGGAAGATAGGTCCTCTGGATAACGCAATACAGCAGATTTCCCATCATGTTGCGCTGTCAGGCTGAACGGGAAGTCCCACCTATAAGGAATGGGGTTATCACGCAGAGTGGTTAGGAGTGGTTGCAGGAGGCGTCTCTGTTGCAAAGTGTGCTAGGACAAGTCCTGAAAGAGCTGCAATGGAGCCCCATCAAACTCCAGATTGCGCATGTTCCGCGCCGCAGCCATAATTGCATCCTTCAATTCTGCATCTGCGAGGTGACAAAGAACATCTCGGGGCCGCTGGGCCGAGGCAGGCTGCCTCGAGGCCCTATAGGCCATAAGAATGCCAATTTCCTGTGCGTGAGGGCGCCCCAAGAGGCGATTAAAGAAAAAGCCTGCAGCACCAGCTTCAGATCTGTGGATTGGGTAGCTTCTGGTAGGCCCCGGACCCAAATAATATTTCTGCGCGTTTTATTGTCCATATCTTCCAAGTGACGATAAAGATCTCTAATTTTCAAGTGATAGTCACTGGATCTGCGGGTGAGAGCCTCAATATCCCCCTTCGCCTGCTGTAGACATTCATCCATATCCTCCACTTTTCCACCTAGGGAGTGAAAGTCAGCACGCAGAACCCCAATTTCAGATCTAAAGGTAGCTTGGACATCTGCAATAGGTTGCTGAAAATCAGCCTTGGTGGGCAGCATTTGCATATGTTGGTGCCATGGGGGGTTCCAGGAATCAGCACTACATCCCAGTCCCTGTTTGCAATGCAAAGGGGGGTCATTAGGTATAGTCTCAGCTGGAGGAGAATCTGAGGTTTGGCTGCGTGCGTGTGTAGAGGGGCCCAAAGGGGGAAAATCCTCCCTGCTCAGATTAGGTGGGCCAGAATTGTGCAGTACAAGGGTCTCTGTCGGCAATCCCCCCACAGGAGAGGAAGCTGCCCCAGGTCTAAAAGCTGTTGGGACTGTATCATCCAAAGGAGTATAGGGGCCCCCAGGTGAACATGAAATCCCCCCATTAAGAGGCATGACAGCAGAAGATGAATTCCACGAGGAGGGAGAGTGACTCACCTTGTCACAGGTTTCAGCTGCTGGGTCCTCTGATGCAGCCCTCTGGGAAGCCAGTGCAGGCTTATATGTGCTGGGAGAGGAGTCCTTGATCCCTGCTGCAGCTGGCATCTGGTCAGATCTGCTCCCATCCACTGCACTCCATGTGGCCTGTGTGGAAGAGGCCATCTTGGGGTGCTGTATCCCCAACAAAAGCCCGGATCAGGCGCTGAGATGCCAGTGGACGCTGTACAGGGGTGGGGGGAGGCTTCCCCCCGCTCGACTTTTTCGCTCTGCCCATCAGAGAGGTGAGTATATGCCCGTTATAACAAAGAAACAGCCTTGTGCCTGCAGAGCTGGGATCTCAAACAGCCATCCCTGGAGAAATCCAAGCCACGCCCCCCACACCTATCCATATTGTATATCGCATATAGTAAAAGCTTATTGTACATGAACAACCATTGACACAATATAAAGCTGTTTGATGGTATGCAATAATTTTATAATTTATATTTTTCTGTTCTGTTATTGTACTCTATTTGCATAGTTTAGGTCTCCACAACAGTCCCCTGAGTAAGCCATTAGGCAAAATGCCCCAGGCTGAGACATATTTTGCTTATCACCATGTTGTAATTCAATGTGATATTGTACATTGAGATTGTGTTAATATTACCTCGCTATATCTTTAGCACAGGTGGGCTATGTCTAGCCAGGGATGATGTAATAGCCCTACAGAAATTAAAGCACTTTGTTTTTAGTGGTGTTACATAAAGTCATCTCTCTCTTCCCTCTAACTTTTCTATGTTGTATTTTACATAACCCTGACCCCTGCACTCTGTATACTCTATTGTATATTACATAGACCCAGTGAATTTTTTATGCTATGTTGTATCCTACATCATTTTGACAAAGGTGTTTGTCTCTAGAGTTTTTATTAAGAAATGTTTTGTCAATTATGGCATAGTAACAAAGTTTGTTACTTCAGTATATATGTATTTTGTACAATAGGCTCAGACCCCCCTGAGAACATGTCCATGCCTTCTTTTTGTTATGACTCTTCTATAAAGTTTTATAGTTAGGAAGTATGCTCAGCTTTCAAAAATTTTATTAACTAAGCAGATATGGTGAGAAAATTGTTTGCCCAGAAGTGATTACTGATGATTCAGAAACTGCCCCCTTAAACTCCTTACAATACTTCTGTTTTAAAAATTATTTGCAGCCATGTTCCATGTTAAACATACATATTTAGTTCAGTAGGTCATTACATTGGTGATGCCTGGTTCTAGCAACAACCAGGCACTGAAAAATGTAGTTATGTAATCTTTTATTAGCGTAAAAGTGTGAGCAAAGCAGATAAAATTGAAATTGATACTGAAATCTCTTTTTACAATATTTTTTGCCATGGAGGACATGTAGACCTCTTCTCTTTTCCATTGGTGGTTAATATTCACAGATGCAGAGTGCAGATAACATTAGCCTAACGTTCTGCATAAACACACCTTGAATAAAGCATGCCATCATGATAATTATTGTTGGGTTACACTGCTGCGTACAGGATTGGACACACAAAAACTGTACACCAGTACAGGATACCACCCTGCCCACCACCAACACGCTGGTGTCCTCAAAGATTGTCCTATTTTGATCTTATTAAAATAATTAGCCTTTTTTTAGAATTTTATTTTGTATTTCTTTATTTATTTTACATGTTGAAACTTTAGTTATTGGATATACCGTTGACATTAATTCTACTAGACTATAAAAATGTATATTCTTTTAAATATCAGTATCACTAGATGGCAGTGTGGGATTTCATATAATATATTGTTTCTTTTAATCATAATGGCTTTAGGGACGTAGGGTGGAATAATTGAACAAATCCTATTTGGTATAAATACACTCATCTCCAATATCTTCATTAGATTTGGGGTGTTCTGGTCCCTCCCTGGGCATCTGCTGCCTGATGCCTTAAACTGTAATTATGCATTTGTAGACTATAACTGTTTATAAAGCAGTGAGCATTTTCTGTTCACTGGCTAGTCATTAAAATCATTTACTATGGAAGAGGTCTGACTTGCAGTGTTGAATGACAAAATGTATTGTGCAGCTTCTAAGCAGTTATTGGGTTAAGGCTTAATCATGCCTGAGAAATCTTTAGAAAGAACACTTAGGCATATTTTCACTTGACATGGGCTAATGAACAGTGGCTACTTATGCATTCAGCAGGCATTCACCCTTCATGCAACTTGTGTATGAGATTAAAATGGATTGCTTTTATATTCCCAGTTGCTTACTTCCAGTGGATATTCTAGATTCCATGTAAGAACCTTTCTAATTTTAGTTTCTTCATCTGTTTCTCATTAGCAGTTTGTGTATAAATGCCCCTTAGCATTTTCATGTAGTGCCATTACTGCAATCTGTATGGGCTACCCAGTATATTCAGAGAAAATGCACTTCCATGTAATTGATATTATTACCAGTTTTAGCGGTTTACGTATTTTGAACGATTTTACACAATGCCTCATTTATTAATAAAGCACAGATACCTTCCATAGCCCTTTACAGGGTACAAAGAACCATTCAAATTAGTTATTACCCCATTTACAAGACACACAAAAACCAACACTGAGCTACAACTACTGAGTTACTTTATCATTGTGTTTCATTTGCAATATATTTTTATTTGTATTTTTTAAAAAAGGGTAGAACAAATACCTAATCATAATTAGAGAGTCAAAGTAACTAGCAAATAAAAAATGTATCGTGTATCTGTGGGAGGAAGAAAAGAAGAGAAGGGAGGGAAAGCCAGGCTTTTGAAGGGCAACCAGAGTTAAATTTAAAAACACAAAATTTTATTGTTCCAACAACATAATTTAAAAGATTAAGAACTGTGTTCCTATAAATGAATCCTAGGCTAACATATAACCACTAGTTTCGCAAAAGAAATAGCAATATTGTTTAGTATCATACTAGGTATAGCGATGGCGGTAAGGTGTCCCACCCAACGCGTATTCCTCGTACCGGGCTTCCTCAGGGGCAAGGGGAGACTTAGTATTAGTGCTGGGGCTTTTTACCGCATTAAGAGACTTGTGATACCAAATTGCTACTTGTAAGTGATTTGATAGTGAAACCGATATCAATTTAGACTTACTGCTGGTGTTTCCAGATGTCCCAGTAGAGTTAACGGTGTGATAGAAGCTTGAAATGTTTATTCCAGGAGTCCACTCCTCTTTGATTATCCATTGGGGCTTTTCTTTCAGATGGAACAAACTAACAAATAAAAAATGTACTTTTAAGAGTTGTCTTTAATCACTTGTCGGAACAATACACATATATTTTTATGGATAATAATCATGGCAGCCATCAATGATGGATGTAGCCAACACTGGACCACTTTGAAGAACTAAGGACCCTCTCATCCAACTGACTTGAAGACCCCCGTTGGCTGAGAAGGGTCTGGGTAGTGGCATACTTTGCCCCTCTCTATGTCCGCCACTAGCAACATATTTTGAAATGTATAGCACTGGTATGAATTAATCAGACATAGGCTAGATAGATAAATTGTAATGTAAATGGAAATGGGGGTTAAAGTCTACTAAACACAACAGGGGAGCACATTTATCCAACAATCACTCATTTTTTTCACTCCACATGGACATAACTACAACTACAATATACAATAATATAATACAGAAGTAAATAATTATATAAATATAAATAATTTAATAAAAAATAATTAATTATATAAATATTTATATAAAAAAATAATTCTTTATTTCCCTAATAAATACTGTTGAAATGTATGGTAAAGCATAAAGTTCAAATATGAAAATCCTTACGTATGCTTTTTCATACTCCACATTTAGAAACCACTTCCGATGGGTCTGCGAAATTTCGGCGAATTGATTTTGCAAATTCCATTGAAGTGCAGGTTCCCAAGCTCCCTGGGATGAACTTATCATTGATAAGTACAGCCCAGTGACCGTGCCAACCTGCGGTCACAGCTGATTGGAAGCACGTTGTGACTGCAGGCGAACTCCAGATGAACTCTCAATGGAGTTTCTACATTGAGAGTTCAGCTGAGTTCAGATCCCATGGTCATGGGATTGTACTTATCATTGATAAGTACAGCTGTACTTATCATTGATAAGTACAGCCTGGGAAGCGTGGAAACCTGCGGTCACAGCTATCAGCTGTGACTGGAGGCAAACTCCAGATGAACTCTCAATGGAATTTCGCTCGCTCATCCCTACTGGGCTCACAAATCACAACCAACTCCAGAGAACTCCAACTCCAGAGGCTTTATTCCATAATCCAGGTACAGGCTGAGGTCAAGTACAACAGATCAAGTCCAAAAAACTACTTCTTTGAAAGTCTCACCATACCCCCCCCCCCCCCCCCCCCCTAATTCCTTCATGCACCATGCATTCCATGCACATCAATATGATACTCATACACCAAAGGTACAGAAAGACTCACTCAGTCCAACAAGATGACATAATAATTCCTTATGGCTTACACATAGGGCTGAGGATACCGGCCCTGGATAGGGGCTTTAACTGTTTGAATACCCTTTTTTTCTATTGCTCTTTACACTGTATACAATTTGTTTGGAAATGCGTGTCCTCAAAGGACAAAGCTGTTTTTTGTTTCTTTTTTTTTGTGTAATTGTTTGTAAATTATAAACATGGTAAAAAAAACAATAAAATGATTGAAATACAAATAAAGAGGAACTAAAGCTACATCACTTGATCTCACCCTGTGCTAGTGCACGTTTGGGTGACATGTTTCTGAAAAGTTTAAAAAAAAGTGCTGATCTCACTGGGGATGCATCTGCTGCCCCCAAAGTTAAAAGAATTTGGTTAGTCAATTGTCACCAAAACAAGTGTCCATTTTGGATTTACTCTCACTTTACTCTCCTTAAACTTACTTTCTGTACTGGTAACAATGATCGCCAGTATAAGTAGAGGAGTTAATCTTTCCAACTGGGACACAGGCATCAATCAAACTTTGCAGAAGATCTTACCCTTTGCTATTCAATCCAAAACTATTGTGCCTGGAGATACTATTAAGTGATTAAGAATGTGGACTTTTATTCACTGATCTGATAGATTTTTGCTGTCTGAAAGCATGTTGTGTCCCCAGTGCATGGCATATGGAGACAAAGGGAACATACTTTTTATATCATAATTGTATTGAGACGATTCATTTTATTTAAACTTGCTGTCACTTTGTGACCCTGGTTATCATCCTTTGCAATCATCCTATTCGGTCCTAGTTAATCTCACTTTTTTCTGCATCACCATGAGTCCATGCCGGAGTCTAAAAGTCTTGATTGCCGGGAGCAGAGAGCAGAGCCTCCCAGGTTACATACGTCATGCATCCCAGGAGGCTTCTGGCTTCTCTTTCTGCACATGTACATACTCGGCATATTTTTTCAGTTTACTTCTGCTTAAGGAGGTTACACTCCTATTTTTGGATGATTTAAGTTTAAATTTAATTTGCTCCTTTTTAGTCTGCTAAGTACTCCATTGAAAAGGTTCTGTTTCGTTTGTTAGATTAGTTTGTTAGTGAAAAAAGAAAAAAAAAATCTTTTTATTTCTGCCAGAAATTGTGTGCGCTAATAGGTTCCTGTCATTTCTGCCTGTGCTACTTTGTCAATTAGATTTATGCTCGTCTCTTTCTTTGGACTATAGAACATCACCCCTCATGTTAGAACGTGAAAGAGAGGGGTTCCTTTAGTTGTCAACTATTTCTCTCTTAGGGTGTCAAAATTGCTGCTATGTGAATACAATGAACTTACTTATTAAACCCCTTCAAGACTGGAGAGAGCTTATCATGGGTAAGTTTAAGTGATCTAGAAAACCTGTAATGAATCTGTTCCAGGACTGAAAACATTTGCAAAATATTAACAAATGATTTTTAAGAAATTCATTACAGATTTGCTGGATCACCCAGGTTCTCTCATGATAGTCTATGTTCTCCAGTCTTGGAGAGCCTTATTAAATCAGGTCCAATACGTTATTTGAGCATAATTACCCTAGGACAATAAACCCCTGGCTGGATTCCCAGGTGAAAAGGAATGTGGAAAAAGCCAGAAAAAAATGAATGCACCTACCACATCCAAGAACTGGTAAGTTGCGCTATAATACATTTGTGGTTTAGATTTTGAAGGTAACTTGAGGAGACTGATGCTAGCACATGAACAGTGCTTCCCTAACCTTAGAAGTTTACTGAATTGACTGAATTGACCTTATTTATTGCCTGGATTTAAAGAGAATGTTTTCTCTCTGAAGTTAAAAGATGTAAATTGCTGCATTACATGAACGCTGTAAAGTATAGTTATTATCCAGAAAAACAATGACAAGCTAAAGCAAATTTTATTTCTGCGAATGTTAAAAAAGAAAACAAATTATAGTAGATCATAAAAGCCCTAAAAACTTTAACAGTTTCACATTAGAACATAACTTCTAAGCAAGATAACATTACTACATAGATACAAAATGTGGTGAATATCAGATTCCCTGTTTTATAAATATAGCCCATAGTGTGTGTTCCATGATGCAACATTTATACAATGCTGACATGTTTTCTGTAACCTTTAGACTGGGTGTAAATAATTGCTGAAGAATAAATTATGTTGAATTGATAATACTGGGTTAGTCATTAAAAAGCAGGTATAAAGATATTTGTACGCATAAATCTTCCTGCAAAAAATGACCTAACAAAATATCTATGAGTACTATGAGAGCTTTAAATGGTCCGTTAAAATTTCAACCTTAGTGCAGTATGGTTCTGAATAGAAGTGTACTGTACTACTGTATAACCTCTTGTTCTGTCAATGATGTAGAAAATGTTGAGAACATTCAGTCATTAAAAAAATGCCAGTAGGTCAGGGTTATATTATATGTAACAGTCTATTCAGTACAGGACTAGGACAAAAAGCGTTGGTGATTAGCTCAACTTTTTTTAATGTTTATGCTAAAAAAACAAAAAAAAAAACAAGGACTTAATAGTTGGAAATCATAGTCCAAACAGCAGCTGATGGTTACTTCAATGTATATACATTTCATTATTTATATTATAGTTTGCTTCAACATATGCCTCTGTGTGACCGGTTGCCCATTCATTCTAGCTCTGGACCCATGAATGGCCACTTCCCAGGGATGCCTGATGGGTGATACAACTACCACCAAATAACAAGAAGTGCAACATCATCATATGGGGTAGCTGTGGCAGCTAGCCATGTAGATGTATCTGTTGGATCAGCCTAAAAAATAACGGTATGTATAAATATATATATATATATTCCTACAGTGCTACTGAATGAGGACTAAGAATGGAATCTAAACCTGATGACAGTGCTGAAAATGCCTAAAAAATTTTACTTCATGAAACATTATGAATCTTTAAAGAATAAAGTTTAAAACAACAGCATTTAGTTATAACATACCTACATATTGGTCTGCACCTGCAAAGATTTAAAGCAGTCGTTCTCTACTGCTGAATTGGGAAGAAGTGTGGAACTCCACAGACAGTGCGCCGGGGACCACTGGTGGGGTCAGAAGAAGGACCCCACTGGGGGCGCACTGGCCAGTGCTGCGGGCCATGTCCCCTGTATGGACACTTACATCGCAGGCTTAGGGCGGTGGGTGGGTTGTGTCTAGAGACACAAGGCAGGCTCAGATCTGTGATGGGAGAGTTAGCGGGTTCTGGCATCAAGACGTCACTGTGAGGGAAAATTCTTCCCCTTTAAAGGACACACAGGTCTCCGCGCATGGGCAGTCCGGATTCCATGCATTTAGTGGTCCGTAGGTCCGAAAAGGTTGGCAACCACTATACTAGAAGAACACTATTCTACTTTCATTTGTTCACATATTTCCTTTGTATCTCATTGGGGTTGTATCTCAGTATTACAAGTGCTAGTGCCTGAAAATATCCAATACCAAAAGCAGAACACTGTCTGTACATCCTCTCTGGTCATCTTTTATTTAATTAAATGAACTATAATCTGAGAGTGCAATGAACCATGCAAGTGTTTAACAGCACTGCTTTCTCAGCCAAATGTGTTTCATAGCTCCAATTTAGAGTACATACATCTTGTGAAGTGAACATTTATTTTCTCTCTTCAGTTACACAAACCAAAGTAGGTTAAAAAATAAATGCGTAATATTTTTAAAGACAAAAGGCAAATATTTTTTATGCAATTCATCTTTAAAAAAAATTAAATGTAATATGAATGCCCATTTTCTTCTGCAGGTGCTTGGATTATCTAAATCTCTCAAAAAATAAAAATGCTGCATTCTTGCAATATGGCAATGCAACGAATACAAAACTCTGGTAAATTTTAACTTTGTTTAGTTGTGCCTTTCCTAGAGGTAGGCACAGAGCTAGAAGCCAAATAAGTAACCTTTGTACATATACTTGCCATTAATTATGTGATGTGCGTCCTTGCCCAACAATGTTTTTTTTACATTAGCCACATTACTGAATTTTTATTTGAAGTTGTGCCAAGAGCTGTAGTTATCTATAGAAACAACAGTCACAATATTCTGTAACTAAAAATGGCCACACACTAGTTGACATTTCAAATAGATTTGTTTTTACATTTGATAATAAATTATGTATTTCTCTACTGATATATAACTGATTCAAATTACCCAGGAATATTTATAGATTGATTGTATGGATAGTATATACTGAATAAGCCAATATTAACCATTTTAATTCAGGGGACCCCCTGAAAAATTCCCCAAATATAAAAGTCACTAACTATAATTTCTATACCCTCTTCTCACAGTACATTAGTGTAGTGGTCAGTGGGAAGAATGTCTCTTACATAGCTGGTCAGTGGGAAAAACTTAATCCCCAGATAGCCAAAAGATCATTGGTGTCAGTGGTAACTAACCTGAGAGGTCTAAACCACTCTATGAATCCCTACCTACCTCTGAAGGACCCTTGGGGTTAAATGAAGCCCTGGTTGAGAAACACTGGTATAAATTTGTATGGGTGCCCCTATCTTCTCATTTATTCAAGTAGGCCAGTCAGGCCACAGTATACCATCATTTGCTACCAGCCTTATGCATAGAGCCTAGTTGTTTGCTATCAATGCAGTGTCCCTGAGGAGTCCCTCATTCATTAAAACTAGAACATCAGCCTCGTGCCCACTAGTGTTTCCACTCTGTTCTTGTTTTTTTTACACTTCCAAAACAACTAAAACCATTGCTAAGACCAACTTTAAAGAGCAAACAGCTAAGTCTTCTATATCATTTTCATCCTTATCCTTGTCCACTTCAAAAAAGTCTAAGCTGTGATCAGTCCTCATACAAGTCCTCTGGGGCCAAATCTTGCAAAATGTTTAGTCAAACCTTCCTCAACATGAAGGTGTGCCCCCATATTCTAGAGTTGGGGGACATTATCTAAACTTTGCAGACACCAGAAGAACATCCATCTTGGACATATGCGTACTGGAGGTGTTAAATCTGGAACTTGTGTTTGGCAAATAAACTCCTTCAATCTTCTTGTGCCATGCCATAAGTTGGAAGATCATCAATAGGTCTTTCAGGTTTCCTGGAGCAAAAATTATTAGGTCCAGTTCTCTTGGTGGAATGTTTACAAGGTGTTTGTTACAACCTGTTCACTATTGCCACACTAAAAGGGGAGCATTCTCCATTTTAAATCCTAAGACACTTGATGCCTTTATTGGGTTGTAAAAAGTTACTAGAACTGTCAATGCCTTCTTTATCAGAAAGGCTTCTTAGCTTGTGTGGAAAAGCACACATTTCTGTATGTTAAATGTTTCCTGCTCTGCTTTCTGCTGTTTGCAGTGGGCTCACTGCACTTCTTGAATGTGGCCCTACACTTTCACCTGGCTTTTTCACCTCAAGTGTTTCCAGAGGTATTTTTTCTAGAGCAAGCCCCGCTGAAATCCTGTGTCATCCCCATTGTAGGATATATATTATGATAAATAGGATAAATTATCTGGGGGAACAGTTGGTGCACATTCTGTCAGATTGCATCCCTGACTGGCCAGAAGTTATTGAGGTTCAGATGGATTCTGAATCTTCAAATTGTAACATGCATTGCCACAACCTGGAAGTGTTAATAGGGCTAAATCCTTTTTTTCAGTGTCACTGTATTCAGTTTTTATAACCAAAGATTCTTACCTGTAGACCCTTCTAGTTGTAGCTTCTTGTTGAAGGCTAACAATGATAAGCCACAGCCAGCAGGCAGGATATTCCAGCTGTGGTGGGGGACATGGGTTTGTGCATTGTTTTAGGCAGGGGATTGGCAGGAGTGGCATTGTAAAAAAGCATGATGCTGGTGAGGGTCGAAATGATGTGGCATTTTTTAGGTGGTTAACTGCATATAGAGACTAGAGGAGGTGTTTTCTCATTCCTTGTTGGTTGTGGGACTTACCGCAGGTGCCACAGAATTTGAAGTCTGCCCTGCCCTTTATGATTGCAGAAAAGCTGGCTAAGGAGGTGAGTTTGGGTAGGATAAGTGAACCCCCTAAATTGTTGTTCAATATTGTTTTCAAATAATTGGTTTTTGCCAGCCATTTTACAGACAAAAAAAGGTGGTCAGTGTGTGGATTTGTAAAGAGGTAAGATGGGGGGCTGGAGACAGTTATGAAGAGAAGGGGGGGGGGGAAATCTAAACTACCCAAGTCATGCATAAATAAAAAATAAAACATTTCCTCTGCATATATTAACTAGCTAAAAGTTGGATCATAGGCTCTCCCTCACTTACATTACACCCACAAATAGTAGAGGGGTGGTAGTGCACCTATTATGTAACATTAAGATAGTTTGTATATGCTTCAGTTCACACAGGTACAATCCTGTACAATCCTGTACAATCCTGCTAAATGCCCACTCTTTATAAATATCCAGACTTTAGGGGGAGGGGAGTTGTGGTCATCTTGAGAATGTTAAATGCCCACTCTTTCAAGTGTTTGTATCCATAATTTTTTTCTGTTCCATATTTTTATTTAAATTAATTTTCCTATATTGTTGCACTTTGCTTTTAGTGCCAGCTAGCTGTTTCATGATTCATCATGCCAGGGAGCATATGTTCAAAACAGGTTTTATCTGAGGTTTCGTTTCTCTTTAATCATTTTTGGATGCCACATACAGTAGTTTCCTATCTCCCTCCACTTGATCTTTTGTCATCTTCATAATTATTATTTTTGCTAGCTCTTTCATGTGTATGTCCCCTTCTAAGCTCTGTGGTTGTCCACTTAGATATTACAAGGCCTTTTGCTGCCTGCAGTCTACAGTAAAGTACTCCCAATGATTACTTAGTTCAAAGGAGATACACTTAGGTTATTAAAATAGAAGGACTGCCGGGATAAATATTTTCCTCATTAGGGAGTAAAGTATCTTTCTTCTGTGAAGTAAGACAGAATTTTCTCCTTGCCACTGGAATCCCAGCTGGAGATGAGCTGCCTATTATGCATATACAAGAATCAGTTCTTTAGCATGCAAGCTTCATACCTCTTTTATTCTTATGCAGTTTACTGAACAACAGTCACAAAAGTTTCCACAAACTGTCTGAAATATTGAAATGCATAGAGATTTATTCAGTAAAATAGTACAAACGACCAAGGAACCAAGGAAAAAAAGTTTTTCACAGTCAGTAAGCTGCTTTCTGCTTGGATTCTGTATTATTAAATAATATTATTGCTCCTTGTACCGCCTTATTCTATATCCTAGGTCTTGTGCAGAGCACAATGTAGTGTTATTTATGCCAACTATAGCTACCTATTGTTATAAGTTGGTTGTTGTCTGAGCTAGAGGATTTCATCAAATTAAGGCAAGGATCATTATGTCTATTATATGGTTTTGTTCTGATTAAGCTCATGGTATTGTTCAATTATTATCTCACCTATATATTATAGCCATTAGTCATTTGCTGCCCACATAATGTAATTATTGGCTCTTTGTTGCTGAAGTAATACAACAATTGACTGACTATTGACGGTGGATAGCATATGACTGCCCATCAGTAGACCATGGAAAAAAATTGCAATTTTTTTGCCTGTGTTACCATGTCACACCTTGTTAGAGGACCATATTACTATAATGTAATACCCTGCAGACCTGTCAATGTCAAACCACGCGGCAATTATCCCCATGTCTTGCTCTCCTCCACATGTGCACCACTATTACACCTTTTAATTTTGCAATGCATATTAAATAGCATGATTAAATATGCCAGTACAACATTCAAGTAAAGAAAATGTATATCGTCTCAGTTTCTCTTCTGAGTTTTTATAGTTTTTATAGTTTAATTTTATAATTACTACTGAAAATAATTTTGACATAAAGGAAGGTTGAAAATAAAAAAATATACTGGTGGTGTCAAATTTGCTAGCTACATTACTAAATACATCAAAGTGTATAGCCACTGATTATAAAAATTGCTTTATCTAGAGCTGGGGTGTCAAACTGGGGTGCCAAATCTGGCCTGCAATGTCGCCAATGACCCCCAAAGAAATCCTAAATATGAATTGCAGCTGGCCCGCCGCTGTATTGAAATAGCGCCGTTACTACAATTCCCGGCACCACTGGCATCTATAGACCAGTGGACTCTCTGCCTATGCATGGCCCCGCTTTGGACTGCTTTATAGACACAGGGAATTGTAGTAGCGGTGCTATTTCAGTGAAGAGGGAGTTCCGGCCACTCATAGCATTAAGCCCTGCATTGGACTGTTTTCTTGACGCAGGGAATTGTAGTAGCGGTGCTTTTTCAGTTTCAAGTTTGGCCTTTGACTAAGTTTTGACTTTGTCTAAGTTTTTAATTTTGGCCCACTGTGTATTTGAGTTTGACACCCCTGATCCAGAGTGTTGCTCTATGCTTGCAGGTCCATTTCTTTTTGCAGGTCCATTTTCACGAGATTCTTTAAAATTTTTGGAGCCTATGCTATAAAGCTCATACATAAAATACATAAAAGTACTGTTATAACTTTCATGAGAATATATTTTAGGTAACCACAATTGGTACCCTTTCTGTATTTTACTACAAAGTTTTCTTGCAGGTAGGTATTGCCTCTGTAAAGCAAGGGTCTGATTTGTCAGCCCTATAGTGCAGGGAACAGGTTTTCCATAGCTTAGATCAGTGGTCACCATCTTTTCGGACCCCACAGGCCACTGATTTCAGACCGCACATGTGCGGAGAGCTGTGTGTCATTCAAAGGGGAAGAAACTTCTCCCAGAGTGATGTCATGATGCCAGAACACATCCACTCTCTCAGCGCAGGCTCAGACCTGCTTTGCTAAACATCCCGGGGTATAGTAGATTGTTCCCCAGGATATTTAGCAAGCAGGTCTGAGCATGAGATGGGAGAGTGGGCGGGTTGTGTCAATATGGGGGACAGAGCCGGGGGCCATCAAAATTTTCTTGCAGACCACCGGTTTGTGGCCACTGGCTTAGACTATTATACACCTCTCCTTTTCCTGGACTTCCCTGGATCTGTTATTCTGGATCTGTTAAGTGTTCTGCCAGTAAGTATACATGTTTTTTCTCAGTTTATAAGTTTTTTGCTTGTAACCTGGTTCTTTGCTGGTACTTTGCTTTCTGCCAGGTGGATGGCTTATTTGAAGCCAGCTTTGATGTAATTCAAACAGTTCTCAAGCCGAAGGAAGTACCCTGTTCTCTGTTTATTAGTTTGGGTCAGTTAGCATTTGTTTGCTGTATTGCCCAACACACAGTTGAACTGCTGGAAAATTTGATTTTAACTGCCAGGAGGTGACCTGACTATAAACATTTGCACTAAGAATTCTTTTACATCATGGCAAACACTAAGATAACTTCCACAAAACAGCACCAACTAGCAAGGCATACCTCTGACCTCATATTAATCTGCTTTGAGATAGAGGCACTAACCGAAGTCTTTCAGCTCCAACATATCCAACAATAAATCTAGATAAATCATTAAGACGTACAGAACCCAAAATAGTTGACACAGATTTGTAGATGTAGATAATGACTTGGAATGTACACTTGCTTGTTAAAGTTTAATAAAACTTTTCTACTGTAATGCTTGTTGAATTTCTGGAACTGTTTTTTAGCTCTTAGCTACACTGGGTGCATGGACTGTGGTTGATATACAAATCCACGTGACATTTCCTCATTTGGGTTGCCAAATTCTTGGCTATCATACTAATCCTATGGCCTATAATTTAGAATGTCTGATTGCATGCAGGTTTTGCCAGGGTTTGGCCTTGAAATTCACAGCACTGAAACTGGACTGCATAAAAAATTTAGCCTAAACCACTCAAATAAATACTAAAGCAAGCACATAAATACTGGCAAGTCTGCACACCATAACTGCCGATTATGGGTAAACTTACCTGTGTGGCAAAACCTCCAGAGATGACTGGTCTAGAAGCTTTATTCATCAGATTAGAACAAGGCACAAGTGTAGTGCTAAAACAAATAGCCACAAATAGGAGCTGAAGCTTCATTTTTTGTACAAGAGACATTTTTTTATGAACTCATAACACCAAATATCTGATCTGATATGCACTAAGTGGGTAAAACAGTATATTTATTAATGTTACATGTCAACATGTTAGTGTCATCTGAGATTCATCACTTAACAATTAAGCACCCACACAGTACAGGCAGTAAAATATTCTGTACAAAACTAACCATAGTTTAGGCATTTTTTTGTTCAACAATTAACTGTACTAGAGGTTAGAAACAAATGCAAAGCCCTGCACACATAATGCTTTCTTTGTGCAACATGAAATTGTCTTTGTTATCATTTTAAAATAGTTTTTTCTTATTCTGACAGATTCACCTGTAAATTAGATTTGCACACTCATGTTAGGAATGGCTAGAATATTTTGCATGATAAAAATCTTTAATTAAAATGTTAAGCTATCACTCAAACCAATTTGTGTCCCAGTTAGGCTGCCAAAAGCTTTGTGATCTAATAATCGTAAATTCCACCTCCATTTGAATTTAAAAATGTTATTCTGTCAAGATAATGGAAGTGACATTACGTTCTAATGAAATATTAAAGAACAAAGTATCAAATTATGAAACATACAATGTTATTATTATTGTGTCCCTAGGTAAGAAGTACAGCAGCATTACATTAGATACATAACTGTACATTATCTCAAAAGGAATTATATTAAGCAAATAGAAATAAATGACATAAATAAAAGGCCATATATAGTTTTTCTACCTAACTGCTTGTACTCATTAAACAAGCATTAGACAGACAGGGAAACAATTAATTCTACAGATTAAGTGTTACAGGTGGCACCTGTTGAGATATTATAGGGAATGTTTGTTTTGAAACAAAAATGAATTGATTTGATAAAAAAAGTAGGTCTTTTTAGCATTGGCTGCCACCTGGAAACACCTGGTAAGCAGAGTTTGAGAGATCGTACTGTGTCATGAATTAGGTGGTGCAATTACTAGGCAGAAGAGTTTATCCTATTGTGAATACAGTGGTACCTTGGTATAAGTCTGCTTTGGAATAAGTCCAACTTGGTATAAGTCCTGTTTGAACACAAAACATTTTGCTTGGTGTACACCCTTTGCTTGGTATACAACCTTTGTCCTAGAACTTGTATGGGTAAAAATGAGTCAAAACACGGCATGCTACCCTTTTTTACCTCTCTTGAGACAAAGCCACGATTGCCCACGAGTGTCAGTATGCCAGCTGCTACCATTCAGTGAACAACCTGCGCTATAACTCTCTGTGAATTACATAACATCTCCTCCTCCTCCCTTCTCAGCACCATACTAGTAGTCACTCGACTATTCTCAGCAAGGTAAAGTGAGGTTACATTTTCACTTATTTCATCTAATTTCGTTTGTATTAATGTACTTTAGTATTAGGCAGTGTTTAAATTATTTCATTCAACCCCATCAATGAATAATATGTCAATAAATATAGGATTTTTTTTTCATGGGAACAGAATATTCATTTATCTTTTATTTCGTATAGGAAAATGTGTTTGGTATAAGTCCTGTTTGGTAAAAGTCCAAGGATCTGGAACAAATTAAGGACTTATATCAAGGTACCTGTCACGGTCCCTTCCGTGACAGAAGTTTGAGGATCTGTCAGACAAGCTGTATATGTGAATATCTGACAGCCTCTTTGGTTTTACTTGTTTCTGTGTTGTTGTTTGTAAAGACCACTCCCCTTGCATCAGGTGCAGGTGCTGGTCAGTTCAAATTGGTATGATGTGATGAAGCATAATGTAATCGGTAATGATTATGAGTTTATCTAGCACAGTGTTTCTAAACCTTATTAAAATGGAGAACCCTTGAAATAACCTTTACATCTTCAGGGAACCCCTGCTATAATTACTATATCCACAGTTCACAGTGCATTAATGTAGTGATCAGTTGGAAGGATGTCGGCCATTGCTGGCCATTGGTACAACTGCCACCATTACATTCAAAAGGATCAATAGTGTCAATTAAACTGACCTAGGAGCCACAAATTGCTCATTTCTCAAATAACCCCTAGCAACCTCTTGAGGAACCCTAGGGTTCCATGGATCTCTGGTTGAAAAATACTGGTTATGTTTACTACTGTTTTTTTTATTGGTTTAGGCTATGTTTAGGAGGTAGATTCAGGTTAAAGTTTCAGGCTAGTTAAATTTTAATGCAAGATTAGTTTTTTAGATTTGGAATGAAAGGGTTAATGTTGAGACTTATGTTTACAAGGTTAAGTATACAGAATGAATTTAGGAGTTTCTGTTCTTTTTTCATGCATTTAATATATGGCCTAAAAAGTAGTCTGTGGCACAATATAATAAATTACTAACTCTACAAGATTCACAGGCACTATGAATGGGCCATGAAGACCCCAATTAGGTTTTTCCAGGCTTGGTACATGCTGATTTTTGGCTTTTTGAAAGTCAATAGCATTATTACCACCAACTCTATTGAAAACTCTACTTTTGCCTGTCATCCACTATGACCTTCATTTAGCTCTCAACTATGTTTATGACTTTTAGATTGTCTGCCACCCATGTGCAATCTCAAAGGTCATACTTTGGTGCTATCTGTAGCACAATATTCACATCTTAAGTAGCTCTGGAGAAGAAGACATGGCTCATTAATTGTTCCTTGATAGGAATTTTCCTCCTTCTAAGACACAGAGAATATAGTTCAATCTGTGCCACCAACAAAAGAGTGAAAATATATATTCTAGTAGCATTTATCAATAAAACAATTTTCCTACTTTGGTTTGTCCTCCAACAATATTAGTATACAGTTTGATGATCCTTTCTTGTTAGGCTAAAATAAAAGCATGTATATGTTTATAGCAGGGCAGTGAAATGTTATACAATATGGCTGAGGTAGAACTTCTGTAGCAAGTTCCAGCAGGAAAAAGCAGTCATAGACTTTTAAAAATAATTTGGCTGCATCCTCAACTCTCAGTGGTTTGTCGCCAGTGATACAACCAATAGGTTTCTGCATTTTCCATGCCTATTAGGGGTTGACTTTAATAACCATATGTACAACAAATACCATCTGTTTGTAATTTATACCAGTTTAGTGGTCTGTTTTATCAGTCCAGGCTCTAATGAATCGTCCTTAACAATTTCATTCACATAACGTTTTTCTTTCTTTTATAGTAGGATAAAACAAAAATTTTAATTCCATATTAAAATCCCCTATGCCTATAGTAATTGTAAAGTCTTTGTATGTATGTATTATTATTATTATTATTATTATTAAACAGGATTTATATAGCGCCAACATATTACGCAGCGCTGTACATTAAATAGGGATTGCAAATGACAGACTAATACAGACAGTGATACAGGAGGAGAGGACCCTGCCCCGAAGAGCTTACAATCTAGTAAGTAAGTAAATCTAGTAAGTAAATCTAGTATGTATGTGTCTATTTATGAAGGGATGTCTTTTATTGGCTATGTATAATAAAACTACTTTTTTTTTAGAAAATGTAAATGTTTTTGAAAAGCTTTAATACACCACTGCTGCCACTGGTGCAGTAGACTTGGTATTGTAATTGAACACAATATATGGAAGTGTATTTAAACGTTTACAGTGGTTGAAGTGTGAGTAGTACCTGCTGAAAAATGACATCATATTAAATTCTGCAACTCTTTCTAAACATATTCTCACCAATGGGTCATCTTTACATGTTCAAGAAGCATGACCTTTATATTTGCAGTGTGATTCTTGTGCTTGAGCAGAGGTAGAAGATAATCTTGCATTTTAAATTATTTCATTTTGACACAATGACATTTCCCAGGTTGGATGTCTTTTTTAAGGTGATGTCTTACAAGAGCAATATAAATTGTTCATTTTATGTTAATATTGAAAACTGAGAGGGCACATCTGACACTTACATGCAGGTTATTCTCCACCTTACTAATGTGACCTTTTTTGGCCTTATCTACTATAAATATTATCGTGGCCATGGTAAATCAAATAAGCACAGGGAACCAGAATAGTGTCAATGAACCAAACCTGTGTGTATGAAGACTACAAAAAATTCAGACAACTATAAAGACTTATCTGTTCATGATGTCAATGGTCACTTGTGTGATGTCCTTTTTCATTTGTGACATTAGGTTATTCTTGTTTCCAAAACTCTGAACTTTTTTTCTTTACCTCTTACCTATCATGAGTTGCTTAAGTTTGTTATTTTTGTTTCACCAAATCTACTTCACCCTCAGTATTGGTATATGATCTTCAGGGATTGTTCCATCTAAATCAAGTTATCTTCCACATTTTAGTAAAAAGTACCTGATACATTTAGGGGTATTCTACTTAATTCTAGTTCGAGTGATCACAAATAAAGTAGTGGAAATTACCCCACTGGGCACATAGCAATTTAAACTTGATAGTGATTCAAACCATTTCTTTTTAAGTCTATACTATACAATGTTTATTCTTGAGTTAAGCTTTAAACATAGTGCTAGCAGTTCCAGTATTGTAATTATTTTTCTTTTTGCTGTCTAGAAAAAAATATGACTCTATATTAAACTCATTAGGATGTAGGAATTCTGCTGTTCTCACAGTTTGAACCTAGTGAGGTTGGTGAATTTTGCTGGAGGATTCAGTAATGGTTTGCAGTGAACTACTAGTAACTAATCGTCATGATTGTATTACATTTTGTGTCTTTGAGTCTTTATGTTGCTATTAGATTAAGTACAATTTGTTTACAACATACTGTGTGTATTTGTATTTGTAGTGACTATATATAACATTTCAGCTCTTTCTATATTGGCTAATGTTATCTCTGTTAAATCAGCTCTTGCAGCCTAATGGTGTTTTTATTACAGTGCTTCTTATTTAATGCTATGGAAATGAGGCAGTTGTTCTGCCTAAACACTTCCTTTTTTTCTCTTTAATGCTCTTAGATTTTTAATTAAATAGAATGAAAATGCATGGCTTATAATCGGATAAACATTATCTGCTTCACCAACCATCAAAACGGAGCCCTCAGGTATAACTTGATTAGAAAACGCAATTGGGATCATTTATTGTAACTTTTTTCATTACAACACCAGGCTATGTTTTGGGGCTAGAGCACAGTAGGCCTCCCTGTAATCCTAAAACTAACCTTTCTACCAACCTTCCTTGTAACCCAAGCACTAACAAATTCTTTAACCCTAATGCAAATCTTCACACCGGTCTTCCCTATAACCCAAGTGCTAAACCTTCCTATTTGCCTCATGGTAAAGCTCTCGCTACTTTTATCTGTAACGCAAGCAATAATCATATCTACAATTCAAACACTAATACACTAAACTTGTAAGTAGTGTTGGTCGAATAGCTCACTATTCGATTCGTCAGCTATTCGCTCGAATAGAGCAAAATTATTCGGGTGATCGAATGTCAAAGTCGAACATTATTAAAGTCAATAGGAGGAAAAATTTGTTTTTTTTTTCAGCACTGTGTAGAGCTTCTACAGCCTCCAAACAGATGTGAAAAGATACATAATAAAAAGATACATTATAAAAGGATACATAAAAAGATACATAACACTATTACATACCCCTGTACTTCACATGACTATTAAAGAGCACCTGTCACATCAATATTAGGCTAAAGCTAGGTACAATAATTATTGTTAGAAAACGAACAATTACGACCGATCAACGATTATGCACGATTATACTTGAACAATCATATTGTGCACAATTCTGTACATGCTGTAACAATATGATCGTTCAAATATAAGCAAAGCTGTCAGCATAGCAGAGCTCCGCTGACTGCTCTGCTCCCTGATTGGCTGAGGAAAGGGAAATCCTGATGATGCTTGAGCTGTCATCAGGGTTTCTTATTTCTCAGCCAATCACAGAGCAGTAGAGGTGATGAATGGAGATACATATGTCCATTCAACCTCTATTGGCCTAGTATTACCTGCGGTTACAACTAATTGAAGGCACGTGCTTCCAATTATCTGTAACCGCAAAGTTCCCACGGTCCGGGAATCCCAGAATGACATTATGATTCATTTAGGATTAATTTTTATTTGTTTTTTAAACTTTTTTTTTTCCCGAATTTTTGCAGTCGAATCCCATGTTTTTCGGGTCAGGTCTATCCGAATTCGAACAGCCATATTTGGGTCGAATATAAGGACAACCCGAATTCAAAAACCAACACTACTTGTAAGTAACCCAAGCTCAAACCCTTCCAGTAACCCTAACACTAAATGATTTATCACTATTCTAATCATCATATTATTCCTATTTAGATTCACAAATGACACAGATGTCAGAATCTTGCCCAAGGTCAGCAAAACCATTCCTCTTAGGCAATAATTACCTGAAGTGTTTACATTTCCTTTACATGACTTTTTGTAAATTTGTTAACCTTTTAACATGGGAGAACCCTTGATATAACTTTCAGGTTTTATTATACTATTAGTGTGGTGGCCTTTTGGAAGAATGTTACTTACATTTTTAAAGCATACCTTCCTTTCAAATGAAAGGGTCACTATGTGGGCCATGTCAACCTTCTCAAATCACATAGTATATGTAGGTGGACAAATGTACAGTTTGTGCATAATCAATGTAAAGTGTTAGAATTACTATTATATGCTCAAATTCAAATCTGAATATCAACAAAGGTACCTACCTAGAAAAAAAAAAGAAAACTACATTGGCTTGAATATAAACTAAATAATTTTGTACCAAACAAGACAAATTGAGAAGAATACATATTTTATTGTCACTATAGGTATTGTGTTTAGGGTAGTCGGTCTCTGTTTAGAGTCAGGACCATTTTAAAATGTTTCACTATTAAATATATACACAATATTTGCCCTTGAAAAACCCGTCTGTTTCTGTCCCTACATTTACCTATGCAAAATCCAGGCTGGGCTTAATTTTATAGAGTTACATAAATAGAACCTTCCTAAATATCCTTTTGAGACGTACTTCATCAACATATAGCATGTGTTTTTCTTTTGTCGAACTAGATGCATAAATTAGCTTTTGCTTTGCTTGCCATTAATGGAAACTGTAATGCATTGTTGCATACCAAATGAAACTATTGAACTTCTACTCTGTATATATTAGTTACACCCTCATACTGCATCCTTCACAGGATTGTTGATACTTGTAAATTAATTCTGTTCTTCAAAGTGGATCTATCACTAAAATGTTTAAATATAAATCAGGAACTTTTATTTGTGTAATTGTTTTTTTTTTGTTTTTAATTTTAAGGGAAAGACCCCTTCCCTTTCTTTATTACAGCCACCTTCTGGAATGCATATGTCACATATTCTAGGAGGCTTCTGGAGCCTTATGCTCGGTAAGTTCAGCATTTATTTTGGAAATGAAGAACAAAGAAAAAAATATAACTATAGAATATAGACTGCCTGAGGGGGCATAAGTGTTGACATGGGGCATGGGCTCAGGACAAGAGTAGAGATTTAACAGGGATTAAACATTCTACCCAAAAACAATGCAATACATTTTAAAGGAATTCTTTAATAGTTTTGGTTGATTTTATTTTATTTTTTTTGAAAGTTTACACATGTATAAACTTAAAGTGGACCTAAACCCAACATTTTTACTATTCATAAAAATGGTAGACAACCCTTTTCTATAAAGGAACTGTGGAAGAAACCAAAATCAAGAGAAACTGGTTTGTTACACTTTAGAACAGAATCTCTATTTTTATTTAGAGGTTTGCTAAAAGTATGTATCTTATTCCTTTATTGTCTGTGTATCCCAATTTTGCTCCTGTGTTGTCACTATGTCAGACAGGATGGAGACTACAAGTGGCAATTTCAACATACATTCCGTGAGCATGCAGCCATCGCAGTAGTTCACTTAGACAAGAAGTGGCTACAGGAGATCAGCAGCACTGAGATACAACAAAGGAAAAAAAGGTCACATCAGTATAATATATAAAATAAAAAAGCAATTGGTTATGACACGCAATGCAAACTAAATATTTTTCAGTACCTATAATGAAACACAACCATTGATTTGTATATGGAACAGCATATTAAAGCACAAATACCTTAGTGTCCTTTTTCCCAGCGCTTGCTAATCCAGTTACCACTCTTTCCCCTGCCACTTCAGGGCCCTCACTCTCCTCCTTGTCCATTGAGCTGGCACAATAATATATTTCCTGCACATGCACAGGAGTAAAATTGTCCTTGCCACTGAGCTCCATTATTGGCATCTCATGGATGCTGTGAATAAACTGCACAGTAAATAACAAAACCTGAAGAAAATATGTGGTATATCTCTTTTGCTACCCCTTGCAATCTTTTCATTTGTAATAGTTTAGTTTAACAATTAAAAAAAAAAGAGTTTATTTATAGTATTTTCTCCCCCTTATCCTGTAAATGCAGTTTTATAAGAGGTGTCAAAATGAAAAAATACCATACAATGAAACAGCAGAAGTAAGGCTATCATTCTATTCATGTAAGTAACATCCATTTATCATTTATCTTAAAAGAACTGTGGCAGCTTATAATCAAACAGTCAGTTTGTCAGTCAATGAATTTCTTGGCATAAGACTTCTGTATGGATTCTAAAGCAGCAAAAGTGTATGCATTTTAAAATTGCATTAAAAAATATGCACTTACATTGAAACTTCATATATTTTTTAATAGAGTATACTATATTTAAGAGCATGAAAGGGTTAACGCTTATGCTGTTTTTCTATTTACTGGGACAGCTTGTCAAGAAAAACATTAGGTGAGGTGCTCTGCATTACCTGTTAATGTTTTTTTCTGTGGTTTATTTTAAGTTTTTTTCAGCTGTGAGTATTATAAATGAGAATAGCTTTCAGAGGTATAGCAAGCATCTCTGCACACAATACATCTATTGTAAATAGAATTCTCAGCACATACACATTCTTTATTTGCATAAAAAAATTCCATGTAGCTATGTAAGCAAAAAAGTAATGTTAATAAATGTCATAAAAGTTTTCTATGAACAATCACACGTCACAATATATTTGTAGACAGAAGGTAGAATAGGTTGAAAAATAATAATGTCAATGTTTTATATTGTACAACTGTATTTTTAAACCATTTCTTAATAATTATTGTGAACCTGAGGTAGGTTTAAAAACCTTTAAAGCGCAAGTGGTAGCTAATATTTGGAACTGTTAGTTGCCTACAAGTCATGAAACTTATTGAGAGCTCCAAAGATTCCTGGAAACTAAAGCATGCATTTCTCTTGTTAAGATCATGCAAATTATGAGCTTTAGTACCACTTCACGTTTGCTTTAAGCAACCTGTTATGTCTGTAAAGGTTCTCCAAGTCTTTGTATGTCTGGTAGTAGTTAGCCACATTTAATTGGACTTGTGTTAGGAGATGCTTATCTGGCTGGGAACCCGTGCTGTGCATTATCACAGTATCAAACCGTTTATTCTGTCCAGCGATGTCACTTGCAGGAGCAAGGAGAACAAAGAAATTGCAGCATCTCCTGCTTCCCTTTAGACATGCAGCATGAGATGTACTTTCTCGGCATCCCCAGCACACACTCTGAGGCCATGCACAGCTGAAGTGAATTTGTAGGAGCAGATTAGTTCCTGGCTCAATCCTGCTCTGCCATTGGCTGCTAGGACTTAATAGTCTTGCATTCCCTAGTGCCTGTTGTAGAGTTAAGCTGGGCTGACTTGCTGCTGGAGTGTGAAATCATAAGAGTTACAGTTGCTGACCTTGATTATTTCTGACCTTATGAGTGTATGCTGCCTGGACTGACCTTTTGCCTGTGACCCTGACTGTGCTCTCCCTAAAAATGTAAACATTAATTATTTAGAAAAATGGTCATTGAGCTCTATAAAACAGGGAATCTGACATTCCCTCAAATATTCCCTTGTGAGAATCAATTACTGCCAATGAAACACAAAGACCAGAAAGATTCCAATGGGGGAATGTCTGATTCACAGTTTTATAGGTAGCCCATTGAGTTGAAGTCAAAATATTCAATGCATACTACGGCAAAGTTGCTAATGGTCATGATATGGCTCATTTATTTTTCCCTCTATTCTGTCCAAACCCATGTAAAAAATTCTATATTATCAACAACATCACTACCGCATACAATAGCACATTCTTTAGCTCATTTGTAGCCAATGAAATAGTACCTGTTGACTTAAAACAAATTCATGTTAAAATTAGTCATAATATGTCATGATGACTTCACAAAATATAATTTCCATACCTGCAATGTCTTGCTTTTAAAAGGCTAATTTAAATACTTAAATGAAGTTCATAGGTGAAAGCTGCTGCTGTAGGTGAACCTTCCTGGCCTTTGCCAAGGGAAAATTAATTATTTTAGAGAAATCTAGACTTCAGCAAATTCAATGCTCAGCTGCAATTTTCAAAAGGCCATCTAAAACAAAAATTGAACAGCATATTGAATATTTGAATATTAGATATAGGAATAATTCCACCCTCCTTTTGCTTAGGACTAATGGTAATATATAGATATTACTATTTTTAATATTGTGTTGTGTATGTCATGGAGATGTTTAGCGTTCTATGAATATAATATATATATAGTTGTCGCCATAGCACTATATTTTATGATTATAGGGACTGTACATTGATTTTCATCATTCCATTGTACAGCCTAGCTGGTAGTAGGTAGTACATTAACAGCAGCGACCATACTTTGGATACCTACTCCCAGAATACACAGATTTTATAGTAGTACACTAGTGCCTAATACTGTGCCTAATACTGCCCCAAATTTTATATATATGTGTGTGTGTGTATATATATGTATTTTATCAATGCTGAGATTTCATTTGTTTGCTAATTTGTGTCTCAAGTAAATTGTAATTACATGGCTTTTTTAATTGTTGAAGCAATTAATGTAAATTTTAAGCATTAATGTTGGTTCAAAACCTAATTGTTTACTTCCTGCCTGTGAATGTGCAGGTATCCAATATGAAAATAACCTAATTTACCCTGTATAGGAAAACCCTAAAGTTATCAATTTAACATTCCCAGTGAGTGTCAAAGAGAAGATTTACACTGACATTGGATATATTTAGCTTTATTACTGCTTAGTGCTGTGTGGAAGAATTAACAGGTCAACAGACAAAATAGATGACTTAGTTGCGTCAAATATGACAAGGTTCAGAGTGTGAATGCTGCAGGGCATAAACAAAGTTTTCCTGACCATGGAGAAAGTTCTTGTTTGTATAACCTGTCTCTTGCCTTACATATATTTGCCCTTGTCAGAATTTTGTCTTTTGCAGTTATAAAGGCTGATCTAGAGACACTGTGGATGTTGTAAATGTGCATTACACAATATTAGTTCAATGCCCCTGTGGAGGTGGTAATCTTTCATTTTTTTTTCTGTGTCATACTTTGGAAGAAATTACCAACCACATGGCCAATGGTGTTACTTTATGTCCAATATTCTTGTTGCAATCGCTTTCTGGTATGTCTTTTTGTTTGTGTCTGATCTATGGTTCTATTGTTTGTCTTTTTTAAATGCTTCTTTGCAATTTATGCCATTTTTGCTCATATGCAGATGAGTATTCAGGTTTTTTATGACCAGAAATTTGCTTCCCCTTATTGAAGCCTGCATCTTGTGCTTTATTTTGTTTTCTAAGTATAGAAGGAACTGTGCACAGTAAAAAATGTTTTATCAGTTTGCTGACATGATCTGACTGATATAAAGCAGGCAATTAACTATTGGTTACTAGGGTAAATATATTTCATTTGTTAAACCATCTTGGAATCCTGATGTCTCTATTGTGCTTGGAGCTTCTCTTGACTGGGTCACTTCCTAGAATCAGAAACTGCTGCAGGCCACAATGCTGGGTCATTGTTTTAAGCTTTGATTTTTCAGCACCATGAAGTATGATGTTTTCTTTCTGGATATACATTTAACTTCTTGGCTTTCTGCTCTGCTTTCTTTCTTTTTTTAGAAAACAGCTTGGTTAGAAATGCTTCATACTGACTGAGCTTGTGGCCTTTTTTTAAGTCTTTGACCTGTTAAAAGAGCAAAAGGAAAAATATATTGTGCTTGATATAGCCATTTTTTAGAACATTTATTGATTATATACTCTGATCAGTGAGCACAATTAAAACCAGGTATAATTTCAACTCTAGTATTTTTGAAAATAATGGAATTTTAATTATTATTCCAAATCTTTCCCGCAATAATCTTGCTTATGCTGTTTGTGAAAAATTAAAGATGTGAAGTCAAAGTCTTAGCTTGAGCTTATAAAGGGCTAGGACTTTACTTTAGACAGACCCCGCACCAAAAAGCAAGATCCACTTATGTAGTACAATGCAAAGAAATGCATTTAAATCCCAACAAAACTGTGGGAAAAAAGTTAAAAAAATATACAGTACTTGACTTTTGCCTGGATTCCATCCACAATATCTAGGCAAGTTTGATTTCACAATACTTCAGACAAGATTATAGTAATGATGATCCCCATTTTCTCCTGAAAATGTTCCAGCACGGTACAGAAGATGGTTTTCATGAGATGTTGGTTCCTCATCTTTCCCAGGATCTCATCTGAAAAATCATCACTCTTGTCTAGGCACCACAGGCGGAAGTCGGTAGTAACATAAATATAGTTTTATTCACAGTATACAGCAGTGTTTCTCAATCAGGGTTCCCCCAGAGGTTGCTAGGGGTTCCTTGAGCAATTGACGCCATTGAGTCATTCTTCCCACTAACCAGCCTTCTAATGTACTGTGAGTTGCGGTTATTGTAGATATACCAAGTTACCCAAGACCTGAAAGCTACTTGAAAGGATTCCCACCTGGTTCAAAGGAAGGAGAAAGGTCAATGTATTGCGTACATGTTATTTTATCTTAATATTGTACAGAGATTATATATTTAGACTGATCTAAATATTTTAAATCAACTTTTCCATAAAGCTAAGTGTTGGACACCACAAAATAAAACAGGTTTGCTCTGATTTGTCTGCTAAATGCTGTTGTATATAAGATTTAAATAGTAAAATATGTTTTTAATAAAAATAAGGGACATCCCTGCCAATGAGGAAAAATCCTTCATATTGTAGAATAATATTCCACTATGAGCATTATAAAAATTGATTCTTTTATTTATTTTTCAGTGACTGATGAAATTCAGTTTAGACTGATATTTGTTCAGGTACAATGCAGTCATAGGCTGCCGTTTTTAATGGTAATTGTACCTATGAATATGCACATAATTTTCAATTGGCGGAAGAAATGATTGGTTTTAGTGTCCTTACTGCACTTTTATTTAGTGTTAAATTCATGCTCCAGTAGCTGTGGTGCGCTTTTCAAGGATGACAGATGAAAAGACTACAATGACGGCAGCTGGCAAATTCTTTCTGCATTTGATGCTACCCAGAGGCCAGAATGGTTTAATTGGTCATTTTAGCAACAATAAATTACATCTGCAATTAATATCATTACCGTAACAGATTTAAGTACTGTGGTATAAATTTGAGAAACATTACTGTGTAGGAAAGCACATGAGCCCAGGGCTCCAGGGTGTAGCTATGTTGATTTACGTTCTTCTTGAGCTTACTGAGAAATCCATTTAGACACATATCTTGAACACCTTTGATGTGTTTTAGTAAAAAGAGGATTCTCCTAAGACCTAGATTTTGTATATTTGAAAATAGGCTTCTTCTTGGCTTAACGTACACCTGTCATGAATAAAAGAATGAGACTGTCATTACCCTTTTCTGAAGATGCTAGCTGTTTGGCTATAATGCTTTTGGTTTCAATGCATTTAAGGTCACAGACATAGAACAGAATAAGGTTAAAGCAGAACTGCAAAAAAAATCACATCTGTTTTGTAGAAGCAAAAAGCATCAAAATATGTGGTTTTGATACTTTTCTGACACTAAGTTTAAATAAAGTCAGACACAATCAAACCTCTAGTGTTTTCAGAGGCAATTACACTCCTTATATTTCTTTCATGATAGTTGCTTTAATAAAGGTCTTTCCTGTAAAGATAGTAAATGCTTACTATTTCCACTGCCCGCACAAGTATTGACACTTCCGGTAGTATTAGATTCCTAGTCCTGACTGCTGTGTTCCTATTTGTGGTACTACTTCACTTACCATATCCTGTGGTAATGTGGAGGTCGCTAAGAGGAACCACCGATTGCACTGGAGGACCGCAATTTCCAGTGGCAACTTGTTCTAATTAAAGATGTCTTTCAGAAACACAGCCTTTATTCAGATTTTATTTTAATAACTGAATCACTTTGTCAGATAGAAATACTAATAACCCAAAGTAAATTCTACAACAATCATTTCATCAAGGTGGGTATTTTGACAATTAGAGCATGCTCTCAGCTTTTGACACTTTTATTTAGAATGTGAAAAGGTTACTCTTTTTTAACTATGCTCTTTATATAATGCCTTTAAACTCAGAACTTTACCTTCAGTAACTTAAATTGGGAAGCCAAACTATTCAAATACCCTTTGAATGTATTACCAAACCTTCAAAAAAAATTAACCTAAAAAACAGAATATTTGCTATTTAATAGACATGGTATTTGAGTACTATTGCATTACTCTGAAAAAATATCTTTAACTTAGAATTCCTCATGAAGAAAAGCAGAGTCTCAAAGCTGTACTCCAGTGATGTGGTATTATCTGAGGCAGGACTGTGCCAGCAAGTGCTCATGAAATTTGGAGTTAAAACTGAAGTTTAATTTGCCTATATTTTGCTTGTTTCTCACTCATATCATACTAGTGAAATTATTCATAAACATTTTTTGTTTTCCTTACATATCATTTTTTTAGAACCAGGAGCATAATTACCGTTTATTTACAAGTTACAGCAGCTAGTTTATGCAGTGTTTCTGAGTTCATGGATCAAAAAAAAAAAAATACAGACTGGGACCAGATTCAGACCCACACAAACCCTTTTTTGTGCATCCAATCTACAATGTGGGAAGCTTACAGTGAGCAGTGAGATCAAGGAATCAATTTTATTATAGGAGAAGTGTCTGTAGAACTGTATCAGTTGGAAGGTTGGGCTGGAGTCCAGCTTTAAATGTAGTGGTCTAACTCAATGATTGAGTGGGGAAAAAGTTGCACCTAAAGGTCCACAAGAATCCCCCTGATTCTGCCTTATTCATTATTTTGTTGTTGTTGACATTGTTTTGCTGTCTGTATCTTCATAGTAATGATTGCAGCCCCAAAATGTTTGTATGACTACGACAGTAAGAAAAATTTAGGAACGCATAAGTAACACACTGGCAGATATTTTCACTTGCTGATTCTATGCAAAACTTGGCAAACAAGGTTCTGCTGGTCGTTGGCTACATATTTCATAAAAAAAAAAAAACTGCTTGCTAACTAGAAGCCCTGCAAGACTCTGGAAAAAGAATTTTTAAGAATAACATGTATGACTTTTTTAAATCATAGTGTGGTTAATGGTGTTCCAAGTACATGCTCACTAGCATTTATCACCTGCATAACCCCTCCCATACACCCTGTTGAGCACAGTGCCATTCAGTAGAGTTATTTATGCAATAAAAATATACCTTGTCTTACTTGATTTACCCTCCAACCCACTATCCTGTATATTTTCCTTAAAAGCCTGAAAGTTAAAATTCTGCATTGATCACTTTATATGAGTGCAGTTCAGTATAGATATTTCTTTACCCTAAAGCCATGTATTTTTGCAATTCTAGGAAAACTTATAAAAAATCCCATTCCCCTTTCTACTTGTAAAATTGTCTTCTTTGAATTGAAATCTTTTTCTAAAACTGCACTGTTTGTCATTTAACCTCTTACCTGCAAAGTTCACTGCTGCCTGAAGTTATTAAACCACTATATTTGGAAATGAGAGCCGTAACCTATGTGTGCCGTAAAAAATTGTGTGGTTCCAGCCCATATGGATTAAGGCAGATTGGGGCTCCAGGCAAGGTACTACCTTTGTTTAATTGCAATAGGTGCAGAATAAGCATTTCTATTTGCATTACCTGTACTGGCAGTGATTCTTCCAATCAAACTCCAACTGCTTACAAACATATGCCACAGTAATCAATGAAGGGCTCTAACTAACTGCTATTTCCCAGTTTACTGCAGGATAATGAAGGTTGTAGCTGGGGTCCCAGGACATCCACCAGGCCCTAGTTTTCTCACTGCCTCTGACTCCCTGTTATTGGGGGGGCATGTGAGTGCCTTTGTGACAGCACTGGGTACAACTTTGGTGACTTGAAGGCCCATATTTTACAAATAAACTAATTAAAAAGGCTTGTCCAACATATGGCCTGCAGCCAGAACCTAGTCTGGAAACCATTTTTTTTTAGAATCAAAGTTGAATATGCCTAACCTCTCAAACCATGGCAATGTGTCTTACGTGCCCATACCTCACTGTGGTGACTATTTATTTTTCCATTTTTAGCTGAGTGTTGTCACTAAAAATAGTGGCAGAATACTAACTTGCTGCCTGGGCTTCCTTTGTTCCTCCAACAGAATGCAATGGCTTTCTCCAATGAAGGCTGTATGAGCAGAAAGGCATAATTGTAGAGTAGGCAATTTTAAGGCCCTGTGTGGGAATGCTGCGATGGGGCCAGCTTCTTGGAATTTTGCAATGCTATGCAATCTCGTACCTGGATAAAAAGTTTGGACAAGCCTGGGTAAAAAAGGTAAAACAGTTTAAAGAAGACTGTGGGGGAAGAGAAGTGAGAATTATAATAATGTGTAAATATTCAACTAAATCTGCACTGTTTAAAAGACCCACAAGTTTTGAATTATTGTATCACTATTGTGTCACTTGCAAAAACCACTGTTGTCTCCTCGAGTTAAAGATTGCAATAGGTATAGAACAAGCATTTCTGGGCATCCTGGATGCAATGCTTTTATTACTTTTCTTTGAAAACGTCTGTAGTTGAATTGTGAGCATCATTTCATCAGGCAGAACTACTTTGATATGACCTCTGTTTTACATAAACTGTTTCATGAGGAACATTATGTGCAGATGTGACCTTGCTCCAGAAGTTGAATTAATGGACTGTACTCCAGCTAGACTGTCATCACAATTGCCTGTGTGGTACAATTTGGCATTCACTTTATTTTAAAAAATGAATATTAAAAACAAAAACAGTTGGATAAAATAGAAAAAATATATATAATAAATACATATAAAAATACCATTATTTTTGTCTGAAACCTTTGCACTTTATTACCAATATTTTTTTACATTTTACATTTTTTAAATTACATTAACTAGAACAAGAGTTTATGATGAAACTAAGCAAATGTTTTTTGATTTACACTGACCTACATATTAGACAAAATTTATGGTACAATTCATAAATTGATCAAGAACTTTCCTGCACTACCAGAGAAATCTTGGGCTGTCTCAGTTCAGTGTACAGTAAAAGAATAAACTGCTGACAGTTCAGGAGAAAGATATTTGACAGATAAGACATTGCAGTCTTCTTAATGAACAAAAGCTTGCTTGTTAGCATTTTTGTCTGCTAAAAGGCATTGCAATATTTTTATACACTACAATATAAATTAAGTAGATACTAGCATTTTAAATTCTTTGCAGAGGTACTACCTCTATCAAATATTTTTGTTGTTTGTTTTCAAGTATGGATACTTGTCTATCAAGAAACATTTTTTCTGGGAAGGCCACTGGAAACTAGTTGGCAGACGATGTTGAATTGAAATGCATTAAATTTGATGTAGAAAAATTTGTCAGTCAGAAGTATGTGACATGTAAATTTATATATATTTAGTAGACATTTTAGGAAAAAACAAAATTAGAAACCCTAGGACAATTGACTACTTTTGATGCTGTGTCTAGTTGTCCAAACATTATGAATCTTATTTTAAGGTATGTACCAATAATTAGTTTTAGCTGATTGGTTGTTGAATTTTGAGTTGTACCCTCAGTATGAATCAAGTCACCATTCTGCACCTGCTTAATTAGTTTTAAACACGGCATTGGGTTACTCAAAATAAGCAAGCATGGCAAAAAAATGTTGAATAAATTTAGATGAACATTTTCCAGGGGGTCTAATCAGTTTAACCATAATGCAATAAACAGATACCACACTTGTTTTCTTGGCCTTGTGATTCATCTATTAAACCTATATTCCTATTCTATATTGTACATTGACACAGTACATTATCCTTTTAGTGCACGCAAAAAGGTATTTTGTGAATTGCATGCACCAATGAATAATTGTGAACTAATAATTGAGGAAATAATATATATGGCATCAGATTGCACAACTGTTACATAGCATCCTTGGTTATGAGAACTAGGCCTCACTGTTGTTTTTCTTTCATGATAACAGCTATAGATGCAGTTAAGTCTGGCATTGATTAGTTTGCATTCTGACTGTCTAAAAAAATGTTAAGGCTTTTGTATTGTACACTATAGTCGAACAGCAGGTAGTACAGACAGCTGGGCACATTATAGAAGATAACAAAGCCAAGCTCAGGCTTCAATACTGGAGGTGTCCACCCCTCCAATATTTTTTTCACAAGATGTTGTCAGTCTACCTGCTTTAATTAGAGCTTATTAAGCCCAGTAGACTGACCAGATACTACACACGCAGGGCTATGTTCCAGATCCACTATATAATCATGTAGAAACCATCACTGACATCAATATCATCATGCCAGAATTGATCTCTACATCATGGAGGACCACCCAGAATGAAGAACAGGAATCTACATTATATTATGGTCAGTTTTAAGTCATCTGGAAAGGGTAGGTATCAAATATTTATCATAAAATACTGTACAATGGGCCCTCAGGTTGTATTTACTTATGCTGCTAGTTAAACACATCATTTACTAATACAAACCATGTGTATTATGGTTAGTTTAAGGAGTAGCTCCACCTTCACTCACATTAAGTAGGGAACATGCTTCCCATACAAGCCAAATTTATGTCTCATACTTTCTGTAAACTTTGATCATTTGGGCCTGATTTACTGCAAGGCTGGAGAGGGTAATCCAGAAAACCTGGAATTGATTTCTTAAAAGTAATTTGCTATTTGTTAGCAATGTTTTCAAATGTGCACCAGATTTTCTGGATCACCCAGCTTAACTGCTGAAAGTGTATCCTCTCCAGCCTTGGAGAGCTTTAATAAATCAGAGCCCATGATTGTAAGTCTTAGTGTGGTATTTTGATTAAGCAAGGGGTAACTGTGGCAATTGTTCTTTGATGTGATTTGAGCTTTACAAAATGTTACAAAAATTACATTTTAAATATTATTTTTATTTTGGCAAATACAGAACATTACCAGCAATTTTCAGGAAAACATAATAAAGGTGTATATGGGTATCCAATTACCAGTCTTTTGAATGAACTAATTGGAAGCTGGTAAAGTCTATATTTATTTATAGAATTATGCTACGAATTGTGTTCATTAGCTAAACAGCTTCTACAATATCAACTATGTGCTAATACTAACATAATTGCAATCTTGTTACAGCAATAATAACTGTTTATTGAGGCAGACCTGCTTGCTGATGTTCTAAACGCACTAAATTCCACAGGGTCAAAAATTAACACAACTTTTTGGAACATTGAGTACTGTGTGCTTATTTGACTTTAATTGTTTGCAGTCTTAACTGAACTGATATTTATTTTGTATATAGAACAAGCACACTGAATCCCAAAACAGAATAAATACTTTATTTCTTCTGCTTATCTAGACCTCTGCCTCATTACATTGTCTGCTTATAGTGGAGTATGATGCCTAAACTCCATATAAATTATCGAGTTGTTTCCTCTCAGTTATAAACAGGCATTTTCAGATTTATTTAGAATGTTAAATGTGTTATAAGAAATGTAGTTTTATTTCCTTTTAAATAAAAAATAAAACAAGGAAACATGCTGCTTAACAATGTTGTAGGTAATAGGAGGGACTGAGACTGGCCCATGTTAATTTCTCTAAAATGCTATGCTGTTTTTCTATAAAAAAAAAGTATATTCAGCAATCTAATTATTACAGCTGCCCATCTAGTTTTTACTTTAAAAGCCTGTCAATATATTATTGTCATCAATATTGTTGGTGGAAGGGGTCAGGCAGATCTGTATGAACATATATTAAGTGAAAAAAGTCTAAAGTTTTTTCATAAATAAAAATTAAAATCCATGTGGGAAAAAAATAGAATCTGGTTTCCCAGATTCTAGCAACACATATCATCTAATCCTATTACTGTCCAAATTTTCTGTATGATACATCTTGATTAACCAGTGCTGTTTTGTAAATATATTAAAGCATAACAAACGAGGCAGGTTGGTTATCTTTTTTTGTTTTTATTTTGCTTTTTATAAGGCTATATTTACAATTATATTTTTCAATAAACATCATCTAAAAAAAGTTTGCAGTAGGTTTTAGTAATTAGAAAAATATATTGAAGCCCTCTTTAAAGGCCCTCTTGTCTTTAAAGTAAACCTGTCATGATAGAAATATGAGGGCTGTAGTTTCTAAGCACCCATGCAAATGCCAGTGGCCAGGCTAAACCACTAAATAGTAAATATTAAACTACATAATAATAAAAAACTAAATACTAGACCACTATCTCTGCTACATGAAATACTGAATTACCTGCTTGGATGCAGATCACAAACAACAAAAGTCTTTTATGTACTTACTTGTTACAGGGTAGTGTCTGAAGTTAACAGACATAGGATGATAGCCAGGCAAATCTACATTGACCATTTATATATTTAAAAACTAAATTGGTGGACACTAAGTAACAGGGCTTTAAAAACAGTCTACATCAATATTATATGAAAATTACATTTTAATTATATGTAAACAGCTGGAACAGTGGCTATGTGTAAGTTTGGCATATCAAGCCGTAAACAGTTTTCCAATATGTGTCTTCACTGTGATGCCATTTATGTTCCAGTACTCATGTAACGATTATTGTTATGCCCTTATCTTTTTCATTCAACTCTTGAGTACCTTGATCTGATTAAGCAGACTATGTTCTGAGAAAAAGGTCATCATTTGTAGTGGTACTGTGGAGCACTTAAGCGCAAGTTTTTAGGTGTGAGTTTTTAACATCCTTTTTGCTGTGGCTTCATTTATATATTTACATCTCTTAGGGAAGAAAAGATTCAGTTCAGCTAATCTCTCCTTATAGCTGACCCCTTTATTTCTTTTATTAGTTTAGTTGCCCTTCTTGGATTGGATTTTACAGAAAAGTCTGTGAATGCTTGTACTTTGGCCTTTATATCACATCTCTTTGTGGTACGCTACATAAAAGGAATAAACAGCAGTTTAATTATACAGGGTAAACATGAAGGGAGGGGGAGCAAGGGCAAGGTGGAGGCATCAAGAACACCAAGAAAGGCCCATGATGAATCCATGTTGCTGTTGTTCCTTTAAAGAAAGTCTTCAAGGCTGGTCCTCATATTTCTGTTTGCAGGTTCTCATTTATTTAACATATCAATCTCCTGCCCATAGAACTCTGGGAGCCTAGCACAGTTCTACAATCATGAAAATTACTATTTCATTTGGCTTTAACAGAAAACAACACAAAAATGCATATATCTATACAATATCTTAGGTTTAAATTACATATGAATATCCTATGTAAACTATTATAGTAACAGAAGGCAGTCTATTTTTGGGTTAAGCTGAAATGTCCATGCAAACAAATTATTTTTATCAGAAGCAATCATTTTAACTCAGCTGGAAAACCAATAAATAGTATACTGATTGATGTTTATTAATACCCTAATTCCCCCTTCTTCTTGTGCAGGCAGTGGAAACGATATCCTGTTTAGTAGACAACAGCCATATCCAAAGCAGATAATTTAACATACATGCTATGTTCTATGTGATTTTTTCTGAACAAAAAAATAGTGCTGTGGTATTTTGCAGCAAAAGATTTATTATCAACAGATATATCATGAACTGCCTATGAATATGTTCTGGCTCTGCTATACAAATCATATGTTTTGTTAATTTAGCCAGTGTACGAATATATTCTCTGTGGGTTGTTTTAAGTCTATCAGACACTTTTGAGTTTCGGAAAGCTGAGGTACAATGTGGGCTGACTATCCAGTCACTGATGGGATTTCTCCTCAGTGGGTTGAACCTAGCCTAATGTTTCTAGTATTGTTTCAGAAACTTTTACTACATATCCTTGACAAAAATTTTTCACCTAAGACATTTTTTTTTAAGTTGATTTATTTGCATTTTAAGGTTCTTGGAAATCAAAGGGCAGACTATGGCCTTCTTGACCATTCACCTTCCTGAGGTGTTTAGGGGTACAGCTGTATTTTGATGCCCAATTAGGTGTTACACTCCTTTGTACTATTTAGTAGTACTTGAAATAAGCCATATAAATTACAGCTCCTTATATATTATAGACCAGCCTTTCTTGACATCTTGTCCCTAATATGGGGGAACCCGTGAAATAACTTTCAGGTCTTCAGGGAAACCCTGGTATAATTACTATTTACACAGCTCACAGCATTTTAGTTTGGTGGCCAGTACAAAGAATTCAGCCCTATACATAGCCAAAAACTTTGTTGGTGGCACTTAAAATTGCTCAATGGCCCCCTAGCAACCTCGGGAGGAACCTTGGTTGACAAACCCTGCTATAGACATTAGAAAAGCGAGCTAAGAATTTTCTGATTCCATTAGATAAAACTTATACTTCAGACAATACTTCAGTCCTATACATATGTCAGGGTGGTTAGGAAGATGTAGACATGTGGCTTAAGGAATAGTGTTACATTTTTCTGGGGGGGGGATATTGTGTCATTAGGAATGGGTTTTCCAGGGGATAGATGTTAACTGGTATATATTCCTACTTAGAATGTATGTTTTGGACTAGTCCCAGTCTTGTACACTTTAAGCATTTGCAAACAATTCAATTTTTTTATCCTGTGCCTATACCCTAACCTTACTGGGGGTAATAATATTCTACCTTTGGAACCTTCACATTCATATAAACACATAAAGGACTGATCTTCTAAAGACGCAGGGGTCTGCCACCAATCTATTGTGTTTTCACCGTAGACTTTGCAAAGCATCGAAGTAGCTCATCTGAGCAAAGCTAACAAACAACGTGGCAGTTAAACAAGTGTTGGTGGAAAAATATATTTAGTTGCTAAGTACTATTCAGCATTTTATAGAATTAATTTCAGTTTAGTGCTGCTGCAATACATTTGTGGTAGCTTTCATTTCTATATGTGTTATTGACTATGCTCTCCAACTTTCTTATTGTTTCTATTGTTCTCGTACTCTTAACCTATTTTATTTTTTTACTGCCTAATTTGTCTATGACCTAAATTATATTGTTTAATGGGATAAACAAGGCTTTTTTGCTGCTTTTTTGATTCAGCATATATCTTATGTATTCAGAGGTAAAAAATAGGTAAACAAGAAGTTTTTAAAACTAATATAAGACAAATATTCTATTAAAAAACATATATATATTTTTTTCAAAATATAATGCCTTTATTTACTAATGAAATAAAGGATTTTTTTTTAAATTGTAATTTTTATTTAATAAATAATGTTATACATAACAGAAGATAAAGGGGGGGAAAAGAAAAAGTAAAACTAGAGAAAGGGGATTACAGATTGGGGACACAATTATGGGGAACATTAAGAGGTACACAGAGGGCCCCAAAGGAACAACATAAATATTAGGCACAGTGAGAATCCAATACAACTTTACTGTACTGGGATTAGTCCGATAAATGTTCAGCAGTATATAGGAATTTAAAAAAAAAAAAAAAATAGAAAAGGGATAAACATAATACAAAATAAATTACCTTCTGAGGAATACAGTTCAACCAGCAGAATAGTGATAAAGACTCTAATCCTTGGTCAGTTCAAGTCTTTATATCGGTACAGACCCCAGGTTTGTATCTTCCATAGGGTACCTTGAGAAATCGTAAAAAGTGCAGTGCCTAAGATAAAAATCAAATGGGAAAGGAAGGATATGGAAAGTGTGGTAAATTGGCTCCTTAGGTTCAGTGTGATGGTTTTAAACTGGGATTTGTGACAAGTAATTATCCCAGTCTGCCCATGTCCATTCAAATGTGTCTAGCTTATTGTGTAACAATGCAGTGAGATACTCCATTAGGCAAACATCATGAAGAGTGCACTTCTATTTAGCAGGGAGAAGAGTGCACTTCCATTTAGCAGAGATAAGCCAATAAAGGTTTTTTTACATTAATGTTTTATTTAACATAACAATGATGTATATATAAAAAAGTGTTTTTTATAAAGAGAAATAATAATGAGTTTTGTTTTTTTAACAGGCATTGGGAAAGCATTCTGATTCACACATTTATTCTTGCAACAGTCTGGATTTAACATTTGGTTATTGTCATTGCGATGGGAAAAGTATGTAGTGGTGTCTAAATGGCACCAGTTGTCAGGCACTCCCTGTTTTAAAGTTTCAGGAACGATAGAGTTGTTTTCTACTATGGCTTTGGTTAAGTGGAAAACCAGTTTAGGATCCTAGAGCCTGTCAGGGAATGGTCGGGAGGTTTTACTAACGACCTGGTCCATATCTTGTTTTTTTTATACCTGTACAGACTGAGGCACATGTGTGCTATTTAGGTTAGCAGGCCTAAAGAAGTCTGAGCTCTGTATTAAGTGTCTAGTGGCTGGAGATGAAGAAGCTCTCTACTATTGTTGCTGAGGGAAATTACCCATTATTGTAAGTTGCTGTGTTTTGTTTGCTTAGAGTGAACATGTCCTCAAAGTGAGCTGGCCAGGAGCCAGATGGCTGATTTTTTTTAGATATTTTGGGCAACTTTTAAACAAATGTTTATATGTCAGAAGCGGTACATTTAACATTTAAAAATACTTATCATTTTAAATTTCCCACCAGGTCCCGACCCCCACCGTACTGCCGCCGCACACTCCCACATCACATGTCTGCCCGGAATCTGCGTCACCAGGGGATGCAAATGTGGGGCAGTCATCGCTGGAGTACGCCGCAGGCTTGTGGGGACCAGGTAAGCCCTTTACAATTCCACCCCAAGTGTTGCTCGGGGTTACCATTTTTGGTACTGAAAATAAACCCCCGAGCCACACGGTAATACCGCAAGAGAGGTTAAAAAAATACTTTAAATAGCCTTAGCCTTACCATTTCAATAAGTTTCCCTGCCTTACAAAAGCAAGTGTAAGAAAAAAATTACCCAATAGTCAAGCCTCTATACTGTAATCAGTAACAATAGTCTTGCATAGTGTAATTGTAAGGTAGTGTCATGTCAACTACGATAAATATGTCAATATAACTGAAGGTCTGAAATGAAAGTTACAAAGGCTCTTGCCCCTGACATCCAATTAGCCTTTCAGCTTTATGACATTTAAAGCTATGTATTACTTGCTCCTAATAGAAAAAAATGAAGGCTTGCATTTTTGGGAGGGCCAGTAACATATACTCAATAAGATCTATTACATTTCATCTAAATTCTTTTATTTTAAGCAATAACCTTAACCGGTTTTACTTTCACCAATATTTTTAAGAATTGATTTTCTTTCTGCTCCCTCAAGTCTGTTCCTTCTGAAAGTACAAACATACACAAAGAAATTATTGGCCATAGCTTCTTTCCTTATTCCCCGGGGAAAAGATTTATTTATAACTACCAAATGTGGCCATTATTCCCAACCATAATCAAATTATAATTAGTGACCTCTTCATATTCTGCCTTGTTTGTTCTCATTTTGCTTCTCTGTGAAAAAAAGTAAGAAAGCAAACTACCCACGCACACCATTCAAAAGATTAAATCACAGGCATTATTCATCAGTGAACAGTACTAATTCAGTTTTTTTCACCTGTCTTTTTCATGAGGATAATGCAAGAATAATAATAATTAAAAACAATAATAAACTTTAAGGCTTTCAGAATGCTGCAATCTATTAACTACATTTCACCGTGCAGCAATTAGCCATGTTTGCTTGCATGATTCTGCAAGAATTTTTTACACTAATGATTTTTTTTCCAGTATTTTATTGATTTGTTCAAGAACATTCATGCCATACCACCGTTCATAGCTGTGAAGGATATTATCCAAAGGAATCATAGCAGTCAACTGAATAATTATTCCTTTAAGAACAGTTGTCTAAGGGTGTCACATTGTACTCATAAACATAATCACTATTGTCTAGTCTAAAATAATTTACCTGGATCAAGAATACTTTTTTCATGTATATGGGCTTCTCATTAATAGGCAGGCATAGCTAGAACTTGTAATAAATGCACTCATAGGATTACATTTTTTCATTCTTTCAGTCTACACATTAAAATATAAAAATAAAATGGCTTATAGTCCATGATCAGATTTAATTCCCTTATCCAAATACATTCTTTGTGACCCTTTAAAAAAAGCTTTAAAGCAGAACTAAACCCTTTTTATCTACATCCGGTCCCACCATCTTCTTCCTTTTTCTTTACTTGATTTAATCTTCAACCATCTTGATTAGCTAGACCAGGATAATGTAACTTCCTTGCAGCTGCTGGGAAGAGATGCCAATCAGGCAGATAAGAATCTTCTTCTGCAATATAGTATTTCCTAAACCCAAATTTTAAAATTTGCATTTCAGTTCCACTTTCTAATTCAAATTCAAAGAACATCACCTGTAAAAAGTAACATAAAACATGGACTAGAAATGCCTATATTTTCCTTCCTGGAGATGAGCTTTACATTTTTGTATTGCATTAATGAGTGAAAAAACAATCAAGCTCATTTGGATAGACAATAGTTTCACAGTGATAAAGATCCCAAATCAAGTGCAGACTGAACAATAAAAGTAGGAAAATGCTGCATTAGTGTTATATTATTGGCAGGCTAGATATAAAAGTTAGAAAGTGAACCAAGGTGGAAATAAATAAAACAAATACAATATTTTAAGTAGATATGTAAAACATATTTACCTATCTGTTTACAATTTTTTCAGAAATGTTCACTGACCTGTGCATGGATAGCTCCATTTAAGATGACAGGTATACCAAAATATCCACAGCTGCCCGGAATTAATTTGCAACAGGTAGATAATTTTGGCTTGGCCACTAATGATGATGGGCTGAGCTCAGATGACCAGGTGAAGATATTGGCACCTGCAACAGAATAAGGACAGGCGAGTTTATTTTAAAAGTTGCAGAGACATTCCCTGTCCCTTCTGCAAAAACAGCCTCTCTATTCGTATTTTTTTTTTTATATTTTAACTTTAGTTCTGCTTTAAGAAAACTGGTGCACACTACAACATAGTAGTACATACAAATTTGCTCTGACCATAAAGGTTTTGATTACACCCCTGAATGTGAAAGGGTTATGTCATTTTTTTTCAGCAAAGTGTACAGAGGCAAGAAGCAAGCACTGATCTCCCATTCTGTTTGTTAACCTTTGTGTTATAGCTAAACATTATATATTAGAGATTTTTCTCCTTTCCATCCACATAAGGCAAACAAGGAGAATGACAGATTGCAACTGACATCTCAGAGTAACTGTAAATGACCAATCCACACTGTGAAGACTAAGAAATGTGTTCGCCCAAGGACATAAGACAGACGCAGACTCAGGCCTATAGCATTATGCAAGCAAATGGAAATGTGTTGACAAGGATGACTAACCCCTGCTTTGATATGACTGTGTAGTCATATGTTATGTCTAAATGTATAAGCAAATAGAAAGAAATGATGAGAAATGTTGAAGTTCTGCAGCCTGAAGTCTTGAAGACCTACTGACCTGTAAAGCTTTGTTGTTATCAAATAGTTATCAGATAAACTTTGAAAAATGACAGTTCTATATTGTGTGTGAAAAAGCATAAAATATTTTGCATTTCTTTAGTAATACAGGTTGACATTCAAAAATCCGGCAACCTTTGGACCTGAGGAGTGCCGGATTTTCGAAAATTCTAGATCTTTGAAGGTATATATTATGTATATAATAAAATGAAATAACACTAAATGAAAAGCAAATTAAATTTTAATGTTCACCAGCTAAATAAAATAGTTTTACAGAACTTTAGTTCAACTAAACAAAATAGTGCCTCAGAATTTTAAACATTACTGTACTCTCGAAAAGAAGATGAATAGCAGGTAGGCTGTCAGGATGATCATCTTCATGACTGACAGTAACAGCATCCTCAGCAACAGGAACAGCTTCAATTTGTGGAGAAAAAGCAAGACCTAACAGCTGCATCTGGGGTACAGCACCATCTAAACATAAACAGTGCCTTCAGAAAACAGTGTATATTTGAAAATGCGCTTCGAAATCCATGCTGTAAAACTGAAGGATCCGGATTATCGATGGACGCATTTTTGAATGACAACCTGTACCAAATATAATGCAACTAATGATAATAGTAGCAATAGTAATACTTCACTTAACCATGAGCTGATCAATGAATAAGAGCCTTCACACTCCTCGTCAGGCACCATTAAGAGGATCATTATTTTACAAATGTTTTTATCTTTTTTTAAAAAATATTATTGGTCCACGGAATTTAAAATGATAAATTTAGTTGTCCATGAGGTTCGAAAGGTTGGCGAAGGCTGTTCTAGTTTATAAAAAAAGAAAGAAAAGATTGGGTAAATTTGAAAACCTCTCCTGTGGAAACTCAGGTCACATTTGCAATACCGGTAGATGTACTACTATCACTAAGAAGGAGAAAACAATGACAAGATGGAGATTCCTGCAGACATCTGGACAAAGTATGTATGAAAGGCACCACAAGCCACCCATAGGTGGTAAAAATGATTACAGACCAAGACTAAGTACTGTCAAAAGGTACCCTCCTGGATGTACTTTCAGCAGTCATTTTTAATTATTTACTTTCCTTCAAATGGTCAGAGCCTGACACTTAAAATGGGAAAAAAATTGAAGAAAAAAAAGTTGAGTTGACATAGTGAAGATTTTCATAAGATTTTGTAGATGTGCACATAGGATTGATTTGTTCTCGTTGGCCGTTATATTCTACCCCACTGACTATCTTTTGAGAGAACAGCACCAAACTGTTTATTTATTTAATATGATAGAGTGATAATGTCTCAATAAAAGTTCCTGATGAAGCAGTATATATTTTCACAAAAGGCGTAGAACATTTGATTTGTTGAAACTATTCCAATATATGTCTTATTAATTGTTTTTATGAATGTAATTTTTTGTTCTGTATAATAAATTAAATGTTTAAATAGTTGATGAATCGAATGTTAAGTGTTAAATACCTTAAAAGTCCTGTTCTTTGTTGGTTCTTCTTGTTCTGAAAGCATTGGGACTTATTTATTAAAGCTCCCCAAGACTGGAAAAGATAGACTATCATTGGAGAACCTGTGTGAACCCGCAAACCTAAATGGATCTGGTCCAGGACTGAAATATTTTGCTATTTAATAGCACAAAAACTTTAGGAAATCTATTCCAGGTTTGCTGGATCACCCATTATAGTCTATCTTCTCCAGTGGAGTAGAACTTTAATAAAACAGGCCTAATATGACAAAAATCGCTAAAATTTGTTATGGAGTGGTCAACTGACTCCATACTTTCTAAAACTAATGTTTTTTGAAAAAAACTCCTTCTACTAAAAATATAAGGAACTGCTTGGGAACAGGGGTCTTCGAGGTCAGAATTATGACCAGGACCCCTGTTCCAGAAGGCCCATAGGGGCCTCCTAATCACTGGTAGGAGCAGACCAGCCCAGAGGATCATGGCTATCACTTGTGAACAGAGCCAACAGACGAAATCTTCCCATCCTCTCCTGCTCTTCTAGGCTCTGACCTAAAAAATGATGAAATACATCATGTCAGAGGAGGCCCGCTATCAACTTTTAGGTGTCACTGTTTCAGATATGATCTGTTCAGCTGTCACTGGCTTGGTGTGCATTGAGAAAGGGGTCGTCTGTACTGAGGGAGCACCCTCTGTCAAGGAGGGAGATGCACTTAGACTTTACTTCTGCACTTGGGAAAATAGCAAAACCACTAAAAACCACTTGCAAAACCTAATAGTCTGACCATAGTCCAATGATGTGCAAAAACAGTAAAACCAGGCTGGAGAAAGGAGTCAAGTTTGCAAAAATACACTTTATTGTCTACATAAAATTGGTATGCAATCTGTATCACAAGTTGCATTCCATATTATGTTTGTGATTTGTTCTTGATATCCTGTATAAAATGATGTCATTTTTGCAAGTTTTGGGATCAAATTAATTAGCGCATTTAATTTTTGAGTTGTGAAGGGAGAATAGAGAGGTAGGGGTATAGATTATAAAAATATAAATTTACATTGAAATACATTGAAAGGCTTTTGCCATGTTTTAATACACAAACCACATGGAAAAATGTGTGTATACCCATATTGTTGAGGATTTAACAGCAGCATATGAGAAAATATTAGGTTAGGAACTATAAAATAATTTAACTATTCCACTTTTTTAATGTACTCTATGTAAATATTTTCTATGCTTGTGTCTGTTTTACTAGGTCTGGATAACCTTGAACAGAAGAAACAATTTAAACCTTTTAGGTTTATAAAATAAATCTTTTTATAAGGTATACATTTGTACACTAGAAAAAGAAGTTTGTGTAGGATTAATGATTCATTTTATCACATTGAACATCTTATACCTTCCCTATAATAAAGCCACATGATTATCTAAAATTATAACCTACATGATGTATACATTTCTATCAAGACCAAATATCAGAACATTTATTTAAGGCCACAGGGCCAAACCATATGTACAAAGCCACCAGTATAAAGTAGCTTAGCTGTTGAATAGATTCTGCTATGTGTATAATATTCAATATATAAATCAGTTTCTAAGTAGGATTAACTATCACTGTGATACTGTGTCTAAAATATAATCCTACATTACTTTCCTATTTAAAGCATATTTTTAGCTGTTTGCCAGAGACATTTGTATGAGTACAATACAATTCAGAGATTAGCTCCTTTTTCAGAGGTGCTTTCTTTTAAAATGTCAGTAATAAGGATAAGGGCAGTTTTAACAATACACTTCCTATAAACTTGCTAAAAAAGCATGATGTAGCTGTAAATATTTTAAACAAAGTTCCCTAGGTAAAGACTACTTAGATTACTTATCTTAAAAATATTTGATTTAAGCATAATTTATAGGATGAGCTACCATGTATAGTCTAGTCTTTTTTCATTTTTGAATTTTGCCTAAAGATTTCAGACAGATTTTTATTTCATATAGTAGCATCAGCTGGGAACAAACTAAGATATCATGTATATAGTAAAATTACTAAAAGATTAGTAGAATAGGTACATATTGAGTCAAGTTGAATTCTAAACTTGCAGTTTATTTTATATTGTGTTTCAATTTTCAGAAAGAGGGAGAGATTTCTTTGATTCAATAGGAGAATCGTTCTATTTTTTTCTTTTTAATACACATTAGTAGCTATTTCTTTTCAATGCTTTTGGAAATATGTAAAGTCTAATTTTGTTCAAGCACTCTGAGTAAGCTGAAACCAGTTCTTGGTCAAGCTTATGCCACATTTTCATAGCTTTTATAGTAGACATCTCTTTTCTTACAATCTCAAATATAGTATTTCCATATTTTGTACTGATGTCTCTTTTCAAAAATTAATACATTACGTTTATTCAATATTTTTTTATGCCTAAAGTCTTCCATATGTTAGTTGTCCTCTGTATTGATACAAATTCGACACTTTTGTTGAGTGTTCAAGATGTTAGATAAGAAGAGTTTGGAATTTAATAGTCCACACTTGTTACTGGCAGCGGGTTCTGCATTCATCAAAATCTGAACTTATCTCAACTTATCTTATTAGATTCAGGAGACAAATACTCCAGGCCCCCCAGCCTAGTTCTCCGCTTTTTCGTGCAGAGAGTCTATGCCTCTCTGCACGAAAAAGTATCTTGCATATTCAGGAAGCTTACGAGTCTCATTCCATACTATGGTTTTGTATATGTTCTACCAAGACATAAAGATAATTTTCAAATATTGATTAATTCAGTTTAATTCCCATTATATTGCAAGATGTTTGCAAGTTTTTAGTGCATAACTGCATTTATAAATCCTAAAGATCATTTTCCATGTTGTTGCCCAATTGCCCAGTACTTGCAGGTCAGTTTTCTAATTGGAGACCTCAAATACTTTACACATTTTAATGTCATCTAAAATCACTGAAATTGTATGTTGTATTATCCCCAGGTGAAGTAACAATTTAATAACAAAAAATAAATTTAAAGTGCCAGCAAAATCCAAAGGTACTTAAATATAATAGACTCTTGATAAAAAATTGTCTATTTATATGTGCTGTTTGTTTTATGTTTAAACTTTACAGTAAAGAGAAAAAAACATGACAATCCTGCTAGTAGGTTAGCCCTCCGCATTCCTGGGGGAAGCATACTACAGATGAATCTTCTCTGTTCAGCATTGCCACCAATTTGTATAAAGCTGAATACAATTTTACCTGGATTAGTTTTGACATGGTCAGCTGACAATCTTTTCTCACAAAAAAAAAATATACTGTAAAATGGCTACCATTCATTGAGTAAAAAGTTTCAATGCCTTAGTAAATCAACCCTATTAGAATTTGGGTTACAAAGTTACAGGGAGCACGTTGTAGACTGGGAAAAAGGAATACTTTTCTCTTTGTTAAAATACTTTGTTCAATTTATAATAATTTTATTCTGAACAAAATAAATTATGTACATACATGAAAAGCTACTTTTTTTTTTACTTTGTTTTTCAGATCTTTAATGTGAAATAGGTCAACCATCAGATAAAATGATTCTGCAGTGGTGCGGTAATAAATGCAAAGATTCTTATAGTTGAAGATAGAAGAATTCAATGCAAAATACTAACCTCCACTAACAAGGCCCTATCTCTTTCAGGTATCTGTATGCCTGATGAAGCACAATAACTATTTTGTTTTCCTTTCCCAAAGTATTGTGTCAGTCAATGCATCATTAATATTGCTGAACGTCCACGCTTTCCACTGAACAGCTAAAATATGTATGAGATATTCACTATAAAACTGCGATCCAATTAGCAGTTTCCAACTGTTTAGTAATTAAATCTGTTTTACTCAGAAATTTCAGGTCGTATGAAACTATTTGTTTAAAGATATATTAAGCTCTAGGATTTAGGCCAGTTGAAAACAAATAATAATATTATCTCAGAAGATGTACAGCCTCTGCAGCTTTACGCACTGAATTTGGTCCATTCCCTTTTGACTATTGTTGAATAACAAAGGTTCATGGCATGGCTGTATTTGCAGGCTTACGAATGTGAAATAACATTACATTTGGAATGATTTATATTAAAAATATATTATATTTAAATACTATAGCCCATAAAACTATGAATAACATGCTAATTCATTTTTAATTTTAACGTCAACAGTTTTGCCTTACCTTTACTATTATTAATAAAAAGTATTTATTTAGCCACAGCATATTATGCAGCACTGTGACAGTGGTGGTACGGGAGGAGGAGAGGACCCTGCCCCAAAGAGCTTACAATCTAAAAGGTGGGGGAAGTATCACACACTTGGAGTGGGATATGGAATGGTGGCAAGTATTGAGGGTTTTAAGTGACAGAAGAAGATTGGTAGGTAAGTTTGAAAACTTACCAACAGGGGAATACCAACAGGGAGGAGAAGAGGAGAGGAAGAATTACCATTCAAAGAAACTTAAAGCGAGAGGTAAGACAGGTAAAAACAAATAGAGAGCAGTGTCACTGATACCAATAAAGTACATAATTTGGATTAGAAGGGGGTGAACAACAGTGTCAAAAGTAGAAGTAGAAAGGTCTAGCCGAAGAAGAAGAGAAAAGCTGCTTTGTGACATAGCTCTGAGGAGGTCGTTGGCCACTTTAGTAAAAGCTGTTTTGGTGGAATGGGGAGCTTGAAAGTCATACTTGAGTAGGTCAAGGAGAGAGTTGGTGTTAAGTAATCGGTGGGTCTTTTATAGTTAAGGTGCCCAAGAAGTTTGAAAACATATGGGAGAAGGGAAATAGGATGGTAACTAAAATGTAGGGAGGGGTCTAGTGAGGGTTTCTTCAGAATAGGGAGAATGTTTAGAAGCGGAGGGGTAGATACCAGTGGAAAGCGAAGGGTTGAATGGTTCAGTTAGTTTGGGGGCTGGGGTTAGGGAATAGGCACGGAGTAGATGAGAAGGAATTGGGTCAAGCGGACAGGTAGTAGATGGAGATAATGAGAGAAGAGAAGAGACTTCATCCAGAGTAACAGGGCTGAGGGAGGTAAGTGATGATTAACAGGTGGAAACGATGGATATAGTTGGAGTAGCACGGTGAGCAGAAACATCATGTCTGATTTTTACAATTTCATCTCTAAAGTAGGTGGCCATGTCTTGAGTGCAAGAAGTTTGGAAACATTTTGTAGTAGAGAGATAGGCCACTAGCTAACCTAATGATCACAGTGAAGATCTATTATCTAGTACTGTATTCTGTACCTGTGTCAAAAAACTTCATGATGCTATTTTCCCGTGAAATCTTCTGGAGTCAGAGAGGACCCTGGAACCACCAAACCCATACAGCAACACCCAGAAAACTACTCCTCTTCTAATTAAAAAAAGACCATGGAAGAACTTTAAAAATAAAAAAATGTTTATGCACTAATAGGGAGCATAACTTAAAGTGTAAGGTTTGGCAAAGGTAGTGGTGCACACTTGATTAATTTTACTTTACTATTACTTATATATACTTAATTATATTATTATATCAACAGTGGTGCCCCTGAATTTAGTAATACATCAAATGACACACCAGTGCCTGCAATTTGTTCTTGTTTATCACTTAGTCAGATTTATTGGACTGCCTAGAATCTTCAAGTGACAAATGGTGTGCAGCAACTCACAACTAATTAAAAAAGGTAAGTTCATTTTGCTGTAATATGCACTTAGCTTTTTCCTCCATATACTAACCCAAGTCCCCCTTCCTCGAAACAAACACATACATGCGGTTTCCCTACATTTAAACTCCAACATCCTTACAATACTGCAAAATTCTGTTGTAAAATGTGTGTTGAGTTTTCAAACATGTAATACTTTGGCATTCTATTTTCACCACTAATAAGTCAACCCTAAGATTTTATTTCCCTTTGCCGTTAGATAATTTATTATCATACACTGCAGATGTCCACATGTTCAATTGATAGAGGAATGAGTAAAATTTATGAACAACATAAAATGTATAGAATTGGCCAAAAACAGAGACACAGCAGAAAAGTTCCAAAACATTTTGGTCTTAGACTTTGGACTTAGTTCATCTTAAAGAATCCCAAAAGATTTTGTAGCCTATTCATTTTCATGTTTATATGGATGACGCTAGACCCCCAAAAAGCCTGAAAATCTAACTAAATATGTGGGATTGTCACTACAGTTAACCCCCCTAGCGTTCTAATTCTGTCATTTTTTGATGCAAAAAGTGATCCTATTTTTTTTGCGTAGAAATTTTTGAACCAGCAAATCCAAGTGGCTTTTTTACTCCTTTCTTGTAAGCAGTAATAGAACTACTGTATTAAGACGGATTATATCAAAGTTCCATTTGGATTCTCTTGTTCATTTCTCACTTACAAAAAAGGTGCAGCAGAAAAGTTTGATGTGAAAATCATTTATGACCACCAGCCCATGTAGCCCTATGTAGTATATTGATAGATACTAGGAGCCTTTAAAAACCTATAGCTAAATTAATTTTCATTTCTTTTTTCATATCTCAAAATATTACAGCTTTTGACCGATAATTTAGGCCAGGTCAAAATAACTATTTATTTGTTTCTTTCTGGAGCTCAATTGCGGGCTCTGAAAAAGAGAGTGCGTTCTTAAAACATGCCATGGCTCCCATGAGTGTAGTGCAGCATAGAGTAGGAGGTTAGCCATGTTGGCTTTCAATAGGTAAGTTCATTTTGCTGTAATATGCACTTAGCTTTTTCCTCCATATACTAACCCAAGTCCCCCTTCCTCGAAACAAACACATACATGCGGTTTCTCTAAATTTAAACTCCAACATCCTTACAACACTGCAATATTCTGTTGTAAAATGTGTGTTGAGTTTTCAAACATGTAATACTTTGGCATTCTATTTCTACCACTAATAAGTCAACCCTAAGATTTTATTTCCCTTTGCCGTTAGATAATTTATTATCATTCACTGCGGATGTCCACATGTTCAATTGATAGAGGAATGAGTAAAATTTATGAACAACATAAAATGTATAGAACTGGCCAAAAACAGAGACACAGCAGAAAAGTTCCAAAACATTTGGTCAACTTAGTTCATCATAAAGAATCCCAAAAGATTTTGTACCCTATTCATTTTCATGTTTATATGGATGACGCTAGACCCCCAAAAAGCCTGAAAATCTAACTAAATATGTAGGATTGTCACTATAGTTAATTAGCCTGATGCAAAAATAAACACCTCGTGAATACTAGATTTATTGCTATGTAGCACACCTCTCCCAACTTACTACTCCCTACTAAACACTACCCTCCTAAAATGCCTCCTATTTACAAATATACTCAAATATACTCCAAACTATACAAATTCTAGTTTAAATCATTCCCTCTCAAAAAATAATTTACATTGCTAAACGTTTTATTTAGCAATCACATATCAAAAACCACTTTCTACCCAATTTCAGATTTAGAACTAATCTTATTCTGTTTTCACTTTTATGTTTACTCTTGCTGTCACTCCATGACTGGGCAGTAAAAGGAGAAGCAGTAAACTGTTGATCTTACCTCTCTGTCACTCTGATGTTTCATCTGAATAAGATGTTCTTTTTACTTTGACACACTTGATTGTCCTTTTGGGCTGTTTCTCCTGAGCTCTGATACACAAACAATGCTGGAGGCTCATGCTAGGTCAAAATTAAGTACTTACACTGCTTGCATTTGAAAAAATAATGAATTATTTCATTATTTGTGTCTTTTTTTGTTAGAACTTCTGTTAAAGTTTTAAATACAGACAGTGAAGTTGCAATATGTTTCTTCAAGAGTTAAATCAATATTCTCCAACATCTCCTATTTTCTGGTAGTCAGAATGATATAAAGAAAAGCAGTTTCTACCTCGTGTAGGTCAAGGTCAGAAACAGCAAAGTGCTGCAGAACGTGTAGCATCTGAGAGGGCAGAGGTGTTAATACAGAATCTCTGAGGAAGAAGACAAACCACTGATTAGTAAACCGAGTTGTGAAATAGCAGAAAACAGGATTCATGTCCCACTGTATTTTCGTTTTCATGACATAGAATGAAATGGGATAAGAATAACATGTCTTCCAATGTATTATTCTGTAAAAAAAAAAAAAAAAACAATATAGAAAAATACATATAAAATCCAGTATTCTAGCTTATATTTTATGGTTTGCAAGGAAAATATTTTACAACGGTATTTACCCTTTAACACCTACAAAACACCAAACAAAGCAAGTAATATGTACAAAAGAAAACTGGATCTTGTCACTCATTTACTCATGCTGAGCTCTATATACCTTGTTGTAAATATTTTAAGTTTCATGTTCACCTAAATATTTAATGAGAGGTTACTTCACATAAAGTGAAACTAAATTTAAATAAAAAAATAATTACATTTACCTTTACTTTCACAGACACCTCACCATTAGCATTAAAATTATAAAGGTTTAACTTATATGAATGCACTGAAAACACAAGAAACATTTTTTACAAAATTGTATATAAACTTTTGAAATGACTACACACACTCAAGTATAAAAACAGTATTGATACAGTCATTGAATATTTTTATTAGGGTTTTACCTTCCCGTATGTCCTGGAACAATGTTGCAGTGAATCACTAATTTATAGTAAATAGTTACATTATTTGAAGACAATGCCATCCACTCGTAACAAACACACACAAAAGATCTTTAAGAACAATCGAGCCAATATAACTAACTTAAAGTACTTTATTTGGCACATGTGATTTTAATTTTTTACCCTTTTTACCAAATGTTTTAAAATAACACTCCCTACTTGTTTGCTATGTGTATGATAATGTTTGCACTTTACTTTGCTTTTCCCATGTATTTTTTATAAATTACCTTGAACATTTTAATAATAGTATTAAAACAAAAAATAGGCTCCCTGAATGTATTTATTCATGTTAGTTTTATTGGCTTTTCTATTGATTACGGTTTTAAAAGTTTGCAGTAATAGCCACATTTTGTGCTGTAGGTTTATACACAAGTCAAAGCAATTTCCTGTAAACCCAGGTAAAAAAATGGTAATATTCAGATCAGTTTAACCTTGGGTATATACAATGTTAACATTTATATGAGATTTTCAGGATTTAGTTTAGAGTTATTTTAATGTTGTTGTTTTTAATGGGTTAGTAACCCTGTACTTGCAACTCGTTATTAAAAGCTAAAACACATGGATCATTTACCACTACTTTCTGTTTCCTAGACACATTTTATCTTCATGTTTGTAGGTATTGTTTATACATTACTTTACTCAATGCAGATTTACATATCTTTTTCAGTGTTATTAGCTAAATGACTTAAATTGCTCAATTCTAACGTGTTTCTCTGTTGCCCATATTTGGGCGGATGTGTGTTTATTTGTGATACAAAAATGTTTAAAAAATTGGTACAATAAACATATACTTTTTATTAGTAAGCATTTCCTTTTTTAGTACATTCTTATATTCTCTGGGGGGAAATGTGATAGTTATACAGTGTGACATTTGCCTTTTTGTTGTTTAGCAGTTTCCTTGACCCTTGGGTTCAGACTTATTTTGTGCCTTAACTCCTAATAGACAAAAATCAATGGAAGTTGGAGAGGTTCAACATGCAGATCCACAGAATGGATGAACAGAAGTAGGGAGATCCTTGCTGGCACATTGTTGGAGATCTCACAACAGATTTATAGCTATGAGTCTTAAGGTACAGAATTGGGTATTCTCTGTACACCTCCTCACTTGGTAGTCCCATATCCACCTTTGGTTACAGTACTATCTGTATGCTGATGACAATCAAATCTATCTGTCCACCCCTGACTTGTCTCCCTCGGTTCTGGATAAGGTTTCATGCTGCCTGTTAGCCATCTCATCATGGATGACTAACAGATTTCTCCCCCTGACATATTTCTAACTGTTAACAACACTGTTATTTTTCCCTCCCCTCAGGCAAGTTGTCCTGGTGTCACCTTTGATTCTGCCCTCTCATTTACCCCCCATTTTTTTCTGATGATTATTTAGATTCATGATTTAGATTAGAAGGGGGTGATCAACAGTGTAAAAAGCAAAGGAAGCATCTAGAAGAAGGAGGAGGGGAAGTTTCCTTGAGACTTAGCTCTGATTAGAAACTTTATTAAGGGCTGTTTTGGTGGAATGGGCAGCTCGAAAGCCATACTGGAGTGGGTCAATTTTTTTTAAACTTGCCTACCCGTCTTCTTCTGTCTCTTAAAACCCTCACTAATCACACACCAAGGGTCCTTTTCTCCTTCTGTGTCTCTGTCTGCGTCTGTCTGTCATTTGAACCTACTTTGTAGTTGTTTCAAAGCTGATAGAAGGGTTTCTGCAGGTAGATCCCATGATGATGCTGCCTACACTCACTGGGCCTGATTTATTAAAGCTCTCCAAGGCTGCAGAGGATACACTTTAATTAGTGAAGCTGGCTGATCCAACAAACCTGGAATGGATTGAGATTCCAGGATTCTAAATATTTACCAGCAAATAGAAAATGACTTTGAGGAAATCCATTCCAGGCTTGCTGAATCACCCAGCTTTACTGTGGAAAGTGTATCCTCTCTATCCTTGGAGAGCTTTAATAAAACAGGCCCACTATGTCTCTTTTGTGGCTTTTATACAGCATGTGAGCGTGCCTTGATATCTATTTCCAGGTTGTGTGCCTGAGGACGCCAGGACTTCTCTCAGCTGGAATAGTTTTTTCAAAACTTGCGTTGATGAAGTTCCATCTAGCAGCGATTTACCCGGAAATGGACTCCCTGCTCTTCCATGGTCACTGCATGAATTTTGTTGCTCTACCCATGGGGACACTATACAGGCATTTCATGGATGATTTTTTTACCAGATGTGATTTTTTTACCAGATAGATCTAATTTTAAGGTTACCTGACATGTAAGGGGATGAGTTTTAGGAGTACAGTGGACTGATATAGGTTCAGTCTTCTTGATTATTTTTATAAAATCACAAGACAGTTTTTTTCTCCTAAAGCATGTATATTATTGTAATAACTATAATGATCTGATATTTCAATTGCTCCTCTTTTATCACCCAATAAATATGTTTTAATAATCCTTTGTACAAATTTCACAACCTAGTGTATATTATATTGTAACCATTACTCTGTATCTTGCCCTGTGCAGAAGGCTGAAGATTTACTATCTTGTTTCAAATATAAATCGCCTATACATTGATGAGTTCTGAGGGTGGGCTCAATAGTCTAATATGCACCTCTTCATCATCCTTACTCTCTTTTTCCCCCTACAGAAAGGACTTGAAAATGATCATCATGTTCAATCCAGGAAAATATGTTGCCTTTAAATTATAAATCCACCTACTCTCCCTTTGCATTAGTACTTTGTCTATGTCACCACCACTTATATCTCTATTTATCTTTTCTAAGGCAAGAAACATCACTTCTGCCTCATTAAAACTGTGCTTCAAGCTTAATGATGTGGTATTTTTCAATTTCTAATATTATATATGTGTTCGTATATTCTTCTTTTCAATTTCCATTTTGTTTTTCCTACGTAATAACAAAGACAACTGCATATGGTCAAGTATACTACTCCTTCACTATTACATTGTACTAGCTCACATCCATAGAAGTTTACTCCATTTGGTAACTTAAATCTTAATTCATCTGGTTCATAAATCCATCTACATTCCCTACAATTACCGCATTTACTGTACCTGTTTTGAATTTTTATATAATTTCTCAATGGTCCAAAATTACTTTTCACTAATTTATCCTTTAGTGATGGAGCTCTCCGGTACGTAATAGATGGTACTTATCCTATACATTTGCTGATATATGAATCTTCTAATAAAATTGGCCAATAGTTTCTGTAAATCTTTTTATGATCTGTATATTTGGTAATGATTCTTGTAATATCCCCTTTGTGGGGAAACGCGTCAAGGACAGTTAAAGTATAAAAACAATGTATATATACCTACTGTACTCCAAAAAGGAAACAATGTTGTTTGTAATTGTATTATGTGTTTTTAATGAACAGTATTGGTAGAAATAAAATTGTTTGGAAGATTGTTATTGATCAATTGGAGTTGTGTAGTTGTTGAAATAAACCTAAAAAAAACATTTATTTGGAAAGGAGATATTTTTTCTCTTTTCTCTCTAGAATCTACATTTAAACATATGTAAATGTTATCTGGCACATGGCAAATCTGTATTTGCACATTAGCACCTACTTTTGATGATTTATAACTAAAGTATTGTAACACCAAAATAATAAAATATGTGCCTTACTCTACTGTAAAGGTACAGGAGCTGAAGTAATTAGCTCAGCAAGAAGATCATAAATTAATGTCAAAATAAGCATTTTTCGCTTCAAATGAAGACCATCTATAAATGATCATTACTAAGACAGACATTGCAATTAACGTAGCCCAGCATGCAACTATTCTGCTTTGACTTACATCTTTAATTAAGCTCCTTTTCTTTCAATGTATGGCTCAATGGATTACATCAAATTAGCAAACTCCTAAAATGTTACACAATCAGTTGCTGGTACTGTGCCTCTGGGTGTCTTATTGCCATGACTTTTGCTGTTCAAGCAAATGACACCTAACTGCATTATTTTATAACACTAGATATTTGTCATTAGATATACTGAAAAATGAAGCCCCTTTTACCTGGAGAATGTATATCTCAAAGGCTGTAGCCCATATACAAGGCTTATAGGAAGAGCAAAGGCCATGGAATAAAGAGACCAGAAGCATTTTTTATTATTAGCAAAGCTTGAAGCTAACTTTACAAATTACAATAAAACTATACTTAAATGAGCAATTTATGCTACAGATTACATACACAGATTTTATGAATGAAGGGCTATATCAAAGGAATGATTGACAAGATGGGGGGTGCAGAGTCACTAACTTGGCTCACTAACTAGTCCTAATTTATGGATTTAGGCTAGGCTTCACTGGAGAAAAAATGGTGTGACAGGTACACCTTAGGAAAGAATAATAGGTAAAAAAAATCTATCTTTAAAGCCCTCATCCATGTTTAGTTTTCAGATTTTTGACTGCCAACCTGTTAACCTCCTGGGAGATTCTGTCTGGATTTATATGTCTAAAACTACATTGTTTTTCATGAAAATTTATTTTACAGTATAATATAATAGTATAGCTTAAAAGATTATAATAAAGTTTGAAACACAAAATCATGTCAAAATAATAAATTAAATTTAAAAATATATAATTAAAATGTATATATTATACTGTAAAATAAATTTTCATGAATGACAATGTTCCGCTTTTATACATAAAAATACACTTTATTGCATTCAATACAGTTCTTTTGTATTGAATGCAATTCAAAAAGAATTTGAATTCCCGCCTTGCCCCCGACGCAACGGCCACACGTACCACCGTCACCTGGAACTCCCGGTGACTCATCAGATGCGGAGGACGCCGGCCAGAGGAAGCGAGGAGACGCGGATTGCGAAGAAGGGCGCCGGCGGATCAGGTAAGGCTCTATTTAGTATTGTTTTCCATTGTTTTAGCCACCCTGAGTGTGTCTCGGGGTTACCACTTTCAGCATCTGGGTGGGGAGGTTAAAAAAAATGAGCATCACACTTTCACTCCCCATACTTAAGCTCTGCCTCCATGTTCTTCTATCCTGGCTCACTTGTTCTTGGTTGAATGGTATCCAATGTCATTTAGTCCAAATTTTATAAGCCCAGGCTGATATAAACTTCTCAGGAATGCGTCACACTTTCCTGGTCTTATGATGCAAGGAATGAGACTGCAAAGAAGGTTGTGAGGTTATTCAGACATACTCACCCCTCCATATCTAGTATAGACATAGGATGAAGACGTTTATGTGGACAGATAAGTCTAATATGTCCAGACGGCAGTGTTTTTAAGTTTTGAGTAGTTATATTCATTTTTAATATATGAAAATATACGCAAAGTCAGTTTTCCTTCATAATGGGGATTTATGTACCAGAGAACCCTATAATAATTCCACAGGGCCCCATGGAGCATCAATGTTCTGCTGCAGAAATGTCTGTACAGCTTCAGATCAGGTATTTATAAAAGTAAAATGGTATTCATGGTATCATTAGATCAGTGATTTTCAACCACTGTGCCACGGCACACTAATGTGCCGTGAGAGATCTTCAGGTGTAGCGTGGGAAATTATCCAATTACCATTGTCGAGTGTCTGTGCTGTAGCACAGACTAGCAGAGTAATGTCATACTCTTCCATGTCAGTGGGTGGCAGTAGGTAGCCTAATTGCCTTGTTTATTCTTAGAGACAAGAGAATTAGCTAGAGATGTCATTTTGTAACATTTTTGATTTGTGGTGTGCTGCAGGATTTTTTCAATGTAAAAAATGTGCCGTGGCTCAAATAGGGTTGAAAAACACTGTATTAGATTAATCAGGAAGTAGCGTAAAAGGGAAATCACTGAATATAAATAAGATTATTTTCTCTGAATCCCAGCATTAGTAGAAAATTGTATTTAAACTTTATCATTTTAAGAGCAAAGACAATTAAGGTCAAAGTAAACATGTCACTTCAGTCCATATACAATCAACTACAATCAACTAAAGATTTGTGCTTGGTAATATTAATTGCTCAGGTAATAAAAAGCTCATCAGCTTTCAGGGTTTCTGCCTTTCTATGTAGTTGCAGCAAGAAAAGTCATTAACTGCAGACACAATATATTTATTCTAGTCATTTGATATTATATTGTGCTTGATCAACTGGATCTGTGGAAATTACTCACTGTTCATTTACATAAATAAATATACCTGGCTAGTAAATAATAATGTCATTCTCTATATACTAAGAATTTATTTATTTAAAGTTATTTTCTTTAACACAGCGTTTAATCTAGTTATTTCATTCTGCCCATCTATCCTGTCTGTTTTAAAATATAATGTTTTTGTGCTAGCTGCAGACATATCACCACATTTTATGCATTTTAACTTACTCACACTCGACTGCACAAAATGCTGTAAACATGACCATTTTTACTACTAATGTCTTCAAAGCTATAATTCACTTTATGGCCCATTAAACTGAACGAGCTGTGCTGTGTTTTATAATGTTTTAAGATCGTCTGAGCTTTAGCAAGCCTTGTAAAGTATTTTATATCCATAGAAAAATCCTAACTAAAATACTGTATATGGAACAACAAGGCAACATGTGAAAAAAAAATTAAAATAAAAAAGCCTTTTTCCCACCCCAGACAGCACTGCATGCATCATGCTAAAGGTCCTGTGAGTAACTCAACCAATAATTTACCCACTACTGGTATCCAGTTCTCCATGGCAGCTTTACCCAAAATAGCTTGCACCCCTGCTCTAAACACTGAGCAACAAACCACATTTACAGGCCCATGAAAACTAATACTGTTGGGAGGTATCCCTGTTTGTAGCATTCTGGAATGAATAGGAACAGGCTGTCTTAATTTTACTTAGACAAAACTCATTTTTGCTTTAGACCAGCACTAAGCAAAATCTATCTTTTTAAAAAAGAAAAATATAAATACTAAAATTGCTGACCTGCTTTTAAAAACGCTATTTTCCTGTATGATGTTTCAGTATTTTGGGATATTTACCTGGAAAGGGGTTTTAGATCAGGGAAATCACAAAAAAAGTTAAAGCTGCACAGAAACATCATGAGAGGGGTACATTTTTATTTATATACCATGGGTCTTACAATGTTTGCCTAAAGGTAGAATGCATTTTCACACATTGAATTTAAAACCTAGTTGAATTCTTTTTTTTTTTATACTTTTTATGCAGTCAGGCATTTCTACTTAGGGGTACCTGTATGTTTGGAACTCTCCTGCATCATACTGATTCATAGCGAATCTCAGAAAGATCAGAACTGGGAAAGTTTTTATTGCATCAAGGGAGAGTTATACCTTTTTCTCGGGAAATGAGCTACCTGCTTATTGGATCCTTGGGAACAGGAGCAGTAGCCATAAAAAGGAATTGAAATTCATATGTATTCATATATATTGGGGTAGTTAGAGAACTGATTACATGTTATGTAGCAAGTTTAAATATAAACAACGGTATTTATTTATGTGTATATATAAAATAATAAATATATATGCATTAACTTTAAATCAGACATTCCAGCATTGATTTG
>NC_092859.1:68750911-68784937 GCF_032062135.1 Pyxicephalus adspersus
TCCATATATATATATATATATATATATATATATATATGAATTCAAACACAACTTCAATATTTTGTAGGTGACTTCCTGCATCATGTTTCAGTTCTTTACTAAGGATAATATAGTCTTTTTTTGAACAGACACATTAAATCAATGGGGAACACAAAAGATGCCAAAGCATCTTACAAAAATAAGAACAAGACTCATTGTAGTGTCAATTATGGTCTGCTTTCAGAGCTCACATTTGTTTGTCCTAGTAGTGCGGATTTCAGAAACTTCTAAGTGTGTCAAGGTTTCGCTCTGTTAAACAAAGTAATCTATATTTTTGTATAGTAACCCTTACTGCATTTAGGTTTGTTCGTTTCTCCTGTTGACAAGTAATTTGGCTGATTTGCTAGCTGGAGAGATGAGTTACAAGCAGAGGCCTCTCAACAGAGCGTAGAAAACTACAATGAAAGACACACTGCAGGAAATTGTACTTTGTAGATAAATTAAACTGCAAGTGATATAGCGAAAGCAAAAAGATCAGACACAGAAATCTATAAATCACAAAGTCAAATCCATTATATAAAGTAGGAGAAATAAAATTTAGGGATGAAATTGTTGCTTGGACTAATCAGTGAACTCTGCACCACATTGTGCCTATTGACATGTTCTTTTCAGTATTTTTAATGGATATGTGACATGAAGCACCTGAATGCTGAACACAGTAATAAAAAGATGAAAAATAAATTGGCATTGGTGATTTGATATATGTACACTTTGAATGAAAAAATAATGGCTATATTTTGCAGATTATCATTATGGCCCATAGCTGTGCGTCATTTTATATGCCTAAATGCTGCACCATGACTTCACACTTTATATTAAATAATTTGTAAATCCCCTTTTTATTTAGTGCTTTATAGGCTTCCACCTATAGTTTTGAAACAGTTGAAATTATAAACATTGCTTTTGTTTTTTTATTTCACGAATGTGTCTTCTGATAGATTGGCTATTATTATGGGTAAACTTTAAGAAGCTAAACACAAATGTTCACCATTTGTAGAAAAAGGCAAATTTAGGCAACTCCACCATAACTTTTACTGGCAGAGACTTTGGACTACCCTGACCAATCTCCCATGGTAGATCTTTGGCAACCCCTGTAATGATGTTACAGCAGATAGGAAGAGAGTACACATGGTATATGGCCAAGATGAAAATGATAAAAAGTACTAAGGGACACTACACAGATGGGACAGAGTGAAAGTCCAACTCTGCCATTAGGAACTAGTACAAATGCAAACAAAAGTTTGGAAAGGTACTTGGGGGATGCCCTAAATCAGTATAGTGTTGTTTCATTTATCATAAACAATTTCCCATTTTCTGGTAGAATCCCTCTAAAGCCTCCCACCCATTGCTAAAGGGCATGTGGGTGCCCTAGGAAAGGGACTTAGGGTGGGACTCAGAGTCCAACCTAGTGTACTCCCGCCCACCCCAGAAATGGCCTAGTGGCCATAAAAGTTTGCTGACCCCTGAACTAGACAATGAGGGGTTAACTCAGGAGCTGGACAGAGGAAACACATTAAGCATTAAGCATCAGGTGCACAGGAACTAGCTCAACAGAACTAGGGGCTCGGCACAATAGAGACAAATTGCACGAACACCGAGTGCAGTGTGTGAGCTAGCTAAATAGACAGGGCTGGTCAAGAGGCTATTTTCTGATTGGCCAGCGGATTGGATGGAATTGATAAAGTCTGGAAACAAAGGCAGGCCCAGCGTCAGAACTGACACTCCCCACTTGAAGCCTGTAAATCTTTTAAATTTTCTTAGTAAATCAATGGGCAAATGTTGTGGGACTTGGTGAACAATTGTACTTCTATTTTATTAAAAAGTGCAGGCAACACTTTTTCGTTGAAGAACAGTAATTGCCAAATTTGTTTGCTTGCATGAATTTGGACAAATTTTGTTTGAGACTATTTCTGTTTGGTGAATATAGATTGGCAGTGAAAAAGCTGTGCATTGTAAAACAGATTCACAAACTTTGCAGTATATCATAAAAAGTAACTTGGAATATATTATCTCATCCATGATCTGTACAAACAAGATAATATTAGGAAAGATTAAAGTATTTTATCCTTTTAGTCTTATTTTTGTGCTGCGGAATAATAAAGCCATGAGATTAGCATTAAAATCAGAACAATTTTATAAAGAGACAGCAATAATGGTGGCCCCATTGTTTCTCTCATGACTGGAGTTATATGAAGTGAATCTGTGCCCAAACTATAAAATGTACCTATTCTGAAGGAAAGCAAAGCAGCAAAAGCAATTGAAAACAAGTTATCATTAAGCCTTTGTAACTATAGATACAAATGTATGTTTTTATGTTTAAATTCCACAACACAGACACTGATGCATGGGAATGGGAAGGAAGATACTGGGTGGGCCTTCCCATTCGACCCCAGGTAAACACAATGGTCTGTCTGCAGCAAATTACAGGTCTGCTATAAGAGCACAGGTGTGCTGCCATGGAGGAGGAAGTGCAGTTGTGCATGTAGGCTGCAATCAAGTCTCGGTGGAGTTTGCTATTTGCAAAGGGAGGCTGTTGTGGCTGTTCATCTATATTAAATGGATTTGTGGACTTTGAAGACTTGACAGCCTGCAAGACCTCTAATGTAAAAACCCAGCATGTGTTTTGGAAACCTACTAAAACCAACTTCCAGCAACTAAAACTGTCACTGTTGTCATTGTTAGGGTTTTTTTAAATAAATCCACAGTACAAGCCACTATAGAGATGAGGGATTGCTTGTATTAAAATAAACAAAAATGCAAGGCCTGTTTATGCTGGCCAGCCTTCTTTCACCTTCCTTCTCAAAACACTTACTATATAGATGGAAAATCAAACTGTAAAGCCTGAAGTTAAAATTTTATTAATTGTTAAATTATTACCTCTGATCTTTATATTGCTGGATGTAGCATCACAGACCTTCTGGGTGGAGTCCTACGGAATGAAGCATCTTTGATTTTGCCTGCACCATTCTCATCTAGATGCCACTGTTAGAAGACAGGGTAAGGTAAGTGTGATTCTAACTTTACCTTTTACAAGCACTTTTAAAACCTCCACATATTAGGTGATAAGAAGGGTAAAAAGGCCTAGCTAACAAAAGTGGGCCTCCTATATGATGGCAGTGTCTGATTTAAAGGTCCTACTGCTTAGCCTATGTAAATGATAATATAGGGTCTATAGTCCTGGTACATGTGAAGTTTACAAGAAGCCAGCACCTTTTGACCTGGGGTAAAATGTTTGTAACTTATATAAATTAACTCCAGTGGGTAAATAAATTTGATTCTTTATGGCCAGTTCCTAATCTAAAAAAAAGGCCTGACCACATACAAAAATATAGGTGCATAGCTGTATTACAATAACATAATATTATTACTGTAATGGTCTGATTTTGAATCATGTGATAAATATATAAACTCTAACATAGTGATCACGTGTAGGCTGAAGGTTTCATTGGGAAAAAGAAAAGCCTTCAGCCCAAAGATAACTCCAACCATTAGGAGCCTGCATATGCACATTAGTCATAGTATTCACCTCTATGTTATGAAAGTTAATCTACAAAAAGGAGAAAAAAATCCTGATACCATATGAATTTATGATCTTAAATTTTGATCTATTTGTGTAATGCCATAATGATGAATGAAGTTTTACATCTTTTTACTGGGCAAAATGGTTTGCATAATCATCGTCATTCTTGGAAAAAAAAACTTGTATGACAAATTGAACAGAAGGTAATTGGAGCCAGGCAGTCCTTACATGTGTCAGGGTTTCTAATTATTGTATGTGCGTGCTTGACCTGCTGCCATATAAAAAAAAAAAAAATAACAATTTTACCTTCTATCCACAACTAGGGATAAGCGAGTGAGTTTTTAAAACTCGATCTTGTGGCGAATTCAACTGTTCTCGCTTACCGAAATTGTAAGCGAGAACAGCCAATGTAAATTTGCCGATCGAGATCGAATTTTATTAAAAAAAATGTTTAAAAAAAAATTGCCAGCTGTGCTGATCAATGAATGCAGCAACAACTGCATTCATTGATCAGCTCAATGTGCGATCCCTGGCATTAGAGGTTAAATGGGGACAAGTCCCCCTATTCAAAACCTCTAGTGCTCTCTGATTGGCTGAGGAATGGAAAATCTTGATGACGCTTGTGCGTTTTCCTTTCCTCAGCCAAAAGATTCTGAGACAGGTGACAAAAGAACCATGGACCGACTGTTAGGGTAACCTATCTCAAGAGAAATATGAGGCCGACATTTTCTATCTCCCTAGTACTTTTCATGCCCATTGCCTGGCTTCTTTAAATGTTGAGTTAAATTTGAGACACTGACCCACTGATCAGTGTCTGTAGAAATCAAGGGGACATCAAACATTATATAGTTACATAGGTTGAAAAAAGACACAAATCTATGAAGTTTAACCAGTAGGGAAATACATATACACAATAGAAAACCTAAATACCCTAGATAGAATCATTTATGCACAGTTACCAGAGGAAGGCAACCTTATCAAACGTGGCTGAATTTACTCCAACAGGGTAAAAAAATTCTTCCTGATTCGTTAGAGAAATTGGAATTTCCCTGGATAAACAGTCTCTATTGTTGTTCTTTTTAAACTGTAATATACATATATATTCTGTGCATCTAGCTTTTTCTTAAATCAATCTAAAGAGCTTGCCTAAAATTCCCCTGGGGGTGTCTCATATTTTTCATGGTGAAGAATCCATTCAGTATGCAGTGATTAAACATCTTCATATGCAAAGAATGCCCCTTATCCTTTGTAATAACCTTTAATTGAATAAGTATACAGCGAGTTCTCTATATATATTTTAAATATTTATATAGGGTGATCATATGGGTAGTATATATGAGTAGTCCTTGGTTCCCCTTGAGGTTAATAATAGCTTGGTGTATGCCAATCCCTGGAAAATATGTAGCCACACTCTCAAGCATTTATGTTTTGAGCTGCTATTGTCATATCTGTTGTTATTTTTATCATATTCCTCACTGTCTTAATTTACCCAATTTCACATTGAAATCTGCATTTTTGTGTTTTTGGATACCTATGTCCTTGATTAAATATTTATCCTATAATATGTATGATGTATTGATTTAGCAACCGTTACCCTTGTCTCATCCTCTCTCCCATTTACACTGATCATTGAAGTAAATATTATATTGTTTGCCAAAAAACATTTTCCTTCTGGTTAACACCTATCTATGACAAGGTTTGAAACATTTCTTCTCAAGGCAGAATAGATTCAGTTCAGCTAATCTCTCCTCGTAGCTGAGCTCCTCCATTCCTTTTATTAATTTAGTTGCCCTTCTCTACATTCTCTTCATTTCTACTATATCATTTTTGTAAACTGGAGCCCAAAACTGGACTGCATATTCCAGATGTGGTCTGATCAATGCTTTGTACAGGGGCAGGATTATGTCTCCATCTCTGCAGTCCATAGTTCTTTTATTATTTTTATACATACCATTTTGCTGTGTCTATGATCAACTAGAAAACCCATTTGACTCCACCAAAATGAACCCCCTAGACAGTATGAATTATGCATTCTCTTGCATGAAAAATTTTACATTTATCAATATTAAAACTAATTTGCCATGTGGCTGCCTAATCGAACAATACATCTAATTCTGCTTGTAGATTATAGACATTCTATGTGGACTTAATTCCATAGTTTGGTGTCATCTGCAAAAACAGAATAGGTACTTTTAATCCCAAATTCTATATCATTTAAATAATGTTTAAAAGTTCCACATTTGTATCCAGATTTTTGTATTTGATCAGCAATTCTGAAAATAATGCGGATGTTGAATCATTAGCAAGATCTAATGTTTTTAAGAGAAGTCAGCAAATACTTAGTTTGGCTTACACACTTTTCACCTTTCACTTTTAGGTTTTTTTTTTAGACTGAGTGACATTTTATTGCAGAAATGTTTTATACAGTTTGGAATAAACTAACTTAACACATTCCTTTGGCCTACACTAGAAACAAGAACTATTTTCCTTTGTTTAATATTAAGTAATAAAAAATCTTTGGGCTTTATTTATAAAACAGGGAATCTGACATTCCATCAAACTTTCCATCGTGGGAATCAATTACTGTCATTGAAACACATGGACTTGCAAGATTACCACAAGGGAATGTTTGTGGGAATGTCCATTTTCCTTTTCTTTTATATAAGTAGAGGCCTTTGTTCTACAATTTACTGTTTTATTTTCTCTGTTCATTGTAAATCTTTAAAAGATCTCACAAAAGATAAATTGTCTTTGCTACAGACATATTATCATACTGTGTTCAAGGCTTGCATTAGTTGACAGTGAAAGAATGCTTCAGGATATGACAAGGTTTCCAGTTAACCCACAACATGTTATTGCACATTGTTCTTTTAGTGATACCTAAGCCTCTATAGTCTATTATCTTTTATCTTCGTGAACTGCAAGGTGCCACAGAAACCTTGCTGCTTTGTAAATATAATGTACATCAAAACGTGTACATCAAAATATATATTTAAAGGATGAACTCCATTTTGGTAAAAACAATAGTTTATGGCTGACAATTCTAACCTTGGCAAATCCCTGTTTTGTCTTCACACATTTTTTATTCTCTTTTAGAGTAAAAAAAAAGCGTATATGTGCCAACAATAAAATAATAGAGGTCCTAAACTCCTAATGAAAGTCAAATTAAATCAAAATATTGGAGTGCCAACAGTCTGCAATTTTTTTTTAAAAAACGATTTTGTATTGTTGATCGGTGCCAGCTTGTTATGCCCTCTTAAAAATGCTTTACATTGGTAATAACTAGACATTGACAGTTTATTTTCCTAATAACACTCCTTTAACCTGGTATTCAATATATGCCCCTATAGCACCCTTTACATGGCATGGCTTTGATGACTCACTGGAGCACATCATGATGCAGATTGTGAATCACTATGTAGAATTCCCATATCTATGCAGGTGGTTAACTATTGAGTAGCAGAAAATGAGTTCTAAATATCAACACATGCATTTTCTAGATGGAGAAAAATGAAGGAAAACTAGCTACTTTCTTAGGAATAGTGTTTAAGGCCCTGGTCCAGCAAGACTACTCACCAGACACCAGTCCCCCAATCCAAGAGCTGCACTCTTCGCCTAACTAAAGCAAGCACCCACTCAGCCTCTGAGGTTTTTGCTCTGTCCCAGCACAGTTGCCTCCAGGATGTTTATGTGCAAGGGATGGTGTCTGGCTCACAGATGGCCAGGAGCCCACAGAAGGTGCAGTACCAAGATTCCAGCAGAGACAAGTCCAAAATACAGATCCAGGTCATTCACAGGTAATCAGTCTACCAGACGAGATATAAAAGAGCAAAACAAAAGCAGAGTCGGGGTCACAAGTAAAGGGCCAGTTCAGGCAGCATACACTCGCAGGACCAAAAATAAGCAAGGTCAGCAACAGTAAATCAGACAAACTCACACACTAGCATCTAGACATCCTGGCTCAACTCTACAATAGGCACTGGGGACTGTAAACAGAAAGGCCATAAAGTCCTAGCAGCCAATGGCAGCGCCAGATTGAGCCAGGAACTAATCTCCTACTAAAATTCCCTACAGCTGTGCATGGCCTCAAAGTGTGTGCTGGGGATGTAGAGAAAGTACATCTCAGGCTGCATGGCTTAAGAAAAGCAAAAGATGCTACTATTTGTTTGTTCTCCTTTGCTGCTGAATCTGACATCGCTGGACAGAATAAACCCTGTGGGATACTGAGGTGGTGCACAGCATGGTATGGCCGGCCCGATAGGCATCTCCTAACATAGTGTATGGGCAATGTTAACTGCTTGGTGTCCTAACACTCTGTCCTCAGGAAAGGTGTTCAATCCTGATGGCTGCGCCATTAGGCTTCTATTTATGTTTTAAAGCTGCAATTGTGCATCAGTACGTTCTCATTTTTATTTTAACTATAATATTTGGAAATTTGCCTTACCACACTTCTCACTACTCTACACCACACATTGCATTACATAGTTACATACCGTAGTAGGTTAGGTTGAAAAAAGACATAGGTCCATCAAGTTCAACCACTAGGGAAATAAACATATCCCAGATATAAAACCCTATAAGACATAGTTGGTCCAGAAGAATGCAAAAAAAATCCCTGGTACAATTTGCTTCAACAGGGTAAAAAAGTACTTCCTGATTCCATGAGCCAATCAGATGTTCCCTGGATCAACAGTCACTGTTATTTTTACTTTAAAGCCTAAATACCCAGTTATATTCTGTGCTTCTAGAAAAACATCCAGCTTTTTCCTAAAGCAATCTATAGTAGTTGCTGAAACTACATCCTGAGGGAGCCGATTCCACATTTTCACAGACCTTACAGTGAAGAATCCCTTCCTTATCCGGAGCTTAAACGTCTTTTCCTCCAGACGCAAAGAGTGCCCTCTTGTTCTTTGTAATGATCTCAAAGTGAATAATGGGGAAGAGAGTTCTTTATATGGACCATTTATATATTTATACTGGGTGATCATATCCCCCCTTAAACGTCTCTTCTCAAGGGAGAATAGATTCAGTTTAGCTAATCTCCCCTCATAGCTGCGCTCCTCCATTCCTTTTATTAATTTAATTGCCCTGCTCTTCACTCTCTCCAATTCCACAATGTACTTTTTGTGAACTGAAACTGATGCCCAAAACAAGACTGCTTATTACAGATGTGGTCTAACCAATGTGTTGTACAGGGGCAGGATAACGTTTCCATCTCTGCAGTCTATTCCTCTTCCTCCTTCAAAGGATCCTAAATGATCATAGATGATGTGGGTGGATTTAGATAAATTCTCTAAAGGTGCTATTATAAAAGGTTACAGGTTCCTTTTGTTTTTTTTCATATGTAAGTTTGTAAACAAAACCCAAGCCTACCTTTTACATAACATACCTATTTGAGTCTATAATGTTTTCTGTAAGGCCCTGGTCTGCCCTAGTATTCACCAGACACCAGTCTCCCAATCTAACACTGCACTCTTCACCTATAGCAAGCCCCCGTTCAGCCTCGGGGGACCAGTTGTGTCTCCCAGCACTCGGTTGCCACAGGACTTAGTGTGCAAGGGATGGTGTCTGGGGACGAGCTGGCAAAGGACCAGGAGCCCACAAATAAAGCAGTACCAAGATTCCAACAGACAAGTCTAGAATAAAGAGCAAAGGTCATACCAGATAATCCATCCACCAGAAGAAGTACACAGGGGCAAACACAAGCAGAGTCAGGGTCAAAGGTTGGTCCAGGCAACATAAACTCGGGGGGTCAGAAACAGGCAAAGTCAGCAACAGTAAATCAGATGAACCTCACTCATAGATATATGTAGGTATATATGAGTAAAAAAACAGCACAAATAAACAAATTATTATATATTTAAATAGCAAAAAATATGTACGCAACAAGGTATTTTCAGAAGGCTTAAAAAAGAAAAAAAAATGCAAATTTTCTTGCAGATTAAAAGAACCAACAAGAACACTAGCGCCAAAGAAAGTATTTACATGTAAATTTAATAATATTTAACCAACACTTTCTTTGCAAAGGCAAAAAAGGCATAAGACAACAAGGTATTTCACGGTTTATGACATATTACAGTGGTTTACCTTTATTATTACAATAGCAAAGTGTTCCACATGAGGATGCACCAAGTACTTAAAGCTTTTCACTTTACCTATTTGTTTACAATCTAATAAATAGAATTCATACATTTTGCTAAGAGGGTATTTAAAACACTCTCACTCTGAAATTATATGCCTTTTAAACAAAAAGATGTTTCTCATTTTCCAAAGAGCAAGCTTGACACAATTTGTTGTAACCCATAGGACCCTGCCTTTCTTTTTAGGTATCAATTGTGTAGAGCCATAAAGCACCACCTCATGATCCAATCTGTTGAGGCCTGTAGCGATATTTACAAAGCCCCTCCTGTCCTGGAAGGCTCTGAGCAGTAGACATTCGTGTATTGTTTGCCAGGCTAGATCTTTCAGCTGATTTAATAAAGAGGTTTCATTTGCATGCTTCCAAATTTTTTTCATATTTCTGTAACAAGGGTGGCTACTTTGGATGTCTCCTTGTTGATTTGGATATGCCTGCTCAGTTTTTGTGAATCCATTAATATAATTATTTCACCGGTGCATTTAGCGAGTGGTGATGCCACTCCCTCATCCTAAAAATTATGTCCAGCGCCAAGTAAATCCAGTTGTTTTGTTTAGGTTTAAAACTTTTGAGACAAAAAGTGAAGTAGCTGCTCCATGGAACGATTTTAAGATTAGGAACATCTTTACCCGTTTCCCTTTTAAGCTTCTCAGCCATGGAACCAGAAAAATCTAAACATTAGCGTGGTCAGACTTCTCAAGGTTCTGTCACCTGGTGGATATACAAGGCTCAAGTATTGGATTTGTGGCAGAAGTACTGACTTTATAATCAAAACTTTTCCTTCCAGAGTAAGTTTCCTCAAGCTCCAAAATTCAATCCTTTTTTATATTTACTTTTAGCAATCACCCAGCTTGTTGTTCCATTGTTATTTTTATCAAAGAAGATTCCAAGGAGTTTGATTTCGCTTTGGGTGATGTTTTGTAGCTGATATTGTTGCCAGTCACCTATTGTAAAGCTGCGTACACACGTCATATTTTTCTCGCCCGATAATCGGCATCGGCCAGATATCGGGCGAGAATCTGGCGTGTGTACAGTCGGCGTCCTTCATCATCCGTGGGTCCGTCCTGGAGGATCCACGAAAGATGAACGACGAGCGATCCTAATGCAAGGAAAGGGGGAGAGTGCGCAGCAGGGTGCCGCTCCGTCGTTCTCCCCCTCCCCTCTCCATAGAGCAGAACGGTGCTGTATGTACAGCACTCGCTCATGCATCGTGTAGTCCTTTGTCGTTGGAAAGGATCATGAAAGATCGTTTCCAACGTCAAGAATTGCACGTGTGTACTCAGGTTTAAGCAACTGCATTTGCTCACATTTAGCTTAAACCCAGAGCCATCGTAGAAAAAATGGTTTGCAAAATAGATCTTTTTAATGATGACTGGCTCATAATTGTTACATTGTTCATAAGCAGTAAGCAGTTAACTTATCCTGACGGACAAAAGGCAGGGGTGACAATGGACACCCCTGTTTTACCCCTGAATTCTGGTTGATTGGGTCCCACAGGTGGCCATTGATGAGGATCTGCCTTGAGGCATTCCTATATAAAGAGGAATTTTTACTTAATCAAAGATTGAAAATTATTTTTTCTCAATACCTGCCACAGATTTTCATGAGAGACCCTGTCAAAGGCCTTCTGAAAGTCAAGCAAGAGTGGGGCATCTCTTTTTCTCCTGCTCTGCTGGTAATATAATACATCTCCAACAAGATTCAGGCTGTCATGTGCACTACTTCCAGGCATACCACAAGTATGGTCATGTTATATAACCTTGGCTAAATTCTTTCTGGGGCGTCATACCAATAATTTAGCAAAAATATTATAAACCACATTAAGTAATGTGATGGGTCTCCAATTCTCAAAGTTAGACAAGTCACATTTTTTTGTAATTAGGGTTACAATACCTTTTTTTTAATGATACTGGCACCATTTTCTGAAAAGCATCCTGCAAAACAGAGCATAGATCATTTATTATTAATTAGATCCCAAAACCTTTGGTAAAAATCTACTGGGAGTCCATCCAGACCTGAGCATTTATTTTTTGCAAAGCGTTTTAAAACACACAAGACTTCCTTTTCCTCAGAACAATCACAAAGGTCCTATTAAATAGAAACATTGAGTTGCTGGCTGATGACACTGATAATTTTTGTTAAAAATAAGTCTGAGTAGAAAGCCTGGCTGCTTTGAGCATATCAGGTATTGATGTTTTATCATTAATTTGCTGTATATTTTGCTTGAACTGCATTAAAAAAAAAAAAAGCGGAGCACTTTTCTCCTTTTTCCAGGTTCTCAACTTTAGAATTATGAATAATCTGCTGGGCATTTTAATGACATCAGCAATCTCATTATTATTGTTGCTAATTTGTTCTGCCATGGGTATGTGACAAGTAGTTTAAAGGTAACATCTGAGCAAACAGCAGACACCAGGATCTTAAAACAATTTTTCATCCCCACCTCCCCAGAGACAAGACCATGGATAGATACTCCTTGTTTTGAAAACATAGTGGAGAAATAAAAAGAAAACTGCCTGGGAGTGATCTCTATCTGGCAGCACCCCCCCCCCCCCCCCCCCCCCCCAATAGCAGCATGGGGACTCAGCATACCCCCCAAGGCCTGAGGCAGGCTGGTCTCTTACTGATCTTTAACACTCCAGCACGGATTGGTCCAGCTAAATGCTATAACAGGAACTGGTGACTGAGGGCAGAGAAGCTATAAAGTCCCAGCAGCCAATGGCAAAGCAGAATGGAGTCAGGAGCTAATTTGCCTCTAAAATCCCCTTCAGCTGTGCAAAGCCTCATAGAGTGAGGCTGGGGATGCTGATAAAATACATCAGGTTGCACGGCTACAGGGAAGCAGGGGCTGCTGCTATCTTAGTTTTCTTGGCTGCTGCAAATGACGTTGCTGGGCAGAAAAAATCGTGTTTTATACTGCAATGGCGCACAGCAAGGGATCGCCGGACAAATAAGCATTTCCTAACATTTTCTTTCTCTTTCCATTACTACACTTCTGTGATAACTCCTTTATGAAGCCAGAATTTGGACCCTGACACATTTGCATCTAGCCCACTCACAGCCTAGCATGTTTTTTTGCTTTTGGAACACACTTTTATTAAACTTTACTAGCATTGTACCTTCATTCCCCACACTTTATTAGACTTTAACAACCACATTTTCTAAATCTTATACCTTAAATTTCACCAATATAGTGCCCTTAATCAAAAACCTTCATCAAACTTTGCAAACCTAACATTCTGAATCCCAAACCTTTATCAATCTTAGTTAACATCTCCTGAATCCAATATAAGAATTCCATTACTTCAAATTGTACCATTGTGGATTCAAATTGTACCAGCATTTAAAAGAAGTACATTACTTTGTAGAAACCCCAGTAGTGAAATCTGTATTTTCCAAATATCCATCAAATTTATTTTTAACTTTTCTAGTAATTTCCAAGCTGCAAAGATCAAAGGAAATATTGCTGAAATGTCTAAATGATGAATCATTGAAAAAGAATTGCATTAGCATCAACAATGGGATTAATTAAACTGAAGTTTTAGATGGCAGAATATTCACAGTTGTTAAACTGATAAATTAAGTCTTTGAGCTATTAGGTGCTCTGTTTTTGTAGGTCATAAAGGCTTTAGTCCACATTATACTGGAACATGAGTATTAAGTTATTCAATAATGTCAGTAGCCTAATGAAAACTATTACTACTTTAAAATGCACCTTACAAAAAATAAAATATACCTGTGTTGTAAGTTTACACACCTTTACTTACTTAAATTTTGGTAGGCACTGTAAGGGTATCTGTAAATAGAGGGCCACTTCTGTGGACATTACCTGCCTGGATTTGGCTGCACTTGTCAATTTTATCAAGTACAGTACAAAGGTAAAGTAAACACAAAGCAGAAGTAAATCTAAAACTCACGCAAAACAATAAAATCACCCTTACCTTCAATCCTGCAGATCAGTCTGTCCGTAGGGAGGCTTCTTCCTTTGAATTCTACGTCATCCCGGAATCCGTCTTTGGCCCGGCGCAGAGGGAGTGCCAGGCGCCGCCAACCTCTCCTCACTTCTTCCGCTTTCTTCTTCCTACATTACCTGATCTCACACTGTACAGGCACGAGATTGGGTGACGTGGATTGGGAAAAATCTTGCCGAGCTCACTGCGCATGCATGATATCATCAATTTTTTTCCCTAATGATAAAATAGGCTCCTTCTGTGCAGGCCCGACCCTCTGCACATGCTTGAGATGCTCAAGTATGCAGAGAAGGAGCAGCCAAGAGCCTCCCAGGATGCGTGACATTGGGATACGCACCCATTCATTCTTGATTGCCTAGGCGATTGAGAATAAAGGGGGAGGTGCTGTACCCTTTTTTTTAACAAAAAAGAAACACTAACAAACAAAATTTTTACTTTAAGTAAAAAAGTTTTCTACCTTTTAAGGAAAGTGAAAGTTCAGAGTTTAGGTTTATTTTATTAGAACACAAGCAGAACTTTTGTGACAAAACTCAGACTCATCAGCTAGAATTTTTGTCTAGGAATACATAAAGAGTAAATGTAACTGGTACTTTCAGCAGTAAGATTGGCAGAAGGTAGTAAGATTGTCAATATCCTTCCTACATGGCATTGGGCTAACTCACAACTGAATGCTCCAGACCAGCAAATTGCCAAACCTCTGCTTTTTTAGAGATGAGCATATTTACTATACATACACACGCACACACACACACACACAAATATATAATGTGTGTGTGTGTATATACAGTATGTGTATGTATATTCATTTTTGAATGTATTCATGCCCTTCAGCATTTTTTTCTGGCTAAAATGGATTTTTGAGATGTTAATATTGTTTGATTTATACAACAAGTCAACCAGGTGTAAAACAGTGTTTGTTTAACAATAATCTTGCACAACAATAATTAAGACACAAAAACAAAAATCATAAGTGTGTTTAGGTATACATCCCCAAAGTTAATACTTGTTAGAGTTATCTTTATTTAGTATTTGTATACCTTTGTTTATCCTAAAACTGAATTTTCTAACTAAATGCAACGCTTGTTCTGCTTTTTTTCACATCTTTTAATAACCAACAAGAAGAAGAAATCATCTCATACTGCAGCAAGCTTGAATAGCAGATTATTGTTTTGTAAAAATGTTCCTTGACTGCAGGACACACAGAAATTATTGGCTGGACACAGTCCATTTCTGGGCACCCGAGCATAAGCCTTTGCTTCTCCATCTATTGCCCAAAGACAAGCTATAGAAATCTATTGAAGAGTTTTAATCTGAAAATTGGCAGGAACCATTGGAAAGATTGCTTCATACTGTGATGTGCAAGCAAAGTGAAAAGCCGTTTCATTTATTGGAAGATTCTTCTTGTGCAGTCGGTGATATTTGTAACATCTTGAGAAAATCTTGTCTTAATAATATATGTTCCAAGGTCAAAGTAAGTTAGTAAAATAAGAATGCTTGATGTAAATGTATGGTTGAATGTGTGTAAGTTCTAAACTCATTTTTAAAAATATATACATATATTTTTTTAATATTTTTTGCTTTTACAGTCCTGAATAATAACTTTTAAAGAGACATTGTCACTTTACGCTAACTGGACAACATTACGGTGTCTGTACAAAGGGGCCTCTTAGACAGCAATCCAACTTTTTCCAGTTATGGGGGATCCAGTGACCTCCTCTCTCGCTTTAGTTTAGAAACCAATAACTAGGCTTGAGTATTTTCACATCACAGTAAAAGATTATACTGCTTCCTTTAGTGACTGACTTAAACCATGGGGATTATGATTGTGACTGTACCTTAGAAGCAGCAGCGGGATTTTGTAAGTATAGCTTCAGGGTGCATTACTCAGATGCTGTCACTTTGCCATTAATAACTATTTCCTTGTATATAAATGATGCTGACATGTTATACAACACTACAATGTCCATATTTATAACAGTAACTATCCCTCAGAGGAGTTCACAATCTAATGTCCCTACCATAGCCATAATGTCCCTATACAGGGCAATTTTTTAGTGTAAGCCAATTAAACTAACTGCTTTTAAAATGTCAGGGTAAAACCCATGCAAACATAAGGAAAACATACAAACTCTATGTAGATAATCTCCTGCCTAAGATTTAAAGCTAAGCTCCTAATGCTGCAACAGCATGAGTGCTAGCCACTGACCCAACCATGCCGCACCATTAACCTCCCTGTCGTTATTCCCGAGTGTGTTTTGTTGTGAATTTTCCATAACAATTTTCCATCTCTGGGTGGAATTGTCAGGGAGATTAAAAGTCCTACCTGGTTCCCATGTTCCAGCTTATGTGTCTATTAGCAGTGCCTGCGGCTTCCTCCAGTGATGCTCATGGCTCTCTGGGCATCTGTGTAACCTGGCAATCCCTAGCCGGCACCTGCATCCCCGGCGTGTGAGCGTTGGGGATGTGAGGCCAGGGGAAGCAGATGCCGGCCCTCATTACTTGACATGTTGTCACATGTATAGGAAGTAAAGTCATAAGCAGCAATACAAGAAAAGAAAAAAATGAGACAGTGCCCCTGATTCATCATTGAAATCCGCGATCGCTGGAAGCGCGAAAGTACGCGCGGCCAGCGATCAATACGAATGCGCGAGCGATAATCCGATTTTGCTTGATGAATCAGGGGCAATATTTGTTTACTAGTTCTAGTTTTATATGGGCTTTAAAAAATAACGGCTACTATCAGATCTAATTTTGTAATACAAGAACGTGTATTGCAAATTGTAACATATTCATTACCCAGATGCTTACATTTAAAATTTTGTGCAAAGTAACACATTGAAGTGTTTTTTTAGCTTACACTGTGGTGGTTTACAGTTACAGCTGTATCTACAGCTCACTTTCAACAGTTAAATGAAATGTCTGAACACAGTGGGTTGATTTCCTAAAGAGGTTTAGGCTGTTTACTTACCAAAGTGAGATATCACTTGGGGGATATCAGTTAGTTTAGTGAATATGCTGAAGCTTTTCTAACTTTAGCAACTCCATTATGTGATTTTTTTTTTTTTTTTGGGGGGGGGGGGATTTGTTGGTTAATCTTCACAAAGTAAATGTTCATCACATTCACTAAGCTAAGTGACTAATGCCTTGCGGGGAATTTATTGACAATGATAACTGAATAACCAAAGCTCCTTTGGTAAATCAACACCACTGAATGCATAAAACAACCATACAGGACCGTCATCAGAAATATATTGGATAACATTTGTGGGCCCCTTTCCCCCATGTTTAAAAGTTCCAGCATTGCAAAAGTCAAGTTTTTATTTCATTAGGCAATCCATTGCAAGGCACAGGCTCCATCACATGGGTGTCAAGCTATGTTAAAATGTTAAGCCTGCACAGGATTTGTAGGGTGATCAGGCACTGGACAAAGACAACGAAGATGTTCAAGTTGCTTATGCAATGAGTATGACACTTTTACTCTTCATATTATGGGCAAAATACAGGTTCATTTTCATTAAAAAGAGATGACAGATCAACAACTATATGTACCAGATTTTTTCCTGTTATTTTAAATTATTTTGTGTTGTGTTCCTTGTAATAAAAGCAGTACAGAAGTGCAAGCAAAACTTTTTTACATAGAATCATGATTGTAATTCAAAAGCCACTGTCATCTTCAAAACAATTTCACAAACCTAAAATAAGCACCCTGGAGAAAATATAGTGTAGTGATAAAAGTACACTTCTGGAGCAGCTTGTGAAACAGATGTAGAAAGAAAGGGATCGATGGAGTCAATCAGAGCAGCAGAGCCTTTGGGCAGTTGAAAAGCTAGTAAATATATTGGCATTGTGGAGAAAAAAATCATGATTTGCAGGAAGTCTTCTCCATAGTGTATTTGTAAACACTATATAGAATATTATTACTAGGTCATAATTCCATAGAAATGCAGATGTAGTCTCCCAAATCTGTAAAATTCCCCACTGTGTAACTTGTATGTGCACAACAACAATTTAATTAAATGTAAAGCAGAACACCTGGTAAATGTTGAATGCATATATCTCTCGAATACATTTTATTAAAGCTGAACTCTAGCTTAAACCAAGGTAACATTTTTCTCTTAAAAGACACCCATTTCAGACTTGCAGTTGATTGCTTCCATTTAACTTGCATTTTGGAAACATTTTGTGAATTGACCTTACACTACATTACATTACATATAATTATGGAAGGACATTTGATTGTGAGCCCCTTTGAGGGACAGTAAGTGTCACGACTATGGACTTTGTACAGTGCTGCGTTAATATGATGGCGCTATATAAATATTGTGTTATAATAATAATATTAAATGCATATACATGTTGTGGCATTGTACCTTGGCTATGCAGCTGCTTTTCCAAAAAAACTGCATCATCACCGCAAATGTAACACAAGCACACATGTGGCCCCACAGTGTAATTTGCTGCTGCTGGTTGCATAGCACCTGGGATTTGCGATTCATGTATTTTTCCAAGTGTAAAAGGGGCCTAAATATATAAAATAATCATAAAAATAAATGGCTTCCTATACTGAATCCTTCTCTCATATAATATAAAGTTATTGTCATCCTCTTGGATTTCTCACCACATAATTACTTACTATGTGGAGAGCAGTAAATATAAGTCAGACTGTACTACATTGTACAGTTCTTACGGTCTATTAGTGGAAGGTTGCCCACAGAAGGGGCAGGCATGCTCTGCCTTTATTGCCCTGTTACCCAGGTTACGCACACTACCATATGTTCTGCACAAGCTGTAAAAGCACTTAATAAAGGCATGCTTGTGTGCTGGTAACATAGGCATTTTCATTATATGTCCTGGAGTTGTAAGAACTCACATAGCTTTTAGAACTAGTTTGTGAACTAATCTCTAGTTATGGAATGTATTACAAAACTATCCCCTGCGCTTGCATTGATGAGTATTGAAATAGACAATTTCCCCAGCAATTGTAGAATGATTATTATTCATATACTGCTGCTATATTGATCATTACTTGTGTGTGCAATAACATTATATCTTCAAATAAGTCAGAAGTTGTAAACAGGCTTAAAACTAAATATCAATATAAGAAAGCCTTAGGTTTTAGTAGCTTTACCCTTAAGAAATTCCATAAAAACTGGAAATAATAAATTGCTACCCCCAAAAAAATAAAAATATGGAATACAGTGGAATACTGTTATCAGTGAACTATTTTCTTTCTTTGTTTTTTTTTAATTTCCTTGTTGTGGTTTTTTTTTTATTTTTATTTTTTTTTGGTTTATTTGTACTTATTACTTCAACTATCTCTGTTTTCTTGGTGCTTTCTAATTACTAACAATTTGTTGTCCCTTTTGAAAATCACACTTCATTATAAAAAAGCAATTCCTTGACCTTTGTTTTTTAAGCACTGTGGAGAAATTTCATTTTTTAACATATTACAACACAGGTAATAAAATCTTAGTGTATTTTCATGGGAGCAGAATGTTGGCAGCTTGACAGAGCTCCTATGAAAATTATTACCAAGTGTTTTTCAAACTGTTAAAAACAAACTGAACCCCAACTCCAGAGACCTTGTTATAGTTGAGAAGGAAGAACTTCATATTACATGCATCTAGCTGGGTCAGGGATAGTTTGTTAAAACGATTTCACTGCTAGGTAAACAAATGTACAGTAAATATTTATTTGTTCATAGTCTGGGCACTGGTGTACTTGATTGTGTGTGGTGGGATCTGGACTGGTTTATAGAGGAACCTGTACTTCCCTCTGAATATTTAATTGGCTTTTACCTTTTTCTATATTGTCTTTAGTAAATACACTTAAATGCCCATCCAATCCAACATTGTCCTCCTATAAACCACCCTTCTGTTTTTGCATTTTCTGTTCCATCTTGCCATCATAGTTTTGGGAGTTGGCTGTCACTTCTGATTTTTCCAGCTGACTTTCCTATGATGAATTGTTGTATATGTGATTGATGTGACTGTCTAAAAGTCTCCTGAGATACAAGAAGTTAGCCACATTGTCCTCACCTAGGCATGGAATTGAACGAAAAGGATTCAGAAAAGAACTGTTTTATTTTGCAGGAAAGAACAATAAGCAAGAGAAAACAACTTTAGTAGGTATTCTTTAGCTACATTGTAGCCTACAAAAAGCTTACAAACCAAGATATCTGGCAGGGGTGCATTTCTTACAAATGTAGTTATTGTCATTGCTTAACTAGAAATAGTTCCTATTTATCTATTTCATATATATATGTGCATGCTTGTCACACTAGAATGTTCTACAATTTTTTACCGTTCCCATATGCTTTCCATACAACAGCCTAAAATGTAATGATACTATGGCTGCTTAGTGCTCAGTGACCCTTTCCTCTTTAAAGTGAGAGGGATGAGGCACATAAAAGCCATCAAAGGCCATGGAATTCATTATGATTAAAAAAATATCCAAGGTGAATCCTCAAGCATTTTTTCCAGGACCCGTAGCAGCAGCGAACCCTAACCTCATCTAGTTATAATTGGTGTGGTTTGAAGGTGTCCAACTGTGATGGTGATAATGTGAATTACACACCTTCTTTGGATGGCTATAGAGGGAGCCATGTTTTTCATCCAGCTTGGACTTCAAACATACATCATTATCTCATTTTATTCAATACACTGGTGTGGAGGATTAGAGGTTTACACTGGAAAGCTAACATTGTTCATACTTTCAGTTTAGCTTGCATGAAGTGACAAGGATGCTGAATATCTGGCAAAATCCACAGATCTTAAGTTTAAATCCTTTAGATCTTTTGGTCTTATATGATCAAAAGAAATTTAGGACAACACTAGAAGAAGAAATGTAGAGATGTCCAGAAACAAACCACAAAAAAACACTTCTAAGGAACAAGCTGTTTATCAATCATACATGTTACTATGGATGGGCAAATGAAATTTTCAAGCAGATTTGTGAATTTAACTTTCTTACTTTTCTAGTTAGTTAAAAAGCACCAGAACACATATATTGCTGAAGCTATAGATGGGTGATGTCTTTGTTGGTTTAAATAGAATGTGATTGTCTGTTTTTAGAACAGACCAAATTTTAGAAGCCTGAAATCTTTGTAACTTTGCTTTTAGAGATAGATGGACAGATTAGAAGTGTATTGTCCTTGTGGTACGCATTTGTCACATGTACTTGATCGCATATTAGGAAAGAATGTCACATTGAAAGAAAAGTCACATTCATTTGAATCTATCGTCTAGAAGATAACATAAAGTTCAGGCACACACAATTTTTTTTAAGGGACTTGCAGAATAATTACATAACTCTGATAACACTGATGGGCTGCAACAGTTGTACCTTGTCTTTATTTATTCATAGAGTGAATAATTAACTGACCTGTAGCCTACCCTATGAAAATGAACTCCTATTTGTCACCACCTTGTCTGTGCAAGTGAAATGAATGCAATTATTGCTGTCTTACACCTTGCTATAGACTTTTACATTTCACTCCTGTAGAGATTATTTTAACACTGCATTCAATTCAAACCAAATTCCATTTAATGTTTTATTATTAGTTATTTGAAAGGCCAGTATATACTAAAACCAAAACTATACAATTATGCATTATGTAGTGAGGGCACTAATGATATTCATAACAATGTAAATAAAAGAAATTGAAATGCCTTCTTTAGCCTTTCATATGCAAACTAGGGCTTAAAGGAGCTGCAACTGAAAAAAAAGCTTAAAAATGACATTACAGGTCAAGATGGGATTTCAAAATAGGCAGACATGAGTTGAGAAATATCGCTCCTAGCAGCACTAGCATGCGGACTGATCTTGTTCATCATTCTAATCAGAAACTGGTCTAATAATCAGTTTATCCACTTGATTTTCCACTTTAAACCCTAATGACAGGGAAATGGTGAGTCCCCAAAATAAGTTAAAACTGAGGACCCATCAATCCGAAATGCACCTCCTAAATGACAGTGAAGGATTTTGATCAACTCATTTATTATATTGTCCTACAGATTCGGACATTTCATATATAAGGGTGACAATGCTGCCTTTCTATACCCTGCATCCAGGAGTAGTGTTGTCACTCTATGAAGCATACCTCTGCTGTAGCTAATTTTTCCACCTGTTCTAATCAAAAGATTTATGCACCAACTGCTGTAATGTGAGTGCATGAAGTGCAAATGGGACAAATCAACAACTACTAAGTGATAGTGGACTGTGATAGTGGACTAAATTATAAAGAAATCAAAATCAAAGCTAAAACACCAACAAAAACAGAGCAATTTACAGCTTCAGCACCCTCAAATGATACATATACATATAAATTTTATATTGAGAGTTTATTTATACTTTGAAGGTATGAAGGAAAGAAGAAATGTTACTTACTAATGCAGATCTGCACATGTCGAGTGTTATACTATAGATTGTTTGCACAAGAGCACTGGCATTTTAAGTAAAATGGTAAATCCTTGCTATTTATTAACCTCACTAGTGGTTCATTTCTTTCCGGTTTTATATGTCTAAAAGTGGTACATTGTTTTTCATGAAAATTTGTTTTACAGTATAATATAATAGTTTGAGTATAATAAAGTTTGAAACTCAAAATAATGCAAAAATTTTAAATTGAATAAATTAAATATATATATATATATATATTTATAAAAATAAAAAAATTTTTAAATTTAAAAAAATATATATATTATACTCGTACTATTTTATTATACTGTAAAATAAATGTTCTTGAAAACAATGTATTTCTTTTACACATATAAATCCAATGTATTGCATTCAATACAGTTATTTTGTATTGAATGCAATACAAATGGATTTTGAATTTCCCGCCCCGCCCTGCCGGCAACATACGCATGCACCAATGTCACCGGGAACTCCCCTGGTGACTCATCGTGTGCAGAAGGCGCCAGAGGAAGCAGACAGGGATTGCAGCGATGGACGGCGCGGGACACCGGCGGATCAGGTAAGGCTGTATTTATTATTCCTTCCCATAGGTTTACCTACCCCGAGTGTGACTCGGGGTTACTGCTTTCAGCAACTTTTTTCCACCCCAAGTCACACTCGGGGTTACTGCAAGGAAGCTTAAAATGCATTTTGGTCAAACAAATGCTTTATGTAGGTTGTCAGTGGCGTATTGAGTTGGCAGCTCCGGTTTAACCCCCCTAGCGGTATTCCCGAGTGTGACTAGTGTTGGATTTTTCAGATAAAAAACGGAGTTCTCGAATCACAATCAGGGTAGCTTTTAAGTAAAAAAAAAACACTTACCTTGTTCTGTCGCTGTCCACCGGGGTCCTGCTGGTCCCCGCAGATCCTGGGGACACGTCCTTCCTCCTCGATCTCCAGCGGGCGAATGCAGCGACGATCTCTGGGGTTTTCGAGTGACGTCAGTGCATGTGTCGGTGCGGGCAGGAGGATCGGAGGGAAATTTCAATAATTTTGTATTGGATTCAATACAAAATAGCTGTATTGAGTCAAATACAAAGAAATATTCATAATATATCTATCTATCTATATATATATATATATATATATATATATATATATATATATATATATATTATATATGCTACTGTACAGTTATATTACATGTTTAAATATTTTTTTTATTTTTTTTAACAGATTTTTGTGTTTTGTTACTTAAAGTTTACTAATAAATTTGTTAAATTTATTAAATATCGGTGAGTTTTGCCAAAGAATTATAGCCTACGATGAAAAATACATTTCCATGTATGGAAATTTGGACGGAATTAGACCACTAGGGAGGTTAAAGAAGTCCCTTTTACCTATCCTGTTCCCATACTTTTGTCATGTTTTGACCCACCTCCTCACCCCTACTCCCATTCCTGTGCCCAAAGAGGGGCTGCCAGGTATAATGTAGGTTCGGGTGTCATGTTGCTTCCAAATCAACATAATAAGGTTATCTTATATTTTATGTAAATCCTAACAATGAACTTCTCTTATTTGATTCATTTTGGTCTGGTATATATGTTTGATATAACTTCATGTGTTGTCTGACTGTCCTAAAGAAGAGGGTGCTGTAATCTTATCTGGTTTCTGTTTTCCTGATCCAAATGGGTGAGTAATTGTTGTCATTCTAGGATTGAAAGTGTGGTACTCTCAGAATCACCAGGTAAAATGAGAGGGGAGAAAAAGGAAACAAAAGCAGGCACCACGTCTAAGTAGCTCAATATGTTTCTTTTTTTTTTTATTTGGATACACTTTATTGTTAAAATGGTCTCTTCTGCAATGTTGCTGAAAGTCCATTTGGCTCCTAAAAGTTCATTATTCTGAAATCCTGCTTTAATCTATTGTTAAATTACAGATTTGCTCTTGTTGGTCAGTTCTGAGGCGTTAGATGGGCATATGTGTTTTTGTTCCAGATTTATTCAATTCCACGTGGAAAGAAACAACTCTGGGCATAAATACGCAAGACTAATGTAATTATTTAATTCAGCTCACTGTTTTCCACTCATACACTGCAATATTCCGAAACAAAATAAGACAAGGGTTAAATAGATGACCTTTTCCAAAATGCCAAGAATCATTTTAGCCCTTGGGCTCTGAGCATAAAAATGGAAGTCATAATATTTGGCTACTAAATAGCAGCTTTAGATGAAAGGCATTTTATATTTTAAATGCAGAAAATGGCAACATTTAGAAAATCACCTAAAATTGCAAATTATTATAGGAACCATCAAGAATGTTGATCCTTTTATGACATATGTTAACAATGTCATAAGGGGACAAAAAACAATTTTTATGTTTTGCTGTGTATTCCTGCGCTGATCATTTATCATCACCCTCCCTCTGCATTGTGTACTGTATCCTGCAAGACAGCCCATGGGACAGTGTCCAAAACCCTGGGAATGTTTTGCATTATCTGGGAATGTTGCCAATTATGTAGCTAGGACCTCACTGGCTGCAAAAGAAGACCTTATGGCTTGTATGTTATTTATACAGCCCTGTCCTATACATACCAAGATGTCTGTAACAAGTGTAAAGAGCTCATCTGTTATCAGCATGAATTCAGGTTTATTAGGTGAATTTATTATCAGTTTTTAGCTAATGGTACCTAATAATGACCAACATCTCCATGCACTGCTACATTCCCATTGAAGCCATACCCAATAACACTGCACAGCAGCGATTTTTCTACTCTAAATAACACATGTGATTTATATGATATCAAGTGTGCTGATTCCAAATTTGAACTGAATTTGCCTATCACGCACAGATTTTAGGTTATAGGCGTGCTATAGCTGTTCAAATTGTCTGTAATTGGGTAAAGTATTTTTACATGGGAACATTATAACAGTTGCAGCTACCACTTTGCCTGCTGCCGCTTCCACTGAATCACGCCCCCTGGTGGCATGCATGTTCCAACAGCGGCTAGGCATGTCTGGGCAAGTCAGTGAGCTGACATCAGAAATAGGTATGTAAGGCAAGATGGACCAAGGGCTTGTCTGTAGTGCGAAACCATCTTATTGGATAGTACAGCTAGGCCATAGTGAGTCTGTTTTGAGCTAAAGATGAGTAGGCGCAGCTGTGTTAATAAAATGGACAATTTTTTTCTACATTTGTGGCAAATATATCCCGTGTGATCAACACAAGAACCTAACCAATAGAGTGAGATTTGCTTACAAGTATTACTTTGGATGTGAAATTGGAGATCAGGATAAAAGCTGGGCACCTCATATCTGCTGTCAGGTGTGTTACGTTGGCCTAACATGATGATTGAATGGGAAAAGGAATAAATTGCTTTTGCCTTGCCTATGGTTTGGCGCGAGCCAAAAGACCATCACTTGGACTGCTACTTCGGTATGAGTAAAATTGCTGTATAAGTCAAAAATCCTCTATCCTGATTGTGAATCTGCTGTGAAGCCAGTGCCACATGATGCAGAAAATCCAGTGCCAGTCCCTCCCACATATAATGTTACTGACAGTGACATGTTGGATGAGGAACAGGAGGATTATGTCGATGTTAATGAATGTTATGAACCCCAATTTGAAGAGGGTAAGCCACATTTTATGAGCCAATTTAGATGATCTAGTAAGGGACATGTCTTTGTCAAAAGAGAAGTCTGAACTATTAGCCTCCAGATTAGAGTACAATTTGCTACAAAAAGGAACCACAACTTCACAGTTTCGTGATCGTCACACAAAGTTCGCAGGTAATTAGAAGCTGGAAAACAGCCGCGTCTCTCCTGCGCATGGGGGCAGTTCTGACTCTGAGCGTGCCTATGCTAGCAAGCTTTATCAGCTTCACCAACCAATCAGGAAATAGCCTCTTAATCACCCCTGGCTATTTAGCTAGCTCACACACACTGCACTCTGTGTTCGTGCAACACCTCTCCATTGTGCCTAGCCTCTAGTTCTGTGAGCTAGTTCCTGTTCACCTGGTGCTTAATTCAGTGTTTCCTCTGTCCAGCTCCTGCATTACCCTTCGTTGTCCAGTCTGTTGGTTTTTAGCCATCTTCCCTGTGCTGTTCCAGTGTTCCTGTCTGTCTGTGGATATCCCTGGGTCACCTGTGCCTCCTGTTGCTTCTAGTGTCTCCTGTGCTCCCTGTGCCCGCAGTGGCCCCTGTGTCACTAGTATCTCTCTCCTGGATCCCTGGCAATTGACCCCTCTCTTGCTTGCTGCCTGCCTCGACCCCGGCTTTCCTCGACTATCCTTCTACTTTGTGTTTTGCCCACCATAGTGTGCACAAGGACCACAACCTGGCAGTAACCAGAGGTCCAATATCCTCACCATTAGAGGCTCTGGAGAAAACCTGGTTACTGCTTAGACGCTGAGCCTTGGCCCTTCTCAGGGCTCACATCACCTTCATGCAAACCATAGCACCCCCCAGTGGTCCTGTCTCTCAATGCATGACAACGAGTACATACCAGAGCAGTGAAGATTGTTCATAGACTCGAGCAAAGCAAGTTTGAAAGCTGTATTGCTGCATAAAGGTAACAAAAAACCTTCTGTTCCTCTTGCTCATGCCGAATGAAAGAGACATACAAATTCATTAAGGTCATTTTGAAATTGATTAAATGTTCAGAATACAATTGGAATGTTTGTGGTGACCTGAAGGTGGTGGCACTCCTTCTTGGCCTGCAATTGGGATATACAAAATATATGTGCTTTCTGTGCCTGTGGAACAGTCATGATGACAGCAACCACTACAAAGTGAAAGAATGGCCACCCACACCTGAACACACTGTTGGCCAGTACAACGTGAATGTTAAATGCATAAATTACTTTGCCATTGCTATGAATCATATTGGTATGGGTTTTCAGTGTCTGAAGGACAAGTTTGGAAAAGTTATAACAGATGCTAAACTGAAAGCAGGCATTTTTGTTGGTCCCCAAATCCACAATTTGATGTGTGATGCAACATTCAGAGACAAACTCAGCCCCCTTGAACTTGCTGCTTGGGATTCATTCGTGCTAGTTGCACAAAACTTTCTGGGCAACCAGCGAGCTAAAAACCATGCTGAACTCGTGAACAACTTGCTAACAGCACACCATCAACTTGGCTGCCGAATGTCAAATTAATTTCTTATATTCCCATTTGGACTTCTTCCCACAAAACTTGGGTGATGTGAGTGATGAAAAAGGGGAAAGGTTCCACCAGGACATTTCTTGATGGGCGACTACTGCTGGTTTCTGCAACGGGAGACAGCGAAGAGCCACAAATTCAAAAGGAAGTGCCTGAAACACTTCTGAAGTGTACATGTGTGTTGAACAAGGATTGTTCATAATTGTAAATGTTGTTGCAATAAAAAACTACATTTTTGTAATGTCATGGAACTATGAGGCAAAAGTTAGTTATGTATAGAGATTACATAGTAACTGTGGAACGAGAGAATGTAGCTAATCGCGTCTATACACGCAATTAACTTAAGATCCTAAAGTCCTGGATTCAGCGCACTTGATTTAGTACAGGACACATGGATTAGACCAAGTCGCAGACAAGATTTATTTTTTTGTGACGCAGTGTAATTAAACTGCTTGTAATCTATTTGTTACATATTTAGAATATTAAATTAGATATTAGAATAAGGCCCCAATTATAAAGCAGTGGTATGACCTTACCCGGACTATTTCGCTAGTTGAAAAATGCATATTTTCCCCTTCATAAATGTGCAATACCCTCCACTTGCCTGGTAGACAAATAATGGGATGAAATAAAGAGCCAAGAGTATGTGAGCTTAGTCATCATAAATATTTTAAAATGTTTTTCAATGTACAGAGCACAGTATACTTACATATACAGTATATTGCAGTTTATGTTTAGTTGATTAGCTTAGCAATCAGCTTGTCATAAAATAGTTTTTTTTACCACTACACCTATTAAGTAAATTGAATAGATTTCTTGCCCAACAAAAGAACAAAAACAATTAAGAAAATATTATAGCAAGAAAATAAAAAATATGTCAAGTTGATTGCTTGCTTAACTAAGCCTGTTATACATTATACGCAAAGGTTTCTTAATCAAAGAAATCATAGAAAGAATGTGACCTTCTTATGGAGATAGTGGCACACACCATATCAATTTTCAGAGCAAGCTAATTAAATGAGAAATTTCTTTGGTGCATCAAATTCTGAAAGAGTTTTCTAATTACAATCAGGATAATTAAAATGTGAAACACATTAAATAACTCCTAATACATGAAACTATAACTAAACCACAGCTATATTAACAAAATAAATACACTTCTTAGTTTTCAGAGATTAGGTAAAAATGTTAAAAATGTAATTCACATTGGTGTTCCTCAACCAGGGTTCCTTTCAGAAGCTGCTGGGTGTTCCTTAAACCCTAATAAATGTGTGCCTCTCAGGACAGGTTAAGTGACACTAATAATCTTTGTGGCTATTTGTAAGGGTGACATTCTTTCCACTAACCAGCAGTGTAACAGACATTCTTCTTACTGACCACCACACATATAGAAATTTTACCAGGGGTTGCCTAAAGACCTGAAAGTTATTTCAAGTATTCCTCCATGTTGAAAAGGTTGACTAACACTGTTTTTATATTATGGTAGAAATGTATAATACTGTTTACAAGGCACAGTTAACCAGGACACTATGCTGCACTGAACAGTGCTTATTAGTCTATACATCCCATGGACTGGGGATACCCAAGGGGGTATTGGGGGTACCCAAATGGCTTCCATAGTCACCAGATGTCGATTCAAGTGTTTATTTGACCTATTGTTGTGTTTCTTTTAGCTCAGTTGCATCTGGTCATCCTCCTCTGACCCCTGGCATTTTCTCTTTTGCAGAGCATTTTCTATAAAGATTTAGTTCTGGAGATAGTTATTTGTGAAAATCCTAGTAAGTCAGCGGTTTATGAAATGCTCAGACCAGCCCTTCTGCCAAAGTCAACCTTTCTTTCTTATTCTGATGCTCAGTTTGAGCTTCAGAAGGTCGTAAAAATCTGAATCTTTGTCTTTGCAGCCTTCATGTCTGAGCTCAATGTACCTAATGTGAATGTAGGCATGTCCATGTAGACATTTTAGAACAGACAAGTAATCATTGCAAACCTGATTTTCATAGCACTTTAGAAAGAATTAGGCATTGGTGTGTGATATATTTTCCATCCTTAGTTCATTTTTACATTTGTTCTCCTAGTTCCAGAGCTGTAACTAATGAATTTTCACCTCTTGATTCACCTTGAGATTCCTACACCTGTGTTTTAGCCTCTTGATTTTTGTGTAACAATTAAACCTTAAACAAAAATTTAAATATTATTTATCTATGGAGGAAGCCATACCTGTCTCCTAGACTGTACCTCAAACATAGTGCTGCATGAAAGTTGATGAGATTAACAACATACAAAAGAATGATAATACTTGTTTTTTTTTTTATAAGTTTAGCAGGTTTGTTCTGTATTTGTTGAAATTATTCCTAAAGAAGGCAAAACGAATGTAGCTGCCATATCCAAGGACTGGTTAGCCAAAAAATATTGCAGTTTTTTTAGAGTTTATATATGCTTTAACACTGCAATATACAGGATTCTTATGAAAGTGCTTAAAATGTATGTAAATAGCATCTCAATTCTATATCTTGCTGAAAAGAAAATATAAATCTATACAATTGGGGCAAAGAAAGGCTAAAGCTTTCTTGTTTGGTTTGCTCTACTGATGTATTGGCAGATGAAATGCTAACATTCTAGGGTTATAGAAACATGATGGTATACAACACATATATATATTTTTGTTTACATAGACTGTCTCCAAAGCAATAATTCTACGCGGTAGTGGTGCCTTCGAGGACCGGCAACCAGAAAAATGTAGGGGGCAGTTTTGGGTAGCAATCTGTGATTGTTATTTGGTTTATATTATTGTTTGGTATCGTTTGATATAGTTATTAAAGAATAATATTAATATTTATTAAAACTCCTGAGGGCGATTTGACTAAAAGAAAATAGTGTTGTTTTATTGATGACGTAGTTGGGGGGTGGTTGGTTAATAAAGGTCTGCGGTACTCTGTTTTGCCACAGTCATGGTTGTGTAGGAGCTGTCTCTTTCTATTTTCAAGTTACCTTCTTCAAACATTTTTCTGCTCCTGTACCAGATGAATGACAGTGGAACATTTACATACATGTACATAATTCTCATTAGATATACAATTGGTAATAAGAAAAACATGCACATAAAAATGTCTAATGGGTGCAATTGTAAGTAAATGTAGACTTTAATGTTTTATTTATTTAATACACTACAGAAAGATAATATGATATCTGAACTATAATTCATTTTGTGAACAATGACTCAGATATAACAAGCTTGAGATATTCTGTGTATGAATCCTGTGTGTGCTTCTGCTTGAGCACATGTGCTCTGATTACTTCCTTTGTATTATCAGCAAAGCCTGCCTTTAATTTAACCTCATTAGATGGAAGTGAGTGGCATGTTGTACCCTGTGTCTTGCTTCCAGTGTACTCCTGACCTCCCACAAAGCCACCCACACAATGTAGCTGTTATTGCACCAGGAGATAAATGCTACATCAGCCAAGGAAATTGAAACATCTCAATGGTAAATCTTTTTATTTCTTAAAATGAGATTGCTGCTTATTCATTAAACCTGAAATAAATGGGAACAATTGCATATGAAGATGAAAAAAAAAGAACAACTTCCCATTTAGTCACCCTTGTTGGTGGTTTGGTACAAAAAGTACTTTTATCTTAGGTGATCTGCACATGGAAGGGAATAATAAAATGACTATTTTACTAAAGATGTATTTGTCCATTAATATTCATAAGCAAGATATTGCTAAGTTCTTGTTTTTTTTTTTTTTGTTTTTTTTTGCAGGATACTGTAAAGAAATGTGACGGTTCCAGTGAACTTTGGCATACTATATGTCCTCTCTGTCACACTGGATTTACCTTGGACTATCATTGGATTTGCTTGTCTTTGTCATGTCTTCTTTCCAACCAATCATTCCTCTGCCTTTGGTCTTTATTTTTCTATGTCTTAACCTTATGATTTGGTTCTCCAATTATGTCTTTATTTGATTGTCAACTGCCACCTTCAGCTCAGATGTATGACAGCAGTGATAAAAGTGGTCGTGGCGTTTTGTTTTTTTTTACTTTATACCACATTGCAATCATCCAGAACCTCTGAAACTGCCTAAACTGCTTGCAAAAGCGTTTAAACTCAAGTAAGTGCAGATGGTTAGGTTGCCAAGTCTCCCTTGGATGCTACATGTAGCATCTGAAAAACCATTTAGTAATGCTAACAAAAGCAAAAGTCTGAGCTAGTCTAAGCATGCCCTATACCTTCTTTCCTGGATGAATGGTGTTGTTAGCAGGCAACTGAGCTGGTGCTGATTCAACCCTACAGCAAAGAGAGGATCAACTTTTTTTCCAAGACCTTATTACCCTTTGTCATGCCCTTGTTGTATATTAATGTTCATTGTGTTTCATGTAACCTGTATCCTGTTAAATCAGTGAATTCAAATGAATACACTGCCAATGCACCAAGGAAAAAAGGGGCATGCATCATTTTTCTGATGCAGTACATCACAACACACAACAGTGCATTGCTATGTGTTTTGTTGCCCCCCAAAGTTGTATCTGTGCTACATTCCTACTGTTTTTCAGTACATATTTACTATTATATATTTTATGTCTAGCTATACCATTTTTTAAATTGGTTTTTCATAGAATGGGGAAGTTAAATACCTACTTTCCAGATTAAAAAAGTGTTTAGGTATTAAAAATTGCATTGTATTCTCCCAAAAATAGGCATATCTTATATTTTTTGGGGCGCTGTCATATTTGATGTAGGCCAAGATGAATGCACACGCTTTTTACATTTCAAGTTTTATTAATTGTTAAAGCTTATTCTATTCTGTGCTTTCATCAATAAAAAGCTAGCAAACACCCTCCAGTCATTACTTGGTATTGCTTTGCTGTTTGTTTTAATGACATTGCAGCTAAATGGTACTCTAAAATGTTGTATTAGATGTGTACTCTGAATGTTTAAAGTTTAACTTATTTTTATGCACATGCAAATGTTTACACTTTTGGTTTAGTTCAACAATAACATTCATTGCTTGTTTGCCTTGTTTTCCAACATTTTGATTACAGCTTCTGTACATATAGAATGCAACTTGCCAAGGACAATAACTCCAATTTCTTGGCTGTCAGCTCAACAGCTTTGATTTAAAGTAAAACCTAACTAAATGACATTGAGTTGGCAGAAGCACTCTGCATCATGGACAGCTGGCTTTTTTTTAAATAAAATAATGTTTTTAAGAAATTGTTGCATCCTAATAATAATTATAGTGTTGTTGTTCGAATTCGGGTTGTCCCTATATTCGACCCGAATATGGCTCTTCGAATTCGGGTGGACCCGACCCGGGATTCGACAGCAAAAATTCGAAAGGAAAAAAAAAAAAAAATCAGTTTTTTATTTTAAACTTGTTTTTTTTATTTTTTACAGGTTATCAGACAATGACATTATGAATCATAATGTCATAGTGGGATTCCTGGACCGTGGGAACTGTGCGGTCATAGCTAATTGAAAGCAGGTGCCTTCAGTTAGCTGTAACCGCAAGCAATAGGAGGGCAATAGAGGTTGAATGGAGATACTGCCCCTGATTCATCATTGAAATCCGCAATCGCTGGAAGCGCGAACGTACGCGCGGCCAGCGATCGCGGATCACCGCGGTCCGGACTCGAGTATGTGCGTACACTCGCCTCACTACCAGCCGGATTCCAGCCTGTAGAAGCTCTACACAGTGGGGAAACAAACCCGAATTTTTCTCCCATTGACTTTAATGGTGTTCGAATTCGATGTTCGACCACCCAAATTTTTTTGCTATATTCGAGCGAATAGCTGCCGAATCGAATAGTGAGCTATTCGACCAACACTAATTAATTATCATCTTCTTCAGACACTTCACAGCCACTTCCTGTCCATATGCATGAACTCCCGCAATTGCAGCATTGTTTTATACTGTGTTAACAGTTGATTAGTGGTAAAAGTCTTCTCCCCTATAATATTTTGATACCTGTGCCAACAATGTTTTAATAAATGTACTGCCCTTTGGGAACAAGCAGCAAACAATTTGTACACTTGCTTTTTCCCAGGTCCCCACTGACAATTGGAAACCAAAGTGGTTCCCAATTGTGTGACCACAATGCCAGCTCTAGAAAAAGGTTTTGTTTTTTCTTGATCTTGTTATTGGTGTTTGAAACATTAACACATTTGGGGTATATAAAAATATTGCTAAACTTTAAATGTGACATAAAAATCCATGGAAAGGTCAGCTATTTCAGGTGCATTCACAGAGGATTACTTGACCGTTCATAATCATTTGTCTGTATTTTAGAATCTGCACCATTTTAATGCTGCAGAAATAATAATATTATTTTATTATTAGGGATGCTTTATAAAAGGCTAAAGGCCAAAACTGTCCTCACGTTAATCTCAGATGTGTTAGGTTTTCATGCTGTTCTAATAATAGGTAGGGGGAAGGCTTGTGAACCTAATTTTACAATGAACGTTAGACAATCAAGGCTCGCTGCATTTCCAATCCAAAGCACTTTTAAAGCAGTTTCAAATTTGCCGTGCTTGGAATAGTAATGAACTGGGAACAGAGTTGCCCTGACAGCATTTCCAATATGTAGAATAGGGCTGTGATGCAGTGATGTCAGAAGAACGATAACTCCAGAGTTCATTGTGTTAAAAAGTGTCAATATTTTGTTGTTAATATTAGTAAGAACCCCACATTAAAAAATGTTTAAAAAAAGAAATGACATGGGGGCATGGTAATAAACAGTGAGTGTGTTCCTTCGAGGTTATCAGAATGGCCAGGGAGTGTGTTCCTTAGGGGTTAGCAGAATGG